>NC_138339.1:29640000-30007858 GCF_046562875.1 Panthera onca
ATCCAATGTATTCTAGACTTGATTCGGTTAGTTACTAACTATGAGACCTTGAACACACATTTAGCTTCAATTTCCTTACCGTTTATTGTTTTCCCTTTCTGCCATGGCAGTGTAGATGTTTCCTGGTTTTATGTCCTTTGGATATACATGAGAATATAAGATTTGGTTAGAAACATCTGAGTTCAAATCCCAGCTTTGCTGTGTGCTATGTAAAGCATTTAGGCTCTGAGCCTTCGGTTTTGCAATTGTGAAATAATCTTCACAACCCTCTGACTTTGGTAACAGTTAAGGAAAGGTATATGTTAACGTCTCACACATAAGAAGTGTTAAAAAAACAAACAGCAAAAAAAAACAAAAAAAAACAAAAAAAAACCTTCCCCCACAATGTTACCTTGTCTTGCCTATTTCCTATTATTATAATTTAACTGTTACCAATCCTCTGTGGATCATTTTCATATCTATAGCTGTAATTCCAACTGCTTTTGTCAGTTCTGGAATTTCCAACTTTAGATTATCTCCAACTGGATGTTACGTTGGCACTTGAATCTCTGAGTACATTCGAAATCAGAACATGTCATGTTACATGTCATTGCAGTATTCAACAACTTTCTGCCTCCATTCTCTTTCTGCCACTCCATCTTCCTTATTGTTTACATTAATCTTACTGAAACTTTTTCGCTTACAACAAGGATATGAAAAATAAAAAAGGTCACCACTTCATACAAACTCCTTTGCAGGGTCCAATTCACCTTTCTAGCCTTGTGCTCTGGCAAAAGTGTCTGTGAATGCATCCTGCATATTCTGTTAGTCTTAGCATCTACCACAGCACTTTCATACCATAGATTCGTAACATAGGTTTCATAGGTAATAATTTAAATATTTAAATTATTTAAATATGTATTTACGTATACATATAGCAGCAACTATTAGAAAATTCATTTTGGAGCACCTGGGTGGCTCAGTTGGTTAAGTGTCCAACTCTTGATTTTGGCTCAGGTCATGATCTCATGGTTTGTGGGTTCGAGCCCCAAACTGGTCTCTGTGCTGACAACACACGGAGCCTGCTTAGGATTCTTTCTCCTGCTCTCTGCCCCCCTCCTCAAATAAATAAATAAACATTTTTTTAAAAGATTCATTTTAGTATTTTCCATTTTTGTACATGTTTATATCATTGTTTTTCTAAATCAAAAAGTAATGTTCTAGTAGTTTTAAGAAGTGCTCAAGTAATATAGATATAAATACTACAAAAATGGGAATTCCCCCAAATCCCAGAATACATACATCCGACCCCCTAACCATTGTTAATGGTTTAAATTAAAATATAATCTTAAAGAATGTTTTTCATGCCTAGACTGTCATTTGTATAAAAATGTGTTTTAAATAAAAATAGACTTGAACTGTGTACACATTGGCATTATTTTCAGTTAGCAATATATCTTGAATATCTTTTCATGAATTTTAAGAATCTTTGCCTTTGTTTTTAAATAAATTTGATGCAGATTGTGGAAGGATTAAAATATGGAGTTCTCAAAGTAAAATTAGTTCAGATTTTAATTCAGTGATTCTTTCTGTGTCCTCTCCCTAGATGATTTCCCCTTTACAGCATGCCTGTGGCCAAACTCAAATTTTGAGGGGTAGAGACTGTTTCCATCTTGTTAACCACTGAACTTTGTTTGCCTAGCATGGTGTTTGACACCATGTTACAAAATAAACATTATTGGGTGCATCATAATGAAGGACTAATAAATACTATCAAAAGGTAGGGAGAGCTTGGATTCAGACCCAGGCAGGCTGTTCTCTTTATTCCTGGGCTAGATACTGTGACTGTTTCTTTCCTCACATCTGTATTGACTGTACAACATGATTTTTAATTGTTGTAATCTTTTGTGGATGTAATGTCAATTATTGTATATCAGTCATGTTAAACTAATAATATTGCTGTACATTTTAGTTGTTATGTAAAATGTCCATGTACCAGACAGCCTGAGTTTGATTTCTCCTGTATGACCTTAGGCAAATTATGTATCCTCTGTGTATTACCACTTTCCTCATTAAATAAAACTGTAATATGAGTACTTCAGTGTCATATAAGGATTAAATAAGAGTACCTTTAAGGGATGCCTGGGTGGCGCAGTCAGTTAAGCGTCTCACTTTTGATATCAGCTCAGGTCATGATCTTGTGGTTTGTGAGATGGAGCCCCGCATCAGGCTCTGGGTGGGAGTGAGGCTCTCCTCTCTCTCTCTCTCAAAATAAATAAATTAAAAAAAAAAAAAAAAAAAAAGTACACTTAAAGTATTTTTTATTGGGTACTAGGTGCTCAGTAAATGTCATTTCTAACAGTTTTTTACTACTAAAAAATTGAAGTTATTGAAACAAGATTGTACACATTTCTTGGCTTTAGCGTACACACTGGCTGCCCAGGAAAATTCATCTACCATCAGCTTATGAGAGGAACTTTTATTCCAAATACATCCCAATTTGAGTTATTATAACTTCTACCAATAATGTTTTATTTGCATTTCTTTTGTTTGTGTGAAGAAACCATAAATTTTAAAGTGAAATTAAATTAAGTGAACAAAGAACCAGAGCCTTTAAAAAATCTTGTCAAGGGACACCTGGGTAGCTCAGTTGGTTAAGTGTCTGACTCTTGATTTTGGCTCAGGTCATGATCTCATGGTTGTGAGATGAAGCCCTGTGTCCAGCTCTGTGATAAGCATGGAGCTTGCTTGAGATTCTCCTCTCCCTGTCTTTCTCTGTCCCTCTCCAGCTTACACTCTCTCAAAATAAATAAACATTTTTTAAAAATCTCGTCGCGGTGCCTGGGTGGCTTCTGACTTCAGCTTAGGTCATGATCTCATGGTTCATGGGTTCGAGCCCTGTGTCAGGCTCTGTGCTGACAGCTCAGAGCCTGGAGCCTGCTTCAGATTCTGTGTCTTCCTCTCCCTGTCCCTTCCTTGCTCGTGCTCTGTCTCTCTCTCTTTCTCAAAAATAAATAAACATTAAAAAAAAAAAAGTTTTAAATCTTGTCAAGAGTGCTTGCTTCGGCAGCATATACGCTAAAATCTTGTCAAGATTTTCACGTCAGATTCATTATAATGGATTGAAATGAGAATTTGCCATAGTATCTTCCAGTAATTAAGAATTATTGTAATTAAACCAGGCCATTCTAAAATAAGCCATAAATGCGTTCTGTGTGTGTGTGTGTGTGTGTGTGTGTGTGTGTGTGTGTGTGTGTGTGTTTGATTTAGTTCTTAGTATTACAACAGTTAAGTTTTTCCCCTACTTTTCTTGGCCAGTATTTGTTTTGGCTACCTTACCATTTAAGTAATTATAGGTGGGCCTGCCTAGGACTAGTAAACATATATGTGATACTATGGTGAAATATATACTGGAATTTCAAATAATAACTTACTATATATCTTTTGGAAGTAAAGATTATGTATATTATTGAAAAGACCCCTTTTCCCTAATTCATCTGTGTTTCTCCTCTGTTCTCCCCCCCAAAATTTTTTTTTTCAGTTAGCACTAACACTGCTAACTTTTTGGGTCACTTATTATATGCCGGGTAGTACGTCAAGTTGCATTATTTTTTGCATTCTCATCACCACTTAGGAGGTGGGCTTCTTCGTCCACTCTTCCAATTCTTTCAGGTAGCACTTTTGAAACTGCTTTGCTTTAGTGACCCACAGACATTTTACCTGGAGTCACAAAGCAGTATGCAGTGTAAACTTGTGTTTCTATTCCTTCCATCCCTCTCAGTGTTGATCTCAACCCACTAATTCTATTTTATAATCTACTAATTGGTCACCATTCACAGATTTTAATTGAGTAAAGTACTGCCTTAAGTGACAGTTTTAAAGCACTCATTATAATCTTTCCCATTTGGTTACCATTTCATTCCAAACACATTGTTCCCCAGAGATAATGACTTTCAGCTTCAGTTTCAGCAGTTTCATGAAAGATAATATACTTTCACATAGCCAGGTAGACCAAACATTGCCCAATCCAGAGCCAGAAATGCCATGTTAATTAGTTAGAGTTCTGCATATTGATTTCTAGAATTTTAGGAATGTTCTTTCTTGATGGACTCTGGTCACTTTCCAGCATAGGCAGCATTATTTCCGCAAATTACTCATATTCATCAACATCTGTGATTTTAGCTAAAATTTAAGTCCATTTCTAACAAAATCTTTGCTGTTCTTCAAAAGCTTGGCTTCCAATGAAACCAGCATAGTTCAGCAGTGAGGTATAAATAATATTTGTCAGTAGTCACGTACTCAGTCTGTACACTAAAGCACTTTAAACCAAACAAGCATTGTTGCTCTTTTCTTTCCCCATTTACTCCCAGTTTTCAGTTGACATCAGAGTATTAACATGCCTTATTATGTCACTAAGAAGAAAAGCACAATCTTGTGGTTAGGTTTATTAATCTCCTAATTCATATGTGAGAACTAATTAAATCATTTTTAGACTAAAAAACTCCAGCTGGAATTGGGTCTACTTTTACATGTTACGTGGGATTTAGGCAAGCGGAATAAAGTTGGTTAGCCCACGATATAACTCTCTAGCTTGTTGTTCTTTATTGGTTCCTGTCCTCTGAATTAAATAATATGGACACTTGTTACTTAATCTGTTGGAGTATGGCAATTTACATTTACAACGATGAGTCGTATAAGAATAACAAGATATTTTTGTGCTGTTTTATACATAATTTGCATGCAATTATTTTTTCCCATTAATTATTAAGCATAAACTAACTTTTTTATTAGCCCAAACTTAGAAAAAAAAAATCCGTCATGTTTCATGTTTTGGTGACTTCTGTCAGGTTTCAATTTTTTTTTCTTTTTTTACTACTTGATACAACTTCGTAGTACTTGATGCTAAATTTGCAGTATTTCCTTAAATTTCTTTAGTGTTGTTAAAGAATCAAATTAATAACTTCAAAGAGTAAAGTCCATATTGTAGCAAGAGAACAAATGTAAGATAGCCAGTAGTCTTTCCTATACTATTTCCTGTGCTATATCCTTTCAGTGGATTCTACTAGCAAATTTTATGTCAGTCATTCAGCAAAGGGAAGTGTTTTTTCCTTGGCTGGCTACTAGAAAAGAATGTACATATAAAGGACATAACTGTAAGGGAGGAAAAATAATTACCAAAAAGACAAGACAGTTGTTACTTATAAAGGGGAAAAAAATCACCCAAAAGACAAGGTAGTTGTTACCTGTGGTAGGAACTAGGGTGCTAACTTTCTAGATGGTGGTTCTTTGGATGCTTGCTTTATAACTCTGTTAAACCATACATATATGTTTTATGAATTTCTGTCAACATATATCTATAATTGTGTTTGTGGAAAAAAAATTTGTAACTTTAACTGCCTGTATACTTCTACTTTTAAAAAAATACTTGGAAAGATACATTAAGATACATGAGGGGGGAGAGAGAGAGAGAGAGAGAGAGAGAAGTTATTAGTGTTATTTCATTGTTTTGAAGTTTACAACTCAAAAAACTTAGAGGTTCTCTTAACAGTGACTGACAAGCAAATACAACATTTCAAAAAAAGAAACATTTAAAGCGAAAATTACAATTCAACTTTCTATTTTAGCACTGTGTCTTAGTTGATATGGAGTAGACTTCTATTTACTGATGAGTTTATGAAGTTATTTAATAAAGGCATATCTTTGACTAATGTGCATATTATTAAAATGTATTATGTACTTCAGAAAAAGGTTCTTACACAAGTACGCTATTAAAGATAAAGATTCCAAGAGCCACAAGATCAAATAAGATGAGAAAAATTGGGGGACACTGAACAGAATTAGAAAACATGTCAGGAATTTAACAGAATGTCTGTACACACAGACACAGAATTGCATCATAAAAACTGAGTCAACAAAGTCATTATAGAGGAATGTTAAAATGTTAACGTATTTCTCTGTCCTTTATGGGTTGTGCGTTAATTAGTGATTGGTTGGTATTAAGAAGCATGTAGTGATACTTGGGAAAGCAAGGTAAGTACATTAACATAAAGTAATTCTATAAGGATGAAACAAGGCAAGTTTCCAAAAGTTACAAAGGAATGTATAATTATTTACAAAAGTATGTTAGGCTATAAGTGTTATAAGTGAAAGTTAGATTAAGGTAAAGCTTTTAGCTGAATTTGTCTGCGGTTTCATGAGGTAGTGGGAACTTGTCCTAGATCTTGAGGAATTACAGGATTTGGATTAAAGCACAGATGGGCTACCTAGGTAGAGAGATATAGAAGGAAATAAATAAAAATGCAAAAACACAAGGTGAATTCAAGATAATCTGATCAGCTTGTTTGAAGAGGATGGTTTATGTAGAAGAGTAGTGAGAAGCCTAATTAGAAGGGCAAGTTACCAGCTAGATTTTAATGTGCTTATGATATAGAAAAGAATTACAGTACTTGTCAAAATTGAGTATCCCAGGTTAGTAATACAGTCTACTGGTTACACAGACTCTTGAGCCAGATTGCTTGGGTTCTAATCTTTCCTCCACAAGTTACTTTAAACTCCCTGTAAATAAATTTCCTCATCAGTAAAATATAGAAAATAATAGTACCTACCTTACATTGTTGTTGTGAGAACTAAATTAGTTAATATATGCAAAGCACTTTGCAGGGCCTGATGTATGGTAAGTATAAATGAATGATAGGTATTATTGTTGTATAGGTTGACAAACAAGGAAAGCAAAAAATCTTATTTTTTATAGGCATTTCCCTAATAGAATTATATATGACATATTTTTACAAATAATTGTCTGTTTTCTGTTGCAGTGTTTGGGAAATGGGAAGTAATGACAGCTGGCACCTGAACTAAGTACTTTTATAGGCAACACCATTCCAGAACTTCAGGATGAATGGGGATATGCCCCATGTCCCCATCACTACTCTCGCGGGGATTGCTAGTCTCACAGACCGTAAGTTTGGTCAATTTATCTAATCTGTGTTCTCTTCTGTATTAACAATGATTTTTTAAGAGACTGTAGAAAAAATTATTTGCAGTTGTCATAAATAAATTATTTGAGATTTAAAAATTTTAATGACACATATCATTATTTCCTTTGGTTTATTGGCATGCATGTGAAAGTAACAAAATTAGAGTGGTCAGCTAGTAGATAAGACCTTAATTTCTGTTTCATCCTAATGACCAATTAAGAAATGGTGGCCTTTATTTAAAGGTCTTAACACGATAAAGGAATCAATACAAAAGTAAGGACCAAAGAAGATGAGACAAAGCATTAAAAAAAAAATCAAAACTGAAGAAGCATGGATTTGCATATAGGAACAAATATAGACTTAAAAAAAAACATTTCTAGAAATGGTAATGGAAACTGCCCTTCAGAGAAGAAAGATTGATAGCCTGACTTAATCTAATTTCTTAGTGATGTTCATTTTGGATGTCATTTTCAGTAATCTTTTGGAGTTTGTCATAGATATTAGCAGCCCATTTTATTCTGAACATTTAAGTTCAAAGAATTTCATCATTCTTTTGAGATTTACTTACTGTAACACAGTTTTTAGGGACTCATTCTTGTGGTAGCTAGCTCTAACTCTAATTCTTAGTCCCTGGGTAATGGTGCAAAAAGCTACCTACAATGTCAGTCCACGTGTCATCCTACTTGAATAAATAAAGGGAAAAAGAGGTAGGAGAGAGAAGGGTAGAAGGTGAGGACGTTGCATTATGCAGGCTTTGGGGCTTTAAAATAAAGGAGCTATGAGAAAATAACTTCAAGAAGTGTTTGGTTTTTGTGGTTGGCCCCAGCTCATTTCTAGTTGAGGGGTAGTTTTAATAACTGTCAAGGTTTCCACACTTATTTCCCCATCAGTGTTGTCCTTGTTTATTTAAATTAAAGTTAGTTAACATACAGTGTGGTCTTGCCTTCAGGAGTAGAACCCATTGATTCATATCTTATGTACAACACCCAGTGCTCATCCTGAAAAGTGCCCTCCTTAATGCCCATCACCCATTTAACCAATCCCCCCACCTACCTCCCCTTCACCAACCCTCACTTTGTTCTCTGTATTGAAGAGTTTCTTAAGCGTTTTTATCTGTGTTCAGCAGTCCTTTAATACTGTTTTTCTGTTGTTGATTTCCACTGGTTTTATTGGGAGAAAAATAGTTAAAGGCTGATAGCTTTGAGGTTAGGAAAGTAACATGGCTAGTTTATGAAGTCTGAAATAAGAAAGTAGCTGGTGGGGTTAGGATAACTCAGGTAAGAAAACTTGTGAAACTGTCTTTAGTTTTTGTTTTCACTTTATTGTAAGACATAAACAATATTATACATAGGAGTGCCAAATCAGATATACTACCAGGGATTTATTTTTGTTTGTCCTCCCTATTCTCTCAAATGTACCTTATATTTTAAAAGCTTGCCCAGTAAATCCTATTTATTAAGTAATAATTTGTTTCCTGTGATTTTACTAATAAAAAAAACAAAACCTGTTTTTAGCCATTGGGGCTGTGAGCCTGATAATTACATTGTATAAGTGATTAGAAAATAAGCCCAAAACAAAGATACTTTAGTTAACTTTCTTAACTTTTACTTTAAACAAATAAACAAATTTCCATTATGTGAAGAAACTGTAAATAACTGAATTTAAACTACTGTAAAAACATATCCTTTTTTTGCTGTTACACTAGAATGAAGAGAGAACTATTTATTTAGAAATTTATAATTGATAGCATAACTCCTTAGATATTTGGCTTCTTCCAGAATCCTTATTCTATGAATGTTCTTTTGCCAAAGTGAGCTATTTATTTTTTATATATACTCAAGCGTTTTAAAAACCTGTTACTTGAAGAGTTGGGTATTATTACTTGGTTTATTTATGTGAGATTACTAGTGATTCTGATAAATCTTAGAAGCAAAAATAAATGCGATTAATTAATGTATTCTCAATTCTTAGAAGTTACTTTTTAACGCTACTTGTTTTGGCTACTTTATTCATTTATTAAGTGAATAAAAATTTTAAGATCTGAAAAAATCATGTGTATAAAGGAGTTGAGTTTTATTCTTAGTAATAAAATCTGTTATTGCCCAAGTGATGTTTTGGGGTTTTGTAGACTTGATTGGGGTTTTTGGGGGGAGAGGCAGAATGCCTTTTAATAATTTGTCACATTGATACTTACAACTTGTTTTTAATCCCAGAATATTTGTAAGCAGATACTGTAAAGAGACTTCTTACACTCAGTTTCTAACAATCTGATTTTATTCCAAATAGTCCTGAACCAGCTGCCTCTTCCATCCCCCTTACCTGCTACAACTACAAAGAGCCTTCTCTTTAATGCACGAATAGCAGAAGAGGTGAACTGCCTTTTGGCCTGTAGGGATGATAATTTGGTTTCACAGCTTGTCCATAGCCTCAACCAGGTATCAACAGATCACATGTAAGTATAATTTAAAAGTGAAAAGTTTTGGTCTTACTAAGAGAGTCCGTATTCCTGGTTTTACTCTTTATTTCAGAAAATTTATATACATAGTTTAATTTTAAAATACATGAATATCCAGGGGAGCCTTATGATAAGATTTAAACAGACCCATGTAGTTCTGTGAAGGTCTTTTCAACTTTTTTGGAATAATCTTGGTTCATCAAGATGGGTCTCTGCCGGGAGGTCTAAAGTTGCTCAAGAAGCTATCTCCCCCTTGATATTGCTAAAGTGGTTAGAATTCCCGAGCACTAGGGACTATACTGGTAGCTTTATTTGGAATAGGCTCACATGCTTTCCCTGGGAAGTTAACTAAAACTCAAGGACTGACTCCATGCATAGCTACTACAAAACTAAGAGTAATTTTTCCCAGAATTTATCATACCATCATAAGTGTATGTTTTCACACAATACACTTTTTTAAATAATATAAACTTAAATTATATAGCTTGTTTATAAAATCTTTGCATATGAGTATACTTTAAAATTTTTTACTATAAAACTTGTACATACTTATAATTATAACATCTTAATACAAAAATTTATAAAAAGTTAAATCTCTTGGGGCATCAGCCTGGCTCAGTATGTAGAGCATGTGACTCTTGATCTTGGGATTATAAATTTGAGCCCCACATTGGGTATGGAGATTACTTAAATAAAATCTTTAAGGGTCACCTGGGTGGTTCAGTTGGTTAAGTGTCCAACTTCAGCTCAGGTCCTAATCTCGCGGTTTGTAAGTTTGAGCCCTGCCTGGGGCTCTCTGCTGTCAGCACAGAGCCCGCTTCAGATCCTCTTTCCCCCCGCTTTCTGCCCCTCCCCTGCTCTCTCTCTCAGAAACAAACAAATAAACATTTTTTTTAAAATAAAATCTTTTTTAAAAGGTTACATTTCTCTTATTCCTTCACATCTCACTATACAGCGGTACTCATGTATCCTTTCCATCTTTAATTTTTGCTTTTTAATTTAAAGATTCATTATTTATAGGAATGAGGATAAAGCACATTACAATGGAGTGGTCTCTGTCATTAGATACAGTACATACTTTGAAGCCATTTTTTTTTTTTTTTTTTCAACATTCTTCATTCATTTTTGGGACAGAGAGAGACAGAGCATGAACGGGGGAGGGGCAGAGAGAGAGGGAGACACAGAATCGGAAACAGGCTCCAGGCTCCGAGCCATCAGCCCAGAGCCTGACGCGGGGCTCGAACTCACGGACCGCGAGATCGTGACCTGGCTGAAGTCGGCCGCTTAACCGACTGCGCCACCCAGGCGCCCCTGAAGCCATTTTTAAAGCTGATGAATGTTAAGGTAATATACATGTGAATTTTCTGATGGGGAAACTGAGAAATAGTTGGTAAAATCAGAAGGAAGTCTAATACTAATATTTTGTCACTCCAGAAATTCAACAGTGACTAAATATTTTGTCACTTGTTATATCTATACATACTTAATCAACAGTTATCACCAAATATTTAAAAAGATAAGGTAAATAGCACATATACAGTTATGATTTATTTTATGGAGAGCTGCCTTAAGATTGCCTCCAGAAATTCATTGAAATTTATCATTGGACACCATGTTTATAAATCTTTCTTATTAGATTTAATGATGAGCAGAACAGAGACATGTAGAATATAAAATTAAAAACACTGCCTATATTTATCATTTCTGTTCCATAGTTGTAAATTTAATTTGGTACTTACTTTCAAGTTTATTGAAAATTGCAACTATCCATAACCACTTGCTTGGTGTTTTTTTGCTCACTGATGACTTTGAGAAAAGAATATTAGATGGAAAAATTACATAATCTCTGGGTCTTGTCTTAACCAATGTGGCAACAGTATTTCATTCAGAGGACATTCTCAAAAAGGCAGACTCACTCATATTCAAATGTAAGAGAGAAAATATATTCCAAGCCCAACTACCAACTTCTGTGCATAATTATCATCTCTGTAACCTTCCATTATTTTGAATAGAGTAGTCTCTGTTTTCTACTTTGAAACTAATGTGAACATTTTTTTCAGTTTCCTTATTTATTTTAAGAGAGAGAGCTAGAGCAGGAACATGTGTGCAGATTAAGGGCAGAGAGAAGAGCATTCCAAGTCATTGGAGCTGAAACCAAGAACAAAATGCTTAACCGACTGAGCCACTCAGGAGTTCACTAATGTGAACATTCTTTTTTTTTTTTTAGTTTTTTTTAACGTTTATTTATTTTATTTTTTTTAACTTGTTTTATTTTTTATTTTTTTAAATTTACCTCCAAATTAGTTGGCATATAGTGCAACAGTGATGTCAGGAGTAGATTCCTTAGTGCTCCTTACCCATTTAGCCCATCCCCCTCCCACAACCCCTCCCGTAACCCTCAGTTTGTTCTCCATGTTTATGAGTCTCTTCTGTTTTGTCCCCATCCCTGTTTTTATATTATTTTTGTTTCCCTTCCTTATGTTCATCTGTTTTGTCTCTTAAAGTCCTCATATGAGTGAAGTCATATGATTTTTGTCTTTCTCTGACTAAGTTCCCTTAGCATAATACCCTCCAGTTCCATCCATGTAGTTGCAAATGGCAGATTTCATTCTTTTTGATTGCAGAGTAATACTCTATTGTATACTATACACACACACACACACACACACACACACACACACACACACCACATCTTCTTTATCCATTCATCCATTGAGGGACATTTGGGCTCTTTCCATACTTTGGCTATTGTCGATAGTGCTGCTATAAACTTGGGGTGCATGTGTCCCTTCGAAACAGCACACCTCTATCCTGTGGATAAATGCCTAGTAGTGCAATTGCTGGGTCATAGGGTAGTTCTATTTTTAGTTTTTTGAAGAACCTCCATACTCTTTTCCAGAGCGGCTGCACCAGCTTGCATTCCCATAACATTTATTTATTTTTGAGGGAGAGAGAGACAGAGCACAAATGAGGAGGTGGCCAGAGAAAGAGGGAGATGTAGAATCCGAAACAGGCCCCATGGTCCAAACTATCAGCACAGAGCCCGACACGGGGCTCGAAATCAAGAACCGGGAGATCATGACCTGAGCCGAAGTCAGATGCTCAACTGACTGAGCCACCCAGGCGCCCCCCTTATGTGAACATTCTTAAGTAAACTAATAGTTCCATAAAATGTTTTGGCCTTTTTTTCCCCCTGTTTAAAATGGGAAAAAAAGTTGTCTTTAGAAGAACTTCTCCCTGTCATTTTTGATAATTCTGTTTCTTCCAGGAATAGTGTCTTCAAAAATCCATGAAATTGTTGGACATCTTTTGTGAATTTTTTTTATATGCCATAAGTTCTTGATTTTCTACCTCAGTCCTTTATGAATTTCACTAGTAAATTGCTATCTAACTAATGTAGAATAGGGAATGCTTAATCACTATTTTCATTTTTGATATTTGTTTTTTTAATCCCAGAGAGTTGAAAGATAACCTTGGCAGTGATGATCCAGAAGGCGACATACCAGTCTTGTTGCAGGCTGTCCTGGCAAGGAGTCCTAATGTTTTCAGGGAGAAAAGTATGCAGAACAGATATGTACAGAGTGGTAAGGTTTTTAATTGAATTTCATATTATATTTTTTTGTGGGTCTTCTATCAGAGATTGTTTCATTTGTAAATTCAAGTGTCTCCTTTAATAAGGTAGCCTATCATCTATGAATGCTATGTTGATACTTTGAATCAAGCCAAGAATAAGAAGGAGACCAAATGAATGTTAATATTCTTGAAGTTTAATATGTAACTAAATTCCTTGGAAATTAGACAAAGTTGAAGTGTATTTTGTTATATATTTCAGAATGCATTCATTTACTCAGAGAGCTTTAAAAGTCTTTTTTTATATCAGAAAATCTTGGAATTGATACAAAAGTCTTTTCATTAATCAAATAGTAAAAATACTTGCAGAGCTTTTCAACATGCAGTACTTACATAAATAATTATAACAGTTTTTAGTGTTAGTACTGATGGTGATTATATTCATAGTTCTGTAGCAATTGGTTTCACTCTTGCTGCCTTAGCAACAGAAAAGTAGGTTTATAAGTATTATTATTAAGGAAAAATTTATTTATAATAAATATTATAAAAAGCATGAAGATATGATATTCAATATAGATACAATTTTTACGTAATCAAGGTGTACCCAGGAGCATTGTACTGAATCTGGCAAGCCCAAGTATTTATTTGGCTCTCAAGATTAAAATAGTTAGAAAGGAATAGTTTAGACAGCTCAGGAAGGTCCAACTTAATTAACTGATGAATTGTATTCAAGAATATTGGCAGATTTATTGACAGTACCTCCATGAAGCCCTCCATTCCCTTTCCTAGTTTTGTCTTGTTTTATAAGTAGTATTTGTTCATTTTATGTATTTCTGTGTGAATTGTGTTTTTAAGCAATTGCATAGTTACTATCCATTCCCCAAAGTGAGCCCATGGAGATGCCTCTGCCCAAACTCCCCTTAGCAAATTGAAGGCAAGTCTGCAGGGCGACACTGTATCTTCACTAGAACCAAGAAGCTAGATTGCAGTAGGAGGAGACAGATAGGAATGGTGAAAGTAAATCTAGAATTACAAATGCTCTGGAAGAATGTTGCAATGAAAGAAAATATGGAGAGATCATTGATTAGAAGAAAAACTTACAGGAAAGGAGCATTAAGTATAAGATAATGTGAGTGGATATAAAATTGAATAAAGGAAGTCTTCCAAAGCTATTTATACTACATTTTGTAACATATTTTTAAATATTTAATTTGGGTAGTAAATTACTCTAATAAACTTTTTAGAGTATTCACGTTTAAATCACACATTTTGTATTTTATACTACATACACTTATATTTTAGCCCAAAACGTTAATTTCTCCATATCATACTTTGTGAAAACAAACTAGCATTAAAAAGTGAATTGACACGTTGTGTGTTGTGATTTTTTTTTTCTAAGCGTTTCCCTGGTGATATTTGGCTTTATAATTTAGAAAAGTGATTCTTGATTGCTAAATGTAAATGTGAGTCACACATATGGAGAAAATTTAATAATATGCAGATCACTTTATTCATAGTTGTTTGGAGCTTTGATAATCAGGAAGGACTATTAGGAATTTTATTTGCCCCCCCTCTCCTTTTTTTTTTTTTTTTTTTTTAATAAAACCATTGCTTTCAAACTAGTAATCCCAGCTTGTTCCAGCCTGTTAATTCAGGGGAAACATTTTTTAACTATCATCTCATAGAGGATTGCTCTCCCTCTCAAAAAAAAAAAAAAAAATCATCAACAGTAATTATAGTAATTAAATTATTAAGCTATGGAACATATGACTTACTACTGAATTTGAGTTGGAAGAGAAAGCTCAGAAGTTAAGTTAGACTATATGTAAAAGAAAACACACTATTAGTGGTAGTTTTCCAGGCGATTTTGAGCCCTCATTTTATTCAACTACTGTCCTAGAGCTAGAATCCCTTCTGAAGTATTCCAGGCAAATGAACATGTAGCTTCTGTTTGAATGTTTCTGGTAAAAGGAACTTTTCATATCAATAGCAGGAACTGGAATTTGGGAATATGGTATGATGTGTAAAGCTTCCAAAAAGATTGGCTATACATATCATAAGAAAGTTTAGGTGTAATCATAGATTTTTATCTTTGATTTTACAATGTCTAAATAACTGGATTTTTTTGCATCTCCTATGTAAAAAAAATGCCCCTTGTGTAATAATTGAAGGAACAATGTCTAGCTTGAAAAGAAATATGAGAATCTGAAAGTTGTCCTCCTCACATTTTCATTTAATCCTTACTGTGGCAAACATTCATTTAATCCTTACTGTGGCAAAGAATTATCGGAGAAGAAAGAATAGGAGCGTTCTGTTTTGCATCAAAACATTCAGATGGAAATGGCAGCAACTCAAACTTTGGGCCCCTCAATAAAGTAGTACTTTTTAAAACTGAGGTCTGAATCTCAGTGAAACAAATAGAATGAAATGAGGCTCCTGAAGACTGGGGATGTATGTAATAAAGTATGTCCCATATAATGGAAAAACCACCAAAGGACCTATTGTAGAAGTAATTGTGTAGTATTTGGTCAGGGGTTAGAAAAGGTGACTTCTAAAGGTTCTTTCAATTTTAAGGCTAAATGATAGCCTTGACATTAAGTAAGCAAGTAGAATTTAAAAAAAAAATCTCTATCTCTGGTCTTGCATTAGTTATAGGGTAAAAGGATGTTTTAGTAAAATTGATTGTGCTTGAAATTTAGTTTCTGTGTTTTGCTCTTCAAAAAGAACCTGTGAGTCAAAAAAAGGAAAGAACAGAAAGAACTTTTGAATGTTTGTGATAGAGCAATTGCTTTAAATCATTTAAAGATACTTTACCATTAAAAGAAAAAACACATTTTCCATTCTTATGTGTTGTGTAGGAATGATGATGCCTCAGTATAAACTTTCTCAGAATTCCATGCACAGTAGTCCTGCATCTTCCAATTATCAACAAACCACTATCTCACATAGCCCCTCCAGGTAATATATGCATCATTTTATTAAGTACTATTTTCTGTGATGAGCATGCTTGTGAATTTATGCTGTATACATACAGTTAGGTAAAGGTGAATTATATGTAGTTAAAAAGTTGAAATGCTTAGCCTTAAATAGTAACTCACACAAACATTTGTCTTAAAATGTTATATGCAGAAATGCTCTAATATACTAATTGAACTAGCTACCATCTTGGTAATTTAATTTCATACAGACAAAAGACATGTTAAAATAATGTGTTTGAGAGGCACCTGGGTGCCTTAGTTAAGCATCTGATCTTGATTTCAGCCCAGGTCATGATCCTCGGGTAGTGGATCTGCATTGGGCTCGGTGCTGAGGGTGGAACCTGCTTAAGATTCTCTCTATCAGTCTGCCCCTCTCCCTTGCTCACGTTCTTGTTCTCTCTCTCTCTCTCTCTCTCTCTCTCTCTAATAAGTAAATAAATAAATAAATACATACATACATACAATGTGCTTGAGATAAGAAAATTTGTAGAGTAGAATTTAGGGAGCATGACTTTATCTTAAATAGAGGGATACTTTTATGCAAGTGAAATAAATTAATTACCTGTTTAGTTTAACTGTTAGATTATCAATTGGGGATAATTTTTATATTATCTACTTTTCAAAATTTTCTGTTTGCATAGGTATTGTTTTATACAAATCAGAGTTGTGAGAATTTTATGACCATGAAATTTTAAGGAATAGCATATTTATTTCATTTCCTGATATTGTTTGTTTGGATTTTGGGTTTCAGCCGGTTTGTGCCACCACAGACAAGCTCTGGGAACAGATTTATGCCACAACAAAATAGCCCAGTGCCTAGTCCATATGCCCCACAAAGCCCTGCAGGATACATGCCATATTCCCATCCTTCAAGTTATACAACACATCCACAGATGCAGCAAGGTAAGAAAGTTGGTTATTTATCTACAGGGAATGCCTGTAATTCAAGCAAATTAATTTTTTTTTTTTTATAGTTTTTGAAATACAAACTAAAACAGGACCCTGAAATTCATCATTTGGAAGATAAAAGGATCCCTGTCACATGACTCTTTGGATTAGATTATTATACAACTGAGTGTATCTAGTTATGAAATTAGGAATATTTTTTTTTTAATTGGGCCGTGTTCTTACATAGCACTAAGCCAAAGAGAATTTTGTTTTAATTGGTGAAGTATGTATAGTGTGAAAATTTTACTATAAAGTAAATACAGTGCTGGTAGAGAAAGTTCTGGGATTATGTTACTAGTTCTCAGTTGAAATTAGCTGATAATGTCTTTGTAAGGTTATATTGCCTTGGGATGTATGTCCTGGCTTCTAAATAATTTTTTATTAATAGTATAAATTTATACTTTTTTTGAGAAATTATAAAAAGTGTAAAAGAGACTGTTAACAAATATCTGGTTTTGTCCCCTATAAATAATAGCAAATTTTTAACATTTGTAGTCAATTATTAGTTCCTGTGTGTATTCTTCTTTTCTATTATACATGGAATCAAATGTCTTTTATAAACTTTTCAACTTACAAACTTTTAATTTAGTCATCAGTCAAAACCACCAACTTCTGATTTCTCAAAGCTAGATAATGAAATACTAGGTTGAGATTATTTCATACACTAATTCAAGGGAAAACCAGGAGGTGGATCACACATTTGGAATAGACAATTCCAAAATTACAGACTTTAGTGTGAGTGCTGAATATAAGTATGTATGTATTATATAGGTTCTTGATAATTGTAAAATATTAGTATACTCTGGCACACAAAGATATGAAGAACATTTTAACTGTAATGAAAGGGAACTGTTAAAAGGATGCATTGGTTTCTTATGGAAATATCCATATACACATTTGTATGTGTAGGAAAGAACGTAAATTTTTACTCTGTTTACTGTTGTTTTTTAAACAAGATAAATCCAGCTTTTTCAGAAGAAAAGTTGAAATCACAAAATCAAAAGAGAAATATGATTTGGGCATCTTCCTATTCGGTAATGAGTCATTTCTTGGAAATTCTCAGATATTTGAGCAACTAGAAATGTTACTCCAGGATTAGCCCCACCTAGATATTAAGGTTAATTAGAACATGTAGAGTGGTAAGAAACAAACGGATAGGTAGATGGGACAACACAGAATCCAGAAATTAGGCAAATATATATGGGAATTTAGAATATGTGGAAGATAACATTTAAAACATTTTTTTTCAACCTTATGTTATAAAAATTTTAGCCATACAGAGAAGCTGAAGGATGAGCACAATGAACCCCTTCATCAACAGGAATAATTCTTTGCCATTAAATATAGTTGCTAGGAAAGATATTTATATAAACACCAAATATAATTATTCACTTCTAAAAAAATTAAGGACAGTGAATTAGTAATTCACTTCTTAAAAAATTAAGGACAGAAATGAAGAAACAGATTAATATAATTTTTTGTATAGTATATATTTTGTATTATAATTTTAATATAAATATTTGAATATAAGGACAAGTAAATATGGGGAAATTATATTTTCAAAATTTATTATGAACACAAAGTATTAAGTTTTAATATACCAAGATTTTATACAGATTGATACGAAGAAGACAAAAATAGAATTAAGAAACAGACATACTGAAAAAGAAAACAAATTGGACACCAGAAAGATTTAATGCCTATATTAAAATATGGTCAACCTGGCTGACATTAAAGAGATATGAATCAAAATTACGATGAAATATATTAACCAGATTAGTAAACATTTTTTAGTTATACCTAGTATCAACAAATGTGCCAGGAAATTTGAACTTCCTACATTCTTCATTGGGATATAAATTGGTACAATCTTTTTAGAGAACATTTTGACAATATCTATCATAATTTTAAATGCACATACATCCTTTAGTAGTTCAAATTCTCTCTCCCTTAAGAGGAGCAGAGGGGATAAAACATAATCAGACAGTTTTATCCACAAGTTCTACCAAGCATTCAAAGGAGGTATTCTAATCTTCAAACATTGCAGACAAAAGAAAAATGTCAACACTCTCCTACTTCATTCTATAGAGTTAGATAATAATCTGGATACCAGAATCAGGTGTAGTGAAGAAACTGTGAAAAAGGAAAATTATAGACCAATTATCACCTAAAATTTCTAAATAAATATTACCAAACCAGATAAGCAGTGTTGGTAGCCTGTATGATAAAATTGGATATATTATCGGGAATACATGGATAATTATTAGACAGTTAACACAAATTTAAGAGGTTGGGGATGCTGTGTGCCTCATAATAGGTACCTAAAGAACATTAAAAATTTTTAGCTTTTGTTCATGATTTAAAAGCTTTCCACTGAATAGGAATAGACTGGTACAACCTTATCCTGATCTTTCCATCTAGGGGTGAAAAATGAGAAACATTCTCCTTGAAGTCAGGAATAGGACATGAGTGCCTATAATCATCCCTTTTACTTAGTGTGGTAGTGGGTGTTTTAATACAGGAAGATAAGGGAATATATGCATGCATATATATATACATATATATGTATATATATTTTATATGTATAGTTATATGTCTAATTATTGGTAAGGAAGAAATGAAAGTGTTAGTTTTCAAGTGATTGTCTTCATGGAAAATCTAAGAGAAGCTGCAGATAAGATAATAGAACTTAAAAAATATTCCACAGTTACTAGATACAAGATCATTATAATAAAATTTAATTGCATTTTTATATACCTAAAATAAGCAATTATAAGTATAATCTTTTTTTTAATATTATCAACAACTTAAAGGAAAAAGCATAAGATATCTAAGAATGAATTTAACAATGTATAAGACCTTTGTGAAGAAAATTATAAAACTTTTGAAAGAGCTAAAAGAAAACCTAAGAATATGAAGTTATGCCATGTTCATGGATGGAAAGACTCAGTAGGGTAAAGATTGAAATTTTCCCAAATCTGTAAACTCAATACAATACCAGTAAAAATCTAAGGCAGGATTTTGTGCAACTTTTTTTTTTTTTTTTTTTTTTATTTTTTTTTTTTTTTGTGCAACTTAAACTTCTTCTAAAAGTTCATATGGAAGAATAAAAGTCCAAGAATAGCAACATAATTTGAAATGGAATGAGATGTAGAAGCTCAATCTGGCAGTTACCAAGATTTATTGTAATATTATTGGTCCGTGGAGGAGTAGAACATGGGGAAATGGAATTTGATAAAGAGCCTAGGAACATACCCAGGAACAAATGAAAACTTGATACATATGATATTATATCTTAATTGGGAAACACTGGTTTCTTTAATAAATTGTGTTGAGACAATTAGTCATCCATGTGGATAAAGGTAAAATTGGATTCCTGTCTCAACTACACGTAAAGATGCATTAAAGACCTAAGCGTGAAAAAACAAAACTGTGGAATTTTAAAACAAAATGCAGAAGACTGTTCATGATTTTGTGTTAAGGAGGGAATCCGAATGGCTAGTACACATAAAAAGATACTTGGTTTCACTATTAATAAAGAAAATACAAATATTAAATTGACAAAGAGCTTCCCATCTCAGGCTGACAAAAATTGTTGACAAGAATATAGATTGGTAGTAGCAACTCTCATACACTACCAGTGGAGTACAAATGGACATAAGTAATCTGGAAAACTATTTGTTAATATTCAGTAAGGTTTAAAAAGTGGACATATCCAGAAATTTCACTTCTAGACACATTTGTAAAAAGTCAAGAATATACATTATATACAAATATATGTATATGTACATGTATACATGTACAAGAATATGCATTGTTTATGACAGCAAAAATACTGAAGCCATCTAAACATTTGGACTTAAGAATGGAAAGCTGTATACATTATGCAGCAGAATATATTTATTTAAAATAAGTGAATTTAATACTACATGTATAAAAATGGATACATTTCAACATAACATTGAAATAGAAAGCAAGGTATAGAAGGATATATACATATAGTATACCATTTTATATAAAGTTATATGTGAAACAATGCTATGTATTATTTAGGACTATATTCATTTATAGGAAAGGTATAAAATATTCATAGGTAGAGCAAAGTTTGAATTCAGTGTGGTGGTTACTTTTATAGAGTAAGGGGGAGGGAACAGAGGAGAGGAATATGCAGATACATGGAGAGTTTCAGCTTTATCTAATGGTTTATTTCTTTTCAAAAATAGATCTGAATGATATGTGACACAGTGCTAAGATTTGATCAAGCTCTGATAGTACACAAGTGCTTATTCTATTTTCTATAATTTCTGTGTGTTTAAAATATTTTGTGAACAATTGTTATTTTTCTCTAAGAATTTTATTTTTATAAAGCTTTTTGTTTTTATTCTTGTTAATTTCAGCATCAGTATCAAGTCCCATTGTTGCAGGTGGTTTGAGAAACATACATGATAATAAAGTTTCTGGTCCGTTGTCTGGCAATTCAGCTAATCATCATGCTGATAATCCTAGACATGGCTCAAGTGACGACTACCTACACATGGTGCACAGGCTAAGTAGTGACGTATGTTATATATTAGTTATCGTTAAGGTAATAATATAGTTCTAATACTTGTTTCGTAACCTAGTATTTTGATTCCACAGTTTAATTGATATCTACTGTGTATCAAAGGTTTTACTAGGTCTGAGAATCTTGCTATAAACAATGTGATTCCTATACCTACAGAGCTTGGTCTAGAGCAAGGTTGATAAACTGGCCATTAGTTTGACCTACAAACTAAGAATGGCTTTTACATTTTTAAAAAACCAACAACAACAAAGCATGTGACAGAAACTATATGTGGCCCACAACCCTAAAATATTTATCTGTCCCTTTACAAGAAAAGTTTGCCAACCCTTGGCCTAAAAGTTTTGGCTCTTAATGAAATCTAGTTTCATTTTTAGATACTTGTTCACACAAAAATGTTTTTAAAATAATGAACCTTTATTTATTAGTATCAAGCTCTTTTTCCCTGTAAGACTTGTACAAATCTTTATTCCCTGAAATTTAGCATTGCTTTGATGTTTTAAAATATTCCACATACTGGAACTGGTTTTGTGGTATTATCAGATAAGTTATATGTTAATTGGTTTGGCAATGAGTTACGTGTACATAAGGATAACAGAGATGACTGTGAACTCTGCCCTCAAGACGTTTATAGCCTCGTATGGCCTTCATAGCTCCTCTTGTAGAAAATAGTAAACAAAAATGGAGCCTAGTAGTAATACCAGTTTTCTTATTCATTGCCATGCATAGGCTGTTGATTCTTTTGGATACAGTTTCAATTCTTCTAAGATTTACCATGAACAGAACAGGAACATACAGAAGAATTATGCTTTTGAATACCAACACTTTACCTGTCAGTAGTTTCTATCTTTTATTGATCTGTTTAAGATTTCTCTAAAGCCTCTCCAATCATTTAAGATAGACATTTTATATTCTTTTCAGGATGGAGATTCTTCAACACTGAGGAATGCTGCTGCCTCTTTTCCCTTGAGGTCTCCACAGCCAGTATGCTCCCCTGCTGGAAGTGATGGGACTCCTAAAGGTATTGTTGTAACTAAAATTTCCTTCAGCAGTTGAGTGAAGAGCTCAAACTTGTTAGTGCAGATACCAAAAGCTACACTTTATTGTTTTTCACTTATTGTAGGAAAGAAACAAACCTGTACTCATCCCTGTAAACTATTGATAATGTTTTCAAATATATACAGTATTGTTCTCACTGATAAATCCAATGATCTTTTCAGACCACAGCATTTATCAGCTTTCCCTCATCTCCACCTCCCCCAAAAAACTTACTTCATATCAAGTCCACCTGTTTTCTTCATGTTTCTTTCATTGATTTTTTTTTTTCTTCATTAGTTCTTCTGTCTGCTCTCTTACTCCTCAAGATTTCTATCATTAGACTTTTTAATCTCCCATTGTACTTTTTCCCTTGGTTATTTCATTCAGTTTTGGTAACAGCATTAATTACTTTTGTGAATAGGATTGCCAAGTCAATGTCTTTGGCTCCAGTCCTGTGTTCTAAGTTGTAATCTTTTGTTTCCAGACAAAATTTCCTCATTTCTAGCTGGTATTTCAAATTCATTTTCAAAGTTATTTTCACTGTTTTCTGCCATTTTATTTCCTTTAATGCCATCCTAGTCCTGAATCATCATAAAGTTGTCTCTTACCTCTCATGTAGTCACTTATCAAAATCTGGCCTATTGTATATTCTCTCTCTAAATCTCTTACACATACTTTCATTTCTGCTTACTAAAATCCTGTCTATTTAAGTTCTAAGTTAAATGGGTCACCTTACGTGGACTCTTTTCTTTAACCATCTCAAGCCATTCATTAATTTATATTTTTTCTAATAACTTATCTTTATTTTCTCTTCAAATTCCCAAAGAACCTTGTGTGGACTTTTGCATACACTAGAGTCATAAAATTGTGAATTTAAGTCCCAAGTTCAGGCCTTTTGAAAGTACTTAAAATTAAAGTGTGGTCATTTGAATTACCAAAGTTATTGGAAGAGAATATTATATTCCATATTAAAGAATTAACTTGTTATTAATTACAATATAGGTGATTATTAATAATGTTTCTCTATCCATGAGAATTTCTGACAACAGCCATCTAAATCATGGACTGGTGTGCCTCTTATTATAAAGACAATTTTTTCACAGGTTGTGTTCCAACTCTTTGATCAGAGACATTCTTCCCAAGGTGAAAGTTGAACTTTTATGAGCCATTCTTATTCTTTAATTCTGTGAATTTTCAGGGATAAAAATAACTCAGCTTTTGAAAGAGCAGCTTCCAGAATAACTCTATTTGTAGGTTAGGCATCAAAGTTAGGTACATATCTCACAAGTATTGTCAAAGTGAGAAATTATTCAGACTGCCAGGGAGGAGATACAGTGAGATAGCTAGTTGATCTAGATAATCAGCCCATTTTTCCTCAAACTCTTAAGGATAGATAGATAAATAACTTTAGATAGAAAGAAAGAACTTTAGAACACCCTTACAAACACATTATTCATCAAAAACCACTACTTCTGTTCATGAAGTTGTTTTCCACCTAGTTTGGAAGGTTGAATGCATCATCAGTCTAATTTGATATTTTAGGTGAATTGTTGGAATTTTAAGTTCTAAAATATATACAATTTGGGAGCGCCTGGGTGGCTCCATGGGTTAAGCGTCCGACTCTTGATTTCTGCTTTTAGGACATGATCTCATGGTTCGTGAGATCAAGCCCCATGTCAGCTCTGCACTGACAACATGGAGCCTGCTTGGTATTCTCTGTCCCCCTCTCTGCCTTCTCCTGCTTGTGCGCACACTTTCTCTCTCTCAAAATAAATAAAAATAAAATTAAAAAAATAAAATACACATAATGTGACACAAATTTTAAATACAAAGGCAATATGGTATGTTATAATTCAAATGTTAGAAAAATCTGGATTTAAATGTTTCAGGTTTGCTACTATGTAGTCTTGGGCGAATTTCTTAATCACTATAAGCTTCATGTTCCTTTCTGCAAAATAGTGATAATGCAAATCAAGGTTGTTGTAAATTATTTAAATGAACTGATGTGCAGAGCACCTTGCACAAGCTCTGACACAAAATAAATGGTCCAAAAATATTAGTTTCTTTTCTTTTTAATGTCCCCATAAGCTGTTTAAAAACACTATCTGTTGGTGTAACCTCAAACTAACATTTCTAGTAAATTGCTTCAGTTGGATCTTTATCACATTTTAGATATGTTCTCTAAAAAGTTATATTTTTATTTATCACACTTTAAGGTTTTTTTTAATTAATTTTTTTTGAGAGAGAGAGAGAGAGCGACAGAGCGAACGCACAGGTTGGGGAGGGGCAGAAGAAGGGGGAGAGAATCCCAGGCAGGCTCCACACTCAGCATGGAGCCAAATGCCGGGCTCCATCTCACATTCGTGAGATCATGGCCTGAGCCAAAATCAAGAGTTGCGCGCTTAACCCATGGAGCCAGAGCCACCCAGGCGCCCCTTTGTATATCATACTTTAAATATTAACATTGCTAATTGAAAGGACAGGTTTATGTATCATGGAAAAATAATACATATGTTTAAACACTGAAACCTTAACTTAAGACAAGTCTAGGTTTAGGTTCTTTCTTTAAAGCACTTTTACCCCCTGACTGATTTTTATAGTTTCCTACGGGTTTTTAAATTTTTTATAGTCTAATGATAAGCAGTGTAACAATCATACTTTTATTTTGAAGCATATCAATGCATTTTTCCTCATTTAACAGTTTGTTAACAAAGAATTTTTCCATTTGGTTAGCTTATTTTTACCACTTATTTGTATCATATAACATTTGTTAAATTAATGGGATCTGGGCCAAAGATATTTTATTGAGCCTTGAAATTTGCTGGACTTGCATTTTTTCTAATAGAAGGAGGATTAGCAAGCTGAAGAGAATGTGTGAATGCTATTTAAGTGGAGGGAGAAAGAGAACATCACATAAAGGTATAAATCAGTAATTTACCATCAGTTTGTAAAGGAAGTAAGGATTCTAAAAATTTTCATTTTTCCCACTTTCTTTTTCTTACACCAGTAAGTATTCATGTGAGTGTAGTTTCTAGGATTAATTTGTTATTTTGTAATTTAACAGATTTATTCTTACTTTAGATTTGTTAGTTTTCCTAAATATTAAGTGAAAGAATAGGAAATATTTGCCCAAAATATTTGTGTTGTATCATCTTTAGAAACAATGAACTCCTTTGCTATTTTCAAACAAAGTATATTTTATAAGAACAAAAATAGAAATAACATAATACTGGTCTGGCAGATGGAATACTCATACTTCAGTTAAACCTGGATCATCTACCAGCAAGCTCAAAGATTATGGGACAAGTCTTTAGGCTTTCTTTTCATATTTTGTAAATAAGTTGCTGAGATTAGATAATTCCTTAATATTTTTTCTAGCATTACTATATTGTCACATATTTAGTATTTCTATCAGTGTACGAAAACATAAAACTAGCACAATTGTTCATTCCTGTTGAATTGCTTTTCTAGGATCAAGACCACCTTTAATCCTTCAGTCTCAGCCTCTACCTTGTTCATCACCTCGAGATGTTCCACCAGACATCTTGCTAGATTCTCCAGAAAGAAAGCAAAAGAAGCAAAAGAAAATGAAATTAGGCAAGGACGAAAAAGACCAGAGTGAGAAAGCTGCAATGTATGATATCATTAGTTCTCCATCCAAGGACTCTACTAAACTTACATTAAGACTTTCTCGTGTAAGGTCTTCAGACATGGACCAGCAAGAGGATATGCTTTCTGGTATGGAAAATAGCAATGTTTCAGAAAATGATATTCCTTTTAATGTGCAGTACCCAGGACAGACTTCAAAAACACCCATTACTCCACAGGATGTAAACCGCCCACTAAATGCTGCTCAGTGTTTGTCGCAGCAAGAACAAACAGCATTCCTTCCAGCAAATCAAGTGCCTGTTTTACAACAGAACACTTCAGTTGCTACAAAACAGCCCCAGACTTCTGTGGTACAGAATCAGCAGCAGGTATCACAACAGGGACCTATATATGACGAAGTGGAATTGGATGCATTGGCTGAAATTGAACGAATAGAGAGAGAATCAGCTATTGAAAGGGAGCGCTTTTCAAAAGAAGTTCAAGACAAAGGTAAAATAATCTCATTACTCCCACATCATACTCTGGGCAAATATGTAATTATAATGTAAAAAAGGGTTTTTTTAGTTACTTTTTTTTTTTCATTATATTTTATGATTCTTTATGTCTCTCAATTATGTTTTTATTACTAATGCTCACACCTCAGAAGTTAAATTCATAATTTCATTTTTTATCTGGAATAGCTGTCTGAGATCTGGTAATTCTGTAGCACAGGTCTATCACCTATTATGTACCAAGTGATATTATCTGTGATTGTCTACTAAATTGCACATTAGTGTTTCTATCATCTGTATTTTCCATAAGTTATGTTAGTTTTGCATCTTCACCTTTTTTTCTGTCAAAACGAGGGTAACTGCTATAAAACTATTTTGAATCAGTACATTTAAGAAAAGTTTGTGTGTATGTTTGTTCAGTTAATAATCCTGTTTCAAATTAGTTAATTCAGTCAATAATCAGTTTCAAATCCTACTGTCTTTTAATATAGTTTGGGGGATTTTTGTTGTTGTAAAAAATTATGGGAAAGAATTTTAAATTTATATTAAGTAGCAAATCTTAAGGATCAAGGATCTTTTCTTGGTGATTAGAGTTAAGTGTTCCCTTTTGTCTGAGTAGTATATTAGGCTGGAGTTTTAAGACACCTATTCATTGAATTTATGGACTTTTTTTGTGCTTATAAAAATTATAATTAAATAAAAGAAAGTCCCTATTAAATTATTGTTTGGTGAACTCTATGTATAAAACTCTTAAAATTTTTGAGAGACTGATGAATCATTAATTGAAATTAGTAATGTAATTTATGGATTTGATGTTATTTACAAATTCATATACATGTTTGACTACCCAAACCAAAGCATACTATATGATTCAATTTTCTAGTTAAATATTCTAGATTGACATATAGTTCTCATATTTTCTTTTTGATAATTATAAAACAAAACTTCTTCGTGTTGGTTAGAACTCTTTTTTATATATGATCTTGTTCATTATATGACAGCATCATTTCTAGATAATTATGTTTCTACGCTAAGAAACATGCTGAAGATTTTTATTGTATTTCCTGTCTCTCATGATGGCTCTTTTTAACATTATTGAAAAAATAGACCTTATTTAGTAATTGTTGTTCTGTGATGCTTTCTAAGTGCCTGAATCACAGATTGGTGCAAGTAAAGAGATTGGTGGAAGTCTTTATTTTTTTGGCTAGGGCACTGGAATTTTTTTTTAACTGCTAAACTGTTGATGTTAAGGATGAAATGAAGTGTTGCTTATTCTTCTGGTTTAGTAATATGTGGTTCAGGAAATAGTAACCATATGGGTTCCAAAATGTATCTCCTCTTCTAACCTCTTATAAAAGTATATGCATGTCAAGTAAAGACAGCAGTATTATTTATCTTCTGTTGATAATATTAATCCCAAATTCCTGAATCCTGTGACAGTTTTATAAGAAACAAAATTGTAATTTCTTGACTGAGAAATACTAGTTGCCTTGAGAACTGAATTTTTGTATGACATTTTAATCTGTGTTTTGGGAAATTATGTTCTTAAAAAGGTGCTTAATTTTTTAAGTGATTTTTTTAAATAGTTGGTAGGAATGAAAACATAGGAAATGGTGAACTTGTTTTTTCTTTCCTGAACTTTTATTGTATCACATTTGTTGAAGCGTAAGTTTTTACTTTTCAAAAACCAAGTGAAAATAAGGATAGTAAATAAGGCTAACTGCTTAATTGCAAACTTATTTTAGACTGGTAGCTTTTTTTAGGGAGAATAAAACAAATTCAGCAAACAGCATCCTGTTCTTTCAGAAACTTGTAATATATATTTTACTTTTAATTATCTAATCAGTTTTCTCCATAAT
Source organism: Panthera onca (assembly GCF_046562875.1). Taxonomy (NCBI): domain Eukaryota; kingdom Metazoa; phylum Chordata; class Mammalia; order Carnivora; family Felidae; genus Panthera; species Panthera onca. Next base: position 29,668,466 of record NC_138339.1, read on the forward strand.
CTGTGATAGTGTGGCTCTAACAAAGATAAATTGAGAAGTTGAGTGAACAGAGCTGATTTACAATTTTGAACTTTGTAAGTTGACTTACAGAAGTATCTGGTGCTCTAAGGATTAAAGGATAAATGTTCATTGGAACTACTCCGTCTTTAGTTTGATATAGATGATTTAGTATCTGTATTTTTCCAAATTGGTTATACTGATTTTGCCGACCTCATATTCGTACTGTCATTCTGACTTGTTTCCTGAAAGCCATGTTCCCATTATTTCATGGCTTTATTTGAACACCTTTGGAATTTAGGTGCCACCAAACACCTGTGATTTGAACCCTGTCATTTTATATTCAGTTTCTACATTGTGTGATGGGGCAGTGTTTTATGTATAAGCAGTTATCTTGAAAATTTGGGAAGATTAAAAGTCTGGTGTATTGCTCTAAGATCATAGGTAAGATCGTAAATAAAAGCAACATTGTCTGAAGTGGTAGTAGTTTTATAGTCAGGCCTTGAGAAGTGAAATATTTCCTTGAAATGAATTTATTACTAGTTACCACTGCATTTTAGGGTTAAACTGTGAAATTGATAGTTACCTTGCATTCTAAGGTATGGCACTGAGAACTTTTTTATAACCATTGTATTGGTGGTGGTATGGAATACACAACACGACTTGTTTTACTGAGAGCTCTGTTCTCGGGTCTGAGCTTGTTTCCATTTTATTCATTTGTTATGAGAGAAGCATTCCTTTCAATAGATCAGAAATGGAAAAACTATACCTTGTCAATAAGATTAGAAAGCTTAACACACATGGTTGTTTGATAATTGTGGAACTCAAGAATAAGGATAGAATAATTTTAAGAAATACTTTACCTAAGCTGTGGCAGACCTAAAGGATCTCTGTTCCACGTACAGAGGACACTTTTCTGGCTGCTAGGTATTGATGTCCTGTGGCCTTTTCTCCCTTCTTTGGATAGTTTTATATACACTGATAGGTTAATTCTCTGTAACCTAATATTTTATAATATTCTCAAAGGACCTTTTTGTTCCATCTTTTGCTCATATTTCCAATGTCTATAATTACATAAATTAATTTTAAAAGGCTATTCATCTTTGCTTCTGGGATGATCTATCATGGACATTAATATCTCCTTCGTGTGCTGAAAATTCCTGCTTTCTTTTTTCAAAGAGAGAGTTTCTTTGTTCATCTTTGCCTATTTCATCTTTTCCCAAGGTCCACTTTCCATGTTAGCAAGTATGAGGAATGGCCTAGCCTAGCTACTAATGTTTTTTAGAATGTTACAATATTCTTGCACTATAACCCTTATAAAAAGTAAATTACCTACTCTCATTTGGAATAAGAGAGGAGACAGGAACAGGACAGTTAACCACTTAGTTTATACTGCATTTTAGGGATGGGATGTTTTCATTTTTCATAATTGGCTACCATGTGTATAACTGTGCTGTTCTAAGTGTTTTCAGTTATCACTTGCAGATTTAAGCAAGTGTTATAGTTTGTTTCTTACAAGCATAATCAAGTTCAGAATTTCTCTAATGGCTAGATCTTATTTTCACATCAGCATCTAGATGACAAGTATTGTTGGTTTTGAAAATATTGTATCTTTTTGTATGCATTTTCTTCAGGACTCTGTGCATTCTGATAGCTAAACTTATGGTACCCAGTGCTGAAGAGGGCTTAAAGATAATCAGCGTCCTAAATATTGAAATTATTCTTCATAGAGATGGCTTTCCATCATTAGGTGAAGGTTATGATGTAATGAAGACTGATAACAAAAGTGGATAGACAAAAGTGACATGCAGATTCAGAACCACTTTACAGGAATAAGTTCATGGTGGAACTGAATCAGATCAAGTGAATCAAACCTGCGTGCTCTTGACATATTCAAGAATCCTTGCAGCAGTAATGGAATTTTTCCCGGTTTTACAGAAGAGGTGAAGTACTTTTCAATAGTTGAAAAATTAAAACTTTGTACTTAGCAATATATTGTGCATAATAGAAAAAATTACAACATCTTTCCCAATCTTAATATATTACTCACGTGCAAATGCTTTCATACATTTTTATTATAACCATAGCACCTATAGTTTAAGATAAATAAGTCAAACATGACAATTCCTTTGAAATTAAACTATGCCCAGTTTTAATTTTACTGATACATTATAAATTGAAATGAGGTTAATGATCTATAAACTCGTTTAACTATTTTGTAATCCTTTAAAATTTAGCCTTCAAGATATTTTAATGTTAATGTTCAGAAGAAAGACTGATTGCTCATATTAATAAAAGGACAAACCACAGATTTCTTAAGAGAAATTCTCAGATGCCTGAGATCTGTGATGTCATTACAGTACTTAAGTATGCTTAGGTTACCATTTTAATAACTTTCACAAGCATGTTTCATTGAAAAATATGTTAAAAATCTTCAACTAGATTATACTATTTAGATTTCTAGATTCTTGTCCTAAAGATTTAAGAGTATAGGTTGTAAGGCATCCCATTTATGAGGTAGTAATTATTTGGTATGCCCTATGGTAAGATATAAAGATTATTTTGTGTGGCAGAACATTACAAGATAAAATTATGGAAATATAAATTTAGTATTCTGAGTGCTTTCTTCTTAAGTACTGATGTAGAAAGTTTCATATAAGTTCTTGCCAGGGTAGTTTTTACTGGGGAAAATAGATGATAATATACTTTATTATTATTATATAGTTATTTTACAAATGGAGCCTATGTGATGGTAGACTTGACTTCTGAATAAGCAGCAGAATGACTTGTACAAAAAATTACTAGCAAATATTTGAAGTAAATTTTAATAAAATATTTTACTAGATTTTAAGCTGGAATGAACTGCCGCTTCTCACTTTGAAAACAAAATGACAGAACTTTGGTGTATAAAAGCAACATTACCATTATTATTATTTTTTTTTTTTTTTTTCCACAACTTGGTTTTCTAGCAATAAGGGATTGTGTTTTAGTGGTCAGTTTGTCTTTTAACCTTGTTTTCCTTCAATGGTATTATATCACATTGATGAATATCATAAGAGAATCTAGAGGTTCTCTTACAAAGATGAGTTAAAATGGCCTTTAAAACATAGCTAGGTAATTCAGCAAGTAAATATTAAAGCAGACAAAACCTTAAGGTACTATAATATAACTATTTCCAAAAACTAACTAGAGATTCAATTTATAGAAAATGACCTAGCAGCCTCTTGAGTCAAGTGGAATCATGCATAGAAGTACCTAACTGTTAAAAATACCTTGGCATTTTATTGTGGTGGTAGAGTTGTGCTTGTATGTATTTTTGTCTTTACATTTCAGAATACTGTAAATTATTTCTTAATGAGGCCAATATATAGATCCCTAGAACTTTACATGGAAGAGCCAAAGCATTTTTCTTAAGTGGAAGTTGCTATTAAGACAGGATTTACCTAAAGAGTCTTTATATGTGTCTCATTTTTATACTTATAATATTAATGTATTTCCTTATTTTAAATATACTTCTGATTGTGTGTTAGCTTTTAAATTCCATTTGTGCTGTTGACACCTTGAAGAATTTGAATCCTGAATCAAAGGTTAATGACAAGCTGTTTAATTCTTTTTTTCCACCTTATTCTCATTTATCTTTTTTCAGTGGCATGATTTCTATTTTCTTTTGGGTTTTATTCTTTTCCGTACTTCTCTTACATGTTGTAAAACCTTATGTTTCCTGTTTAGTATGTCAGCAGATTTGCGGTACTTAGTTTTTGGTTAATGGTTAAAATGATCTTAAATGAGAACATATGATTTATAACTGGTTTCCTTATTCTTACGTAAAGAATCTGGTTTACCCTTTATATATACAAACATAAATATATGTTTGTATTTAATGTATTATACGTTCTGTTTTTTTATACTCTTGGGCTTATTTATATACTCAACAAATATGCTGTTAAATACTTGTTACTGTAGTCGTGAATATTTATTGAGGTACTGCACGCATGAATATTTCCTTAAACCTTGGTTTAATAGTATTATGTCATTCATGCCTGCTATTTTATACATGCATATTGACATTTGCATTCACCACATTAAAAAAAACATTGCAACTTAAATATCAAAGTCTTTATGGCTTTTAAGAAGATAAGAATATGTGTCTATTACTGATACTGAATATTTATCTTTAAATTTCAGATAAGCCTTTGAAAAAAAGAAAACAAGATTCTTACCCACAGGAGGCTGGGGGTGCTACAGGAGGTAATAGACCAGCTTCTCAGGAGACGGGTTCTACGGGAAATGGGTCAAGGCCAGCATTAATGGTTAGCATTGATCTTCATCAGGCAGGAAGAGTGGACTCTCAGGCTTCTATAACTCAGGATTCAGACTCCATAAAAAAGCCTGAAGAAATCAAACCATGTAATGATGCACCTATTTCTGTTCTTCAGGAAGATCTTATTGGAAATCTTAAATCTACACCAGAAAACCATCCTGAGACTCCTAAAAAAAAGTCTGATGCTGAGCTTTCAAAGAGTGAAATGAAACAAAATGAAAGTAGATTGACAGAATCTAAACCAAATGAAAACAGATTGGTGGAGACAAAGTCAAATGAAAGTAAGTTAGAAGCTAAAATTGAGACACAAACAGAAGAACTGAAACAGAATGAGAGCAGAACAACTGAATCCAAACAAAATGAGAGCACCACAGCCGAACCTAAACAGAATGAAAATAGACTGTCTGACATAAAACCAAATGACAACAAACAAAATAATGGCAGATCAGAAACAACAAAGGCAAGACCCGAAACCCCAAAGCAAAAGGGTGAAAGCCGACCTGAAACTCCAAAACAAAAGAGTGATGGGCGCCCTGAAACCCCAAAACAGAAGGGTGATGGACGGCCTGAAACTCCAAAGCAGAAAGGTGACGGCCGACCTGAAACTCCAAAGCAAAAAAATGAAGGTCGGCCTGAAACACCAAAACATAGGCACGAAAATAGGAGGGATTCTGGAAAGCCATCAACAGACAAAAAACCTGAAGTGTCTAAACATAAACAGGATATTAAATCTGATTCACCTCGGTTAAAATCAGAACGAGCTGAAGCCTTAAAGCAGAGACCTGATGGGCGATCTATTTCTGAGTCGTTAAGACGCGACCATGATAGTAAACAAAAATCAGATGACAGGAGTGAATCAGAGCGACATCGAGGGGATCAGTCTAGGGTTCGAAGACCAGAAACATTGAGATCCTCTAATAGAAATGAACATGGCATTAAATCTGATGGTTCAAAGCCTGATAAACTAGAAAGAAAACATAGACATGAATCAGGGGACTTACGGGAAAGACCATCTTCTGGGGAGCAAAAATCAAGGCCTGACAGTCCTCGTGTTAAACAAGGAGATTCTAATAAGTCAAGACCTGATAAGCCTGGTTTTAAATCACCAAATAGTAAAGATGACAAAAGGACAGAGGGCAATAAGAGTAAAGTAGATAGTAACAAAGCTCATCCTGACAATAAGGCAGAATTTCCAAGTTATTTGTTGGGGGGCAGGTCTGGTGCATTGAAAAATTTTGTCATTCCAAAAATCAAGAGGGATAAAGATGGTAATATTACTCAGGAGACAAAGAAAATGGAAATGAAAGGAGAGCAGAAAGACAAAGTAGAAAAAATGGGATTAGTTGAAGATCTAAATAAAGGAGCTAAGCCTGTAGTTGTACTGCAAAAACTGTCTTTGGATGATGTTCAGAAACTTATTAAAGATAGAGAAGATAAATCAAGAAGTTCCCTTAAACCTATCAAGAATAAACCATCAAAGTCAAATAAAGGTAAGAATACTTACACTGATGTCACTTGTATTCTAATTAGTTTTCAAGTTATAGGGTTACTAAGGATTAAAAAAGTGGAAATTTACAAAAATTGAAGCACTGCTACATGAAAACATAACATTTATATAAAACAATAATGAATTGTTTTCAGTAATATAAATAAAAAGTTCTCAGTGAAAATTCTTTGTCTTCCACCCCTATTTGAACTACTCGGGGTAGTCATGATTTTTACTTTGGTACTCAGAGATAAGTTCTTTTGCTGTTTAGTTATTTCATGTATTTTTGAAAGTTGCTTATTAAATGAATGATTAGGATGGATGTATATAACAACTTCCTAAAGTTATTCAGACTGTGGAAGTATTCCATTCTATAAGGAGGTAGTATATTGAATTTTAATTTCTAACATCTCAGGAAAGCTATATGGTATACAAAAATCAATGTTATAAGCTCTTACGAACATTGTGTCTCAATACTATTTTCTTACATACCTATGTATGTTAATTATTGATGCATAGTTTAAAATTATATAATTTAGAAAGTTATGTAAAAGGTTATTATCTTTTTGTGGGAGAGGTGGTTAGTTACAGATGTTTTATTTAAAAAATATAGTTTTGTTCTTTTCTAGGGAAAAGTAATAGGGAATAGTATTCACCTCTTAAATTGGGTTAAATCATTAGTTTTGAGGTTTGGGGTGGGTTTTTTGTTTTGTTTATTATATGGTTGCTGAGTTAGATCCTGTGGTTACTTGAGTAGTATTATTTCCAGGAAAAAGAAGGTCTTAAGTATTGAAAATACAATGGCAGTTTGTGCAGAAAATATAATTTTGTATTCCTTTGTATACTGCTTTAAAAATATATAAGTATATATACAATATATATGTATATATAATTTGATGATGGTGTGTGGCAAGACCTATTTAGCCCATGCAATATAAATACATTAAGATACAGATTTTAAGACAATAGAGGTGAAAGTTTGATTTTTAAGTTCTCCTTCTGTGAAAGAGGTTCATTAAGAACTTAGATTTATATTTACTTATAGGACTATGAAACTCTTGAATTGTGCTATTTAGTAGGATAGCCAACTAGACTCTTAGGCTATTTAAATGGAAATTACTTTAAATAAAATTAAGAAATTCATATTCTCAGCAGCCACATGTGGCAAGTGGCTCCCTTATTTACACACATAGAGGACATTTGCATCATCATAAAAAGTTGTGTTGTATAGCACTGCAGTGTACTAAGAGATCCAGAAGGTGTAATGGTTATTATTATTTTTGTAAAATGTTGTATCTTGTCTATCAAAAAAAGCTCAATGAAAACATAGTATTACTACTAAGAACTCTTTATTCAAAGAAATCGCTTCTCATGGCTGATCTTTTTTTTTTGCTGTTACTTGGTCTTTATCAAATGTTTATTTTTTCACTATTTAATTTTATGTTTCAAAAATGAAAAAAGATTGTCTTTATCACTAATATTTATCCTTTTGTAGTGAAGCTTTAGATTTTAAATTATAGCAGTCAGACTTAAAAAATTAAGACTTCAGGTGTAACTAATAGTCTTTATTATTTGACTTAGGTGCATCTCTTCAGAATTACTTGTTTATGTAAAAGAGGTTGTTAGAATGTAGTGGCCAGCACTAGAATTTAGATACAGATTGTTTTTTAAAATTTTCACTGAAACTTTGGGAATGGCGTATACCTAGTATAAGCTACAATTTTAGAAGAGTCAGAAAGATGGAAAGTGGTACCCTCTTGTCCCTTGATCTGGACCGTCTTTTTCTCCCCTGCCCTCTGTCAGCTTATGCTAGCCTTGCTTTCTAAGCTCTGTCCTAACAAAGAATCTTTACAACTGAACATCAAGAAACGAATATAGCTCCTAATATAGTACTCCTAATAGTAACTGCTGTACGATTTCCCCTGGTTTTTTCATTGCCTGTGAATGTAAACTTTTTAGTACTAATTCATGTTCCTCCTAAATGTACTTTTAACATGAATGTATATACTTAACATGTTCATGTTAGTAAGTAGGCTATCTGGGTGTGTCTGCCTGTTAGAGTAGGCTGTGTGTGTGTGTGTGTGTGTGTGTGTGTGTGTGTGTGTGTACAAATGCGCAAGTACGTATACACACATATATTACCAGATCTGCAATTATTATTAAGTGAACATTTCCATTAAAAATATTATTTTAATGCTTAGATTCACCTCAGGATCCCATGTATATCATTTGACTTTATTTATACCTTAGAATTCATATCTGTTATTTTTTAGTATACTAATTTTGGTTTTATCTTAGATGTCTGCTACCAAGTTAGCAATAGCACAGTTACATAATTGTGAATTTTTTTTAATTACATAGGAAGCATAGTTGTGGCACAACTACCCTTTGTGTAGCACACATTACTTGGGACTTTCTTTTGGAGAGTCACAGAGAATCACATATTCTGACATGTTGGTGTTTTTCTAAGTAAAGGAATTGTATTGAGTATTGCTGAGATACTTTTGTGGTTGATTTCTAAGGCCAAAATTCTTGGTAGGTTTTCTTGGAAGAGTCATGAAATTCTGTCTTTTACATATATTTAGCTGATGTCAGTATTTAAAATATTCATTCTTTAGGAATAGTTTAAAATTCCTTGAGTATACTTTAAGCTGATCAATTTTGAATGGTAGGGGTATAGATTTATAACTTATAATAAATATTATGTATATTTGTTGTTTGTGTGACCATATTAAATGTAAAGTGACATTGTTTTATTTCTATGGGGATATGTGTATATCCCAGTACCTAACATAATACCTAGTGCTTAATTAGCATATTAAATATCTGTTGAATGACTATTGCCACCATGTTTCAGAAGAGGATTTGTGTGCAGATTAAAATTGTGTGTTCATTTTTTATGTTCCTACCAGTAGACCCTAACCCAAGAGCTACATAATTTTCAACTTTGTGTCCCCTAAAATTTGTTATAACTTGTTTTACACTGTCAACTACCTACTTTTTGTTAAGATCCCAAGAAAACTTACTCATATTTATGTGTTTAATTTACCCTTTTTCTTATTTTGCTCTATAGCTGTTACAGATTGGCTCAGTATGACTTCTGTTCTCATCCTGCTTCTTTCATCTTCTGTCTTATCACTTTGTTTCTTCTTTTTCAAGTGGGGGATGGGTACAGAGAATCAACATAATCTTTAAAACCTTTAAAATTTTTAAAATATCTTCTATTATACTTCAGTCAGTATATTGAAATGCCAAAAATAGTATCTTTATTGTTAAAATATTCTTAGACTATTGTCCTGATATACCCTAATGTACAGTATGTCTCCAAATTAAAATAATATGAAGTTAAGAGGTCTTTAAGACTGGCATGTTCATCAGCTAGCCTGCCTTATGTGTTATTAGTAGCTTAGTATCTGTAATCACACACATTAACAATTTGATTGGTTATTTACAATTCCAGAATGTCTCATGATATTTTAGCTTTATGTCCAAGGAAATAATTTTTTTTCTTCCTCCACATACTTCCTTCCAACTAGTGTATCATTTTGTATCACTTAACTCACTACTTTTAAGAAATATCCCATACCACCTATATTTGAGATCATGGCCTTTAAACCATGAAACAGTTACTGAAAATGGTTTTCACTGGGAATGTGTACTTCTTTAACAGCTCAAATAGTCAACAGTGTTTAAACCCTAGGGTTCATTTGGTTAGGGAATGGTTGCGGTCATATTGGGAGCAGTTATTTCACCTCAGTTATTACTGTACCAGTTAAACTACTAAATGTTGTTCGCTATAATACATTGGTTCCTTCTATAAAGTTTTCCTATATGTTAGAAATAGGTGTATGTATGATTGAGGGGTGAGAAGACAGCAAATAATTACTTGTGAGAGAACCTTCTATTTATGAAGAACACACTGAATTCCCTCTTACTCTAAAAAAAGTTACTGAAATCCTCCCCTACAAGAGCCTGATACCTATACTAAGATAATGAATACCTACTTGATAGATCATAGTATACTATATCATAGTATAATATTAAATCATTAATATAATATTGTAGTAAGTTAATTTTATTATATAGGTTAATGTATCATAGTACAGTTGACTCTTTAACAACATGGGGGTTAGGGGCACTGGCCACCACACACTTGAAAATCTATGTATAACGTTGGACTCACAGAAACTTCTCTGCCAGTAGCTTACTGTTGACCGGATGCCTTGCAGATAACATAAACAGTTGATTAGTGTACACACACACACACACATACATATATATACACATATGTATACATATATAACAGATATGAATTCTAAGGTATTATATACTGTACTTTTACAATAAAGTAAGCTAGAGAAAAGAAAATTATTAAAATCATAAGAGAAAATACATCTATAGTACTATACTATATTTATTGGAAAAATTCTGTCTATAGTGGACCTGTGTAGGTCAAACCCATATTATTCAAAGTCAACTGTATGTATAATATAATACATAGCATGATTTAGTATAGTATAATATCAAGTAGGTTTTCATTATCTTAATATCAGTCTCTTGTAGAGGAGGGTTTCAGTAACTTTTTTTAGAATAAGAGAATTCACTATATTAAGAGTAATATATCAGAGTAACAATATATAACACTATACTCTGATATAATATGATACAGTATAATGTGGATTTTTAAATCTGGATCCCCTCCAGATTAAAAAAATTAGCCTTCTCTGGCTTCTAATGTTGAAAATTGAAAATTCTCCATTAAGTCCATTATAAATGATAATACAAAGTGCACTGGAATCAGAATCTCGAATAAATTGTAGCCTTGGTTCATTCACTTTATAATGGAGAAACCAATTTTCTTCCTACCTCATTCATTTATGAGAACCAAAATGAGTCTTGCAGTAAGAACCAAGAGCTGTCCAATTTTTTATATGACGAAATGCAGTCATGCCATTTTAATTGAGTTTATCTAATGAGAGTATTTTTGAAAAACTTTATATGTATATATACTTTATATTCACAGTATATTCGAAGACACTGCTACCACCATTTCTTGTCAATTTTTTGAGATGTATTTAACATAATAGCATTTCATTGAAGTGTACAAAATAATAATTTGATGTATGTATATGTCATGAAATAATTACCACAATAAATTAGCATTCATCACCTCACATAGTTCTATTTTTTTTTTCTTAAGAGAACTTTTAAGATTTGCTGTCTTAGCAACTTTGAAATATACAGTATGGTACTGTTAACTGTAGTAACTATGGTGTACATTATATCCCCAGAAATTATTCATCTTATAACTAGAAGTTTATACATTTTGAACACCTGTACCCATTTCACCCAACAACCACCACCCCTGTGTCTGGCAACCACCAACCTGTTCTCTGTATCTGAGTTCAGTTTTTTTAGATTCCACATATAAGTGAAATCACACAGTATTTGTCTCTCGCTATTTGACTTATTTCTCCTAGCATAAGGCCCCGCAGGGTACATCCATGTTGTTGCAAATGATATGCTTTCCTTCTTTTTTGTTACTGAATAATCTAGTGTGTGTGTGTACACATACATTTACACCACATTTTTCTTTACTCATTTGTCGATAGACTAAACAACTTAGGTTGTTTTCATGTCTTGGCTATTGTAAATAATGCTTCAGTGAACATGGGTGGGGACAGGCTGTGGAGATATCTCTTTGAAATAGTGATTTCATTCCCTTTGGGTATATATCCAGAAGTGAGTATTGCTGGATCCTATGGTGGTTTTATTTGAGACCTCCATACTATTTTTCATAGTGGCTAGACCAGTTTATATTCCCCCCCCCCCCCAAACAGTGCACAGGGTTACATTTTCTCCACATTCTCACCAACACTTCTTGTTGCCTTTTTGATAATAGCCATTCCAGCAGGTGTACCTTCTTTCAATTTTGATTTGCATTTCCCTGATGATTAGTGATGTTGAGCACCTTTTCATACATTTGTTACACTTGTTGACCATCATGGTTCCTGAGATCGAGCCCCATAGCAGGCTCTGTGCTAATAGCTAATAGCACAGAGCCTGCTTTGGATTTTTTCTCTCCCTCTCTCTGCCCCTCCCCCACGCATGTACTTGCACTTCTCTCTCTCCCTTTCTCTCTCTCTCTCTCTCTCTCTCTCTCTCTCAAAATAAATAAATACACTTAAAAATTTTTTTCTTATTTTTGTTAAATCTTTTTTTTTTAATGTTTTTATTTATTTTTGAGACAGAGAGAGACAGAGCATGAGCTGGGGAGGGGCAGAGAGAGAGGGAGACACAGAATCCAAAGCAGGCTCCAGGCTCTGAGCTGTCAGCACAGAGCCTGACGCAGGGCTCGAACTCACAGACTGTGGGATCATGACCTGAACTGAAGTCGGATGCCTAACCGACTGAGCCACCCAGACGCACCTCTTTATTTTTGAGAGAGAGACAGAGTGTGAGCAGGGGAGGAGCAGAGAGAGAGGGAGACACAGAATCCGAAGCAGGCTCCAGGCCCTGAGCTGTCAGCACAGAGCCCGATGCAGGGCTCGAACTCACAAACCTCTGAGCCGAAGTCGGACACTTAACCAACTGAACCACCCAGGTGCCCCTTAAAAAAATTTTTTTAAATGACCATCCTTTCTTTGTTGAATATTCTTGGCTGCTTTTTTGTAAATTAATTGACCATATATGCATGAGTTTATTTCTGGGCTGTCTTATCTGTTCCATTTATATATGTGTCTATTTTTATGCCATTATCATACTGTTTTGATTACTACAGCTTTGCAATATAGTTTAAGATCAGGAAGCATGGTGCCCTGAGCTTTGTTCTTCTTTCTTAAGATTGCTTTGGTTATTTGACTATTTTGTGGTTCTGTGCAAATTTTAGGGCTGTTCTATTTCTGTAATAAATGTCATTGGAATTTTGACAGGGATTGCTTTGTATATATAGATGGCTTTAGGTAGTATGGGCATTTTAACAGCATTAATTCTTGTAATCCATGAGCACAGAACTTTCTTTGCATTTATTTGTCTCTTTAGTTCCTTCTATCAACTTTTTCTAGTTTTCAGTGTACAGATCTTTCACCTCTGGTTAAATTTATTCCTTGATATTTTGTTCTTTTGGATGTAATTATAAATGGATTTTTTTCTTAATATCTCTTTCTGATTATTGTTCGTATATCAAAATGCAACTGATTTTTGTATGTTGATTTTGTATCCTGCAACCTTTTTTACTTTATTAATTCTAACAGTTTATTTGTGGAATCTTTAGGTTTTCTATATATATCATGTAGTCTGGCAATAGCGATAGTTAATTTTTCCCTTCTCGTCTGGATGCCTTTTATTTCTTTTTCCTCCCTAATTGCTCTGCTCTGGCTAGGACTTCTAGTACTATGTTGAATAAAAATGGCAAGATTGGGCATCCTTATCTTGTTCCTTATAAAGCTTTTCACCATTGAGTAAGATATTAGCTGTGGGCTTGTCATATATGGCCTTTATTATGTTCAGGTACATTCCCTTTGTATGCAGTTTGTTGAGAGTTTTCATCATGAATAGATGTTGAAATTTTTTAAATGCTTTTCTGCATCTATTAAATAGATGATCATATTATTTTTATCATTCATTTTGTTAATGTGTATCACATTAATTGACAGATTTTAAACCATTCATGCATTTCTGCAATAAATCCCACTTCATCATGGTATATAATCCTGATTCTTTTAATGTGTTATTGAATGCTATTTTCTAGTATTTAGTTGAGGACTTTGAATCTATGTTTATCAGACGTATTGGCCTGTGATTTTCTTTCTTGTAGTGTCCTTTTCTGGTTGTGGTATCAGGGTAATGCTGACTTCGGAAGTGTTCCCTCCTTTTCTTCCTCTTCTGTTTTTGGAAGTGTTTGAAAAAAATTAATATTCTTTAAATGTTTGTTGGAATTCATCAAAGAACTTGTCTGGTCCTGGGCTTTTCTTTGTTGGGAGGATTTTGATTACTAATCCAATCTCCTAATAATTGGTCTGTTCAGATTTTTTATTTCTTCATGAGCCAGCCTTGGTGGGTTATATGTTTCTAGGGATATGGATCCTTTGTATTTATATGGTACCAGTTTTAATGCGTCTTCTGTTGTTTTTAATTTTTTTTTTTTGAGTCCTCTTCCTTTTTTTCTTGGTAAGTGTAGCTGAACGTTTGTCTATTTTGTTTATTTTTTCAGAAATTCACGTCTTAGTTTCATTGATCTTTTCTGTTTTTAGTCTGTTTCAATTATTTCTGCTTTAATATTTATTTTCATCCTTCTATTAGATTTGGGCTTTGTTTTCTTTTTTTAGTTCCTTGAGATTAAAAGTTAGGTTGTGCTTCTACTATTTATTTTTCTCTCTGTGTCTACATATCAAGGAAAGGATCATTTGATCCCTGCTTCCTACTTTCTGTGTTGATTAGTAGTAAATTGTCATTTACATGATAAACTTACTGGAAAGCATGTTTCTTTTTATCGTTCTTCCCCATAGTAATATAGTAGCTGCACATTGATGAGATATTTGTAGTACTAGTGTCAAGATCAAAGCTGATGCTTAAAGCCAGATTTTTCTTGGAATCTTTTCTCCTGCCTGCTTCATTTGTAATAGTTTTTTTCATTTGCTACAAACCAACTCCTTGGCTTTTGTCTTCATTAAATAAACCAATTTTCAGTGATCTAAAATGTACAGAATATAGTGACTGCACTGGCGAGGTGGCTGGCACTTTGTTCCAATTTGAAAAAACTATGACAGGATAGAGATCAGGGGTCAGCAGACTTTTTCTGTGAAGGCCCAGATTGTAAATATTTTAGGCTTTACGGGCCACTTTTTTTTAACATTGCAATAATACGAAAGCAACCATAGACAACATGGAAATGATTGTGTGTCACTGTATTCTAATAAAACTTTATATACAGAAATGTGTGGTGGGCATATTTGACTCCACAGGCTGTAGTTTGCTGAGCCTACCTACTGTAGATATATAAAATTAAAATTGTAATGTAGGTTAATCTGATAAATAGATTATTCTGTAGCAAATGAGACCTAAAATTTGTAATGTCCACTGTTACTTGAGTATTTATGTGTGTATGTAAAACGATTCATCTAGAATGAGTTTTGAAATAGTTTTCTAGTTCTCTAGTATTTATGTAGTGTGAAGTTTGCCAAATATAATATTTCAAGAAGGATATTTAATATCTGAGTACCTCATTTAGTGGAGTTATATAAGTTATTAATATATTAATATTTAATATATAAAATATAACAAGTAGAATCAGACTTCAGTTACTTTTAATATATTTTACACTTGTCGCACGTCAATTATGATATCTTTTCACTTTGTGGATAAACTTCCTTCAGGATTTAGAAAAGACTTTTCATCTGGAAAAAAGCTGTTATAATAGATAAAACTGATCTAAACACCTTTCTTCATAGAGTTTTTTTGTTGTATAGATTTCCTTGGAATAAATTTCTATGAATAGTATAAGTAATGAGTTAAAGGATTTTAACCCCATTTGCTCTGTTATATATTCTACACTAGTTAACAGATTCTGAGTATATACATTTCAGTCAACTACAAGCAGACTTACAGAACTCAGAAGCAAAGGCTGAATCATTTCATATCATCTCAAACATCTCTGCATAGCAGTTAATTCCTAAAGACATCGCTGTGTAAAGCATTGTAGAAAATTTGATCTTTTCAATAACGATCATGAGTCAGGAAGTTGACTTGTTAAAAAAAAAAAAATGGACACAGTGCTTTTAAGAAAAATTTACCTCAAGAATAGAATATTGGGACACCTGGGTGGCTTAGTTTGTTTAGCATCCAAGTCTTGATTTCAGCTCAGGTTGTGATCCCTGAGTCATCATGGGATCAAGCCCCACATCAGCTCCACACTGTGCATAGAGCCTGCTTAAGATTCTCTCTCTCTTCCTCTGCCCTCTCCCTGACTCGTGTATTCTTTTTCTCTCTCAGTCTCTCTCTCTCAAATTAAAAAAAAAATTTTTTTTAAAGCAATAGTAGAGTGGGGCACCTGGGTGGCTTAGTCAGTTAAGCGTCTGACTCTTGACTTTGGCTCAGGTTAAGATCTTGCAGTTTGTGGATTTGAGCCCTGCATCGGGCTCTGTGTGGGCAGCAGGGAGAGTGCTTGGGATTCTGTCTGCCTCTCTCTCTGCCCTTCCCCCACGTGCACACACACCTTCTCTCAAAATAATAAACTTAAAAAAAAAAATAAGTTGAAAGTATATTGACTACCTTGTATCAGAGAGCTTAATTATCTATGCTATAATTTTGATATAAAAGTTGCTGCTTCATATTTTAAGTTTTTTTGTAATCCTGAATAAGTAGTATTAGGCCTCCAGCCAGTACCTGGGGTCTCTCTGCCTCTTTACCAAAATTAAAGCAACTTTATACCAGATTATCTCATTATGCATCACTTCCATTTTTCCTAAATCATCACAAACAAAAGCAAACCTATTTCCTGACCTTTTCCTTTTAGAGAAGGTAATCTACCTGATGTTCTCTTCCCTTAAATTAAGACCTCATCCTCAGTTACAAACAGATCCTCCCTTCTTATTACTCTGATGACTGTTAACTAACATCTATAGAAAGCTGTGAGTTTCACTTCCCTCATTTTCACTCAGCCAAAGAGCCTTAGCACTACTAAAAAGGAGAATGTCCTTTCTCCTAGTTTGCTACTGCTCTTTCCAAATTCAGTTGATCCTTGAACAACATGGAGGGTTCTTCCTCTACACAGTCAAAAATCCATGTATAACTTTGGACTCCCCCCAAATTTAACTACTGATATAGCCTAATGTTGACCAGGAAGCTTTACCAATAACATAAAGTCAATACATATTTTGTTTATTACACGCATTATATACTGTTAAAATCATAAGAAAAAGAAAATACATCTACAATACTATACTGTATCTCTCAAGAAAAATTGGCATATAAATGGACCCATGCAGTTCAAACATGTTAAGGGTCACCTGTAATTGCTAAAATGTACGTGTCAAAGTTTTTCCCCTAAGGTCATTGTTTTGTGACCTCCAAACTTTTTTTTGAATGTTTATTTATTTTTGAGAGAGAGATACAGAGTGCAAGCGGGGGAGGGCAGAGAGAGAGGGAGACACAGAATCCGAAGCAGGCTCAAGGCTGTGAGCTGTCAGCACAGAGCCCAACGCAAGGCTTAAACCCATGAACCACGAAATCATGACCTGAGTCAAAGTCGGATGCTCAACTGACTAAGCCACCCAGGCACCCGACCTCAAAACTTTGGACAGCAATCTTCCATGTCCCTACGTTCACTGCAGATTTTGGTCCCTAGTGCACAGTCTTCCTCTTTATCCATAGTACTGCCATCAGGTTAGGTAATCTTATGGTCCCTGTGAAAGGAACATTCAGTGTCCTGGTCTCATAGTTGAACCATACTTTTTTTTAGTTTCTCTTTAGGTTGTTGCTTTTTGTTTCTACCTCCCAACTGTTGCCATATTTCAGGGCTATGTAATCCACAATTTATGCTACTTAGATGTACTTCTTAATAGTGGCTTTAAATAAAGAAGTTGGCTTGCATTTAGGAACCATTGCTACCAAAAATATGTATCTTCTTCAAACTGTATTAACCCACTTAGGGTTACACGACAGTCAGATTGCCTGTATTTGGGGTTAAAGATCCATTTGATGCTACTCCTTTGTAATTTGAGTAGGTTGTTGGAAGAATTGTCCCTGAACTACATTATGCCTAAGATGTTTTTTATGACTTACATAATTTGGAGTTTTATGTGAGTTTCTTGGTTTGTTTCTGAACATGACTGGTTTCCACTGTCTGAATCTTTAGTCCCAAAGAGTTCATTTATTTTAATCTCGGGGTTGTTTGTTTCACTTAAAAAACAAATAACACATTTTTTTTTAATGTTTATTTTTGACACAATGCGAGAGACAGAGTGCAAGCAGCGGAGAGGGAGACATAGAATCTGAAGCAGGCTCCAGGCTCTGAGCTGTCAGCACAGAGCCCGACGCGGGGCTCAAACTCATGAACTCACGAACCGTGAGATCATGACCTGAGCCAAAATCGGACGCTTAACTGACTGAGCCACTCAGGCGCTCCCAAATAATACATTGTTATCTAATCAGTGACTCTTTGAGACTTTTAATAGTCTGGTTTTAATAATCTGCTAAATGTGCTAATATAAGTAATTTAGACTAGAAATCCAAGGTTCCTAAAATGTGCCATATCTAGAAGTAAATGTATTCTTTTAGCCTTATTAGAGCTAGAGAATAGAGGTGCGCTACATCTAATGGAGTATATACCTACAAAAGCTGAAAGTGTGATATTCACAAAATTGTGACTAAATGACATTATCCCCTCAAGCCAGTAACTTAAAATTTTGTGGTAATTCAAACACCTGATTTAAACAATAAAGTAGTTGGAATGGGAGAAGTGAGGTGAGAAAGATAATCATCAGGTCCTAGCAATCTGAATTTTTTAAGAACAATAACCCTACAAACAATTTCTTTTTTTTTTTTTTAATGTTTATTTTATTTTTGAGAGAGAGCACAAACCAGGGAAGGGCAGAGAGAGACAGAGAGACAGAGAGAGAGACAGAGACATAGAATCCGAAGCAGGCTCCAGACTGCGCTGTTAGCACAGAGCCCGATGTGGGGCTGCACCCATGAACTGTGAGATTGTGACCTGAGCCAAAGTCAGACGCTTAACTGACTAAGCCACCCAGGTGCCTCCATAAACAATAATTTCTAAAATCTAGTTTCTAGTTGTGTTAAGAAATAGACATTATTTTGCAATTAAACAATTACTAGTTCCTAATTTAGGGGAAAGAACATAACCAATACATCATAGGCATCATTTGAGGTACTCACTGTTTATTCAGATCTTTTGAAGCTGAGTCAGTTATTCAATCCTTGATAATGTAGTAAAGAACCCGAATGTGAGTATAGGAAAGTCTAACATTTTATCTCTTATTCTTTATAATCAAGGGACCTAGCTGAGTCAGTTTATAAAGTGTTTTATTAAAAGGAAGAAAGGATGTGTTTAATTGAGAAAATGACTAAACCTTTGGAATAGATGTTTCTTTAAAATGAAACAGAGGTCACTTTTGGAGGATGATACATTGAGAGACATTACCTGTTGCTGGATTCGTTTTTTCTTAAGTTGGGTCATCTTCAGAAATTAAACATTTGGTCTTTGAATTATGTTGCTGTACCATTCAGTTATACAGAGGTTAAAATGATCGACCTAATAGAAAAGCTCTTAAATCTGATTGTATTTTTATGATTTAGGGAATAAGAGATGGTAAACTACAATGAATAAACTTTGGTGCCTGCTTTATCATATATATGACTTTAAGTTTTCTATGTCTGGCTATTGTGAGGAGTTTTTTTAAAAGAGAGAAAGAGAGCAGAGTCCTTGCTCTGGTGATCTCACAAACCATTGTAAAGAGACTACAAGTACCAATACATATATTGACCCTTGATTATCTATTGTATATTTATCCATAGGATAATTTTTATTCTGGGATATGTATCAGGTCAGTATATGTCTTTGAGAATGGGAATTTAAGCAGAACATAATCAGGTAAATTGGCTTTTTAAAAAATGTCATGATGGATTAAAGGCCAAATACTTTGGCGCTATCTCTACTAATTTTTTTTTTAATGTTTTGTTTGAGAGAGAGCGAGAGCACACAGGAGAGAGGTAGAGAGAGCAGGAGAGAGAGAATCCCAAGTAGGCTCTGCACTGTCGTCATGGAGCCTGACATGGGACTCCATCTCACAAACCGTGAGATCATGACCTGAGCTGAAGTCAAGAGTTGGATGCTTAACTGACTGAGCCACTCAGGCACCAGGGGCTATCATTATTTAAATACCCCAAAAGGTTATAACATTTCAGGAGTACAAAAAGGACAGTACTTCCTTTTTTTTTTTTTTTTTAAATTTGGGAAATGTCTTCATTTGCCTCTAAAATCTAGCAATTCAGAAACTATACAGGAAGTTTGTAAGTGATCATAGGAAACTGTGAATGACAGGTAATCAGAAAGCATTTATTGAGCCATTTATAAATTATTAAAATAAATTAAGATAAATTATAGGCCATGTGGAAAGGGGAAGGTAAATACTAGAAGACATGATCCTTCCATCAAAAAAGAACCACACATTTAATTAGAGGTGCTCAAGACGTTAAGGACTTTTAAATGAGATGCATGTTGTATTTACCTTTGGGCTGAACATATGGACAATCCAAAGCTAAAGTTGGTTTCTTTTACTTGTAGCAATATTCTGAAAAGACCTCACTGATAAAGTACAGTTAAATTAAGAAAGCCAGCACAGAGTAATGTTACATGATTTGAAAGTGACACAGATAAGTTACACTCAACATTAGTCTGTCAGGATTCTCAGCAATGAATTCTTTGGAATACTACCAGTCACAAGTATTAGATCTTTATTGGGTAAAATTTTTGCTATGCGTGTCCTTAGAAGAGTAAAAGACTAAAGGTTACTGAAATAACTCTTTCATGATGTTCAATAAAAATTGCATGAAGAATAAAAAAAAGATTATTCTTCCATTGAGATTAATAATCTATGTTTTATATTCTTAAATTATTGGGATTGAATACTGAGGCTTTGAAATTATCTTAATCAGTACCCATTCATTTTTGTCATGATTTATTTTTATCCTTTACATAAGCACTATTAAAATTCAAATGTTGTAGTGTTAATGTTGATTATAGTTACTAATATTCCCCGTTATAATCCACTAAAGTACTCTTTGCTCCCAGTTTCTAAAATTTAGCAGCTAAGACCTCATTTTTGTACTTCCACTAAAAAATTTACAAGGGTAAGTAAAGTAAGTTAAAATTGTCATCATCAAGGACAAATTATCCTGAATAAATAGCTTTTGCTACTTCTTTATTTTTAAGCTCTCAATAAGATGTTAAGAATTTATTTCTTCATTTGTAGTATTTGTGTATTTGTGTGTATGTGTGTAGGATTAAATAGTAAATATTATGTTAATGTTATTATGCTGATATATTTTTATTCCGTCATTACTTTTTCATGGGAAAATATGAACTTATTTCATGACAGACTTGAATTTACTATTTTCAATTATAGACAATTATATTTTTAAATATTTTTGTTTTGTTTATCCTGCCTTTCATGTTCCTTTATCTTCAGTTAAATGCATATATTGGTTTATCTGTTTGAGGAAGTTCTTTGGAATACTAAAGGCATTACCATGCCTCTCGAATAGACAGTGATAGGTAAAAGCATGTAAAACTCTGGTCTCAGCCATATCACACAACCACCAAGATCATAGATGAAGAGAAGGAGGTGCTAAGTGTCTTCCAACTCTTCTAATCTGCACGGAGAGAGAGCCTTACTTTCAAACTAACTGGTATAGACCTCTGTAAAACAAATGGGGGTGCTACCAAGAATGCAAAATGAATCCCCTAGTACAAATACGCTAGTCAATGCCAGTGGATTCATAGTTTTAGAAAGTTTTTAGTCTGTGCAGACAAATGAAGGCATTATATCAAAAACTGATGATATAACTACCCTTTTTATATTTTTTAAGTTGTTCTATAATGATACATGTATAAAAACTGCATTATCAGGTCAGGGTTGAGCCTATTACAGTTTTAAATATGTGTTTTATTAAAATACAAAGCTGACTTAGAAAACGTATATAAATACTAGTATTTCATTTTCATTGTTCTAATTTAGTTAAAATTTCCCTTTTATCTTCAGATTTAAATTTTTTTCTTACCTTTCATTAATAGGTAGTATAGATCAATCAGTGTTAAAAGAATTACCCCCCGAACTTCTGGCAGAAATTGAATCCACCATGCCACTTTGTGAACGTGTGAAAATGAATAAACGCAAGCGTAGCACAGTTAATGAAAAGCCAAAATATGCTGAAATCAGTTCAGATGAAGATAATGATAGTGATGAAGCTTTTGAATGTAAGTATCACATAATTTTATTATTACTTTAGAATTAAAACGCAGGTTGATATGTTTGTCTCATTCATAATTTGGGGGGTTAGGAACAGTACAGTGATCTTAATTCTTAATAACTTAGTATAGCAAGGCTTTTTCTTTATACTAAAAAACGTGTGACAGATGAGATCAGTTGGCACCAAGAAAAAAAATTTTAATGAGCTATGGTTAGTGTCAAATAACACAGGTATGTGTCTGTATTTAGCAAACATTTATTGAGTTCCTACTATATATGTTAGGCACTGAGATTAAAAATATAAATAAGATGTGGCCCCTGTCTTTAAAGAGCCTTCAGTCTAATGGGGGAAATATGTAAACAGTTGTAGCACAGTGAGAAAAGTACAGTGATAATAAGTAAATCCAGGGTGCTATGGGAGCACATTGGATTGACATCAAAATTATACTTGGGTTTCAGGGAACGCTTACTGGAAGAGGTGACACTTGAGTTGAGTCTTGAAGGACACATAGGAGATAGCCAGGTGAAGAAATATTTAAAACCATACTATCACTAAATTATGAATGGATTAGCCACATTGCCAATTATCTGTGTGGTTTGGACCTGGCTTCTCCTTTTTGCCCAGCTGTGTCCTGGAATTCCTCCCTTGTTTCACTGTTTTCCAGAGCTGGCTTCTTCACTACACAGCTACCTCTCTACAACACTGTGATCACCTGTCTTTGCACTAGACTTGCTATACCTCGCCTGTCTTCCTACTGGTCCACTGAAAAAGTTCTTCTCTTTTATCCCTATCTTCCTTCTTCTGGAGCAAGAGAATTGAGCCTAGCCAAGAGGGGTCAGCAACCTTGTTTGACTTAAACGGCATTCAGTGGAAACAGACTATGGGAGATCTTCACTTGTGTGCCAACTGACTTAGTCATTTTGACCAAAAGAACTGGGAAGACCTCCAGTGTATTCTACCTTTTCCACCTAGTTTCCATAGATTGAGGTGTGACAAGCAAGGGCAGGAAGGACAGATGCATGCTGCTAATTTTAAATGTATATTGCTGATGGAAATCCTTCACCTCCTCCAAAGTTTTTAATGTTCATTTACTCTGATTTTCTTTAAATTGTGAGCTCTTGAGCTATGAGCAGTAGGCTATAAATACTGAACAAATCTGAAGAAAGTTTTAAAATTGAAATAAAATATATAGCAAAGTTAATCTGACAATTATATGTACAATTGTTATCATTTGTATTCTCATGAGATGTATTTACATGGAATATATTTCAATGGCTAAACTTAATACTTTTTTTATTATAATCAAACATTTTGGTCATATGGGAACATATATTCTGGAAAGGGATAGGAGAAAGGAGATCTGGTGGCTCATAAACTCACTCCCCTTTATAGACATGCCTCTCCTTCACTCTCTCTCCTGCTCCCTAAAACATCACCCATTTCTAAAGGGAGTAGTTAAGAAGGAGGAGTTATTTAATTGCAGACTGATTTCAAATCACACTTCAACTCCCATTTCACTGAGAGCGGCTGAGCTCCTCTCATTGCTAAGCTGAGGAGAATTTTGAAGCTTCCTTGCAGTTAAGTAGAAAGAATAGCACAATCAGAAATGGCCATCAAGTGTAAGAGAAGAGAGCCACACATGCCTTATGTTTGTCATTAGTGCAGCCACTATTCTTTTCTTTGCTTTCTGTTAGGAGAGCTCTCATTTCATCTTATGGAAGCACTTAGTGTCATCTTAAAGCCATGAACCCTGTTATATCTGTTTCCAAGTGTACTGAAAGCTCGTATCAGAGAACCTCAGCTTCAGCCCTTGCTAGGAGGAAGAAAAGTTTCTCTGGATTTTTTAAGAGACTTCAGAGTAGCTTCCTGTTTTTCTAATTTCTATACAAGTAACTATAGAAAAATTTACTCTGGAGCCGCTGATTTGAGAGATGGAGGAATTGCAATTGGTAGTTTACATAAACAAACACATTGTCATTATACCACAACAAAAACAATGCAGTGAGAATATAGTGTAATACAAAATGTAAAAGTAGTATGAGAACATAAACACAAGCGTTATGCTGCTTTGAGAGAGACCATTTGAAACTTAAGGTTTTACTGCAGTTTAATCAAATTGCACTCCTGAAAATCTAAAACTAAGGCAATTGTTTTGTTGAAGGATGGGGGAAAGGTTGAGGGGTAACTTTGAAAGTTGGGCCACATAGATCTGGATAGCCATAGCACAACTACAAGGTCAGTGTGTTGCTGGGGAAGGAGGGAAGATGTAAGCTAAAGAGCAATGTAGGTGAAAGTTAGGGAAGGTGGAAGACACTCAAGTCATATTTTATCTACCTGTCTACTGAGCTCCTCCCCTATTTCTTGAGAGTAATAGCAAAAGAATAAACCAGTAACAATGAATTGGGATCCTGGTAACCTTATTACAACACACTGTATCATAGAAGTTGGGTGGGAATTTTTTCTAATTTGCCGTCCTATTTTTATCCAAATTTCCTAAAGTTTAATGGATGTGAAACAAAAAATCTTCAAGGCCTATAAAAATTATCACCGGTACGGTATTTTGTATGTTCTTGCTAACAACTGTAAGATTTTTCAAGCGTTTTCTAATCATAGAATTGAATGCTTGAAATGGATTTCGTATGAAATTAAGTTTCAAAAGGACTAGGTCATATTTGAGGTCATAGAATTCTTTCTGAACAAGTTTGCTTATTAGTTGTTTTTCCTCAATGTTAGTACTTGTTGAAAAGTATTTAGTGAATGCTAAATGTTTCTCTGATATACACACACACACCCCTTATATTAGTTTATAAGGCAGCCTCTCAACTAAGAGAACGTACTGGGGCATACCCTAATTGCAAAAGGGGAGAAAGTCCTACTTCTTCCTCATATTTCATAGTCAAATTTATGCCTAATTATGAAGAAAATCATTGGAGATTTAAATATATGCATTTACATTTGTCTTTTTTTATGAACCATCTTTCTGTGCCAAGTCTATGACCAAAAAGAGGAAACAAAATTATCTTTTTCTGCCATACTGTCAGTAGATTGGACAGAAGGGTCCAGAACCAGAAACCAAACTAGATTCTCGAATAGGAGCAGCTAAGGCAGCACGTAAGGGTGAGATTAGCCAGAGTGTAGGCATTGCTTATTCACACATAAGGGCACCAGTACAAGCGTAGTAGAATACATCTATCTATGCTAGTAAGATTGGCATCCTTAAATCTAAGAATTTAAGGGGACTCAAGCATTATTTTTGTCTTAAGTATTTGAGTATTGATCATAGTTAGGAATGTGAAATAGAAGTCAGCTACAAGAAAGCAAGGGAGTCACATTTAGTTCAACGATTAGAAAGTATTTCATTGTCAGCAACAAGTGGTCAAAACAAGAATCCCAAGATGTAGGACACATTACTTCTCTAACCTAGTTTTAAGTTGTTGGTACTGCATGCAAGAGCAGGTATGGTAAATATTTGTCACTTGTACTGCCCTCAGGTTGTCACAGGACAGACATTTCTAATCAGTCTTTCTTGCTGAAATATGATGCTTTCTCAAGGAAATATAATGTTCTTGGCAGCTATTACCATTTGATCAGAGTTGATGTGTCAGATGAAATCTGTTTGCCAGTTCTGCCTAGAAGTTCCTGTCAATACTGGTGATTTTAGCAGAATGCTTAGACCCTTGGAAAGATGGGGGAGGGACTGAAGGTAACATACATAAATTTGTTTATATAGCATTTATAAGCTTAAAAGCTTTTTTCTTTGGGTTTAAGCAAATATGTTATTGGGGAACTGAATTCAGTGTGAGTATTTACAACTGTATGGATTTATTCTCTGTAGGCCTGTGACGTTAGATTATCAGTCTGTTGAATTTATACCTAAATTGTGGGCTTAACTTGACTTTTAATTGTTGGTATACATGGTTACCCCATATTCTATAACACTTTCTCAAAAGTTTACTTTTCCTCCAAACCCTACTCCCCATCAGTAATCTAAATGCTTTAAGGTGTTTCTGTTTTTCGTCCAAATCCTAAATAAAGATTGTTTTGCATGCCTTAATTCATCCTGATGGTTAGATATTATCTTTACTGACTCGCTGATTATATCTTTCTTTGAAATGAGTGCTGTTTAATTCCCAGAACATTCCTATCTATATTTGTTAGCAAACCAAATTCATGTAAAAATCTTTAAATGTAGATAGATATTGCTAAAATAAGTGATACTATTTCTATACCATAATTCATATTTCTGATTAAACAGAAAAACTCAGAATTTCCTAGACCCACACAATGATTTTCCCCCATGTGGTAAATTTGTGAAGTACAAGCTTTAATAGTCTTTTTAAATGAGGTAAATTATTTGTCATGGGGATTTGCTTTTAGCCTCTAGGAAACGACATAAAAAAGATGATGATAAAGCTTGGGAATATGAAGAACGTGACAGAAGAAGCTCTGGGGATCATAGGAGAAGTGGCCACTCTCATGAAGGAAGAAGGAGTTCAGGTGGTGGTCGTTATCGAAACCGAAGCCCATCAGATTCTGACATGGAAGATTATTCTCCTCCTCCCAGCCTTAGTGAGGGTAATACATCAGTATCAACGGATTTCTTACATAAGCCACCTTAAATTTAGGGGTTTAACTTTGAAGACTCTTTGATACTTTTTTCTGAGTTCATTAACAACTCCTAATTGTTAATCAAGACAAAAGTATGTATTTAGTTTGGAATGGCAGTGGTTATTGTTTAAGTATTTAATGTTCTGGAAGAACCTAAGCGCAAGAATAGAAATATTTTAAGTTGTCTTTCCTGTATTTCAATATTTCTTTTGTTTGATTTAGTTGCTAGAAAAATGAAGAAAAAAGAAAAACAGAAGAAGAGGAAAGCTTATGAACCAAAACTAACACCTGAAGGTAAATTTTTGTCTTTGTTCACAGTGTTCAACTTCAGTATTCTACTTGTAATATGATCATAATAAGTTTTTATTTTTTCTTTTTGTAGAAATGATGGATTCTTCAACTTTTAAGAGATTCACAGCCTCAATAGAGAATATTTTGGATAATTTAGAAGATATGGATTTTACTGCATTTGGTAAAATCATTTTAATATATATTTACTTCTAAATATAAAATCAATTTTAAATGTATTTATTTACCTATGTGTCTAGCTTTCTGCCAGTTATCTAGTAGATACAGAGGCATGATTAAGTGCTCTCAAGCAACTTGAAATCTGGTTTAGAGTCAAGTGTAGTCTATATTGTCAAGAAATTGAAAACTTTAGTATAAAAATCAGGTATTATTAATTATTGATAGTGTCTTAAGAATCCTGAAAGTGCAGTTACCAAGGTAGGTGAGAGTAATTAACGCAGGTAAGACTTGAGTAGGTCCTAGATAAGGACCTAAGTACTAATTTGAGCAAGGATGCAGAAACAGGAACCCATGCATCTGCTCATTTATTCTTATAGCCAATATTTATTGAATACTTGCTCTTTGTCACTAATATATTAAATGCTAGAGATCCAAAGATAAATATCCCAGCTCCTGGTTTCAAGTAATACAGAATCTAATACAGAAAACAAAATAGTAAACCAATTAACATACAATAGGATTAATGTAATATTTATATATTCCTTTTATAATATGTAAAGATCATATCTATAAATATAAAAATGTAATGTGCTTGCAGTGTTTAGAGCTATTCTCAACCATCGTATGTCACCTTCAGCTGGTACAAACATTTTACCTAATTTTACAAAAGCCATGTGATACACAATAATTTCTGATATGAGTCCATCTATTTGAAAATGCCTTAAAAGGTATATTACCCTTTATATTATATTACCCTTGATTTTAAAAATATTTGTTTTGTCAGAGGTACTTGCCTAAGTATCATTAATGCATATCTCCATTATTTGGAGTAGCAGTTTTGTCATTTATAAAACTCCAGTGGTGTGCTGAGAAACTGTCTCCCATGTCATTGAAGATCCCAACCAGAAGACAGATGACACTCTCAAATTGGGATAGTTTGAGGAGGACTTACTTACAAACAGACCAGTTTCAGAGTTAGGGACAGAATAGTGCCAGAATCCAGGGTTAACAACCATGAAACTGTTACCATCGCTGCTCCGAAAGGAACAAGGGTAAAGAGAAGTTACCAGAACTCTCACTCTGTAGGGAAAAAAATATCGTAGACTGCCTTGAAAAAAGGCAGTAACCTTTTGGTTGGAGGACATAGGCAGCCTGAGGAGACCGTACAAGGAAGGAGTCACGGATATAAATACCCTGACCTCACTCTCCTTCTCTTTAGATCTTCTGACAGGGCACCCCACTAGCTGTACCCAAACAGAAGCCAGAGGGCATGAGAGACTGTTATGTAGTGCACACAGGTCAGCCCCCTGGGGCAGAGAACTTGGTTGAGAGTGAAGACACGAGATCTGAGTCCTCTTTCCATTCCAGTCAGAGCTCTAGTTTTAATCCCTGTCCTCGCTTGTTACGGGTGCGCTTGAGGTGTGCAGAAGCCTCTTAGGTTGTTATTTGTTTAGTTTGTTTGTATTTGTCTATGTGTCCAGAAATTTTATTAAAAAATTAAACTTACTATTTTGAGCTATGTATTCTCCCTTAATTGTTTGGTTTGGTTTTTCAGGTGATGATGATGAAATTCCTCAGGAACTTCTCTTAGGAAAACACCAGCTTAATGAACTCGGCAGTGAATCTGCTAAAATTAAAGCAATGGGTATAATGGATAAGGTATCTCACTAAAGTAAAATTTATATATTTACTTAAGGTCTTATCTTTGAAATTAAAGTTTCCAAGGCAAATTACAAAGTTTACATAAAGTAAATAATACTGAAAACAATTTCTGGTTGCCTTCTGAGAGGCTAACTGAATTTTTTTTTTTTTTAAACTTGAATCAAAGAAATATTCTGTAAATTATTCTAAAGAAAACTGTATCATTGCACCGAAAGAGGCATGGGCCTGGATTTTTTTTTCCACTGTTTTTCTTGTTATTGTCTCAGATATTCAGATTATTTAAATGTAGAAATACACTAAATTTTTCCTTGGCGTTTGCTTTAGCCATTTAGAGTGGTAAAAGGGTAATGCTACAGTTTCAGCACATTAATTGTGAATAAGTACATAGCCTCATTGCTGTAGGCTTTATAATAATTTTTGTGAGTTGTCTTTCCTGTGAGCTCTCTGTTGCTAAATAGGCTCATTCTTTTCTAATGAAATAGCAGAGTATTTTTCATTGATAATAACTTCAGACAATAGTGACAGCATCAAGGGATGGCTTCCCATAATCTTTATGAGCCACCATTTACTTCCTAAACTACGGCATGATTGCTGTGCAGATATAATTTCTAGATGAATCGTCTCTCCTCCTCTTCTCTCTCTCTTTTTTTTTTTAATTAATTTATTTATTTTGAGAGAGAGAGCGAGAGACAACGTATGAGTGGGAGGGGCAGAGAGAGAATCCCAGGCATGCTCCATGCTGTCAGCACAGAGCTAGATGCCGGGCTCGATCTCACAAACCATAAGATCATGACCTGAGCCATCCAGGTGCCCCTCTCCTCTTCTAACCAGGGCAGGTTCCCTGTTGTACAGAATTATCTGTTCTCTGTATCTGTGAATTGGGTTGGTTTTTGTTGGTTTTAGATTCCACAGGTGAGATCATATGTCATTTGTCTTTGACTTATTTCTCTTAGTGTAATGCCCTCAAGGACCAATCATGTTGTCACATATGGCAAGATTTCCTTTTTTATGGCAAAATAATATTGCATCGTGTATATACCACATTTTGTTTGCCCATTCATCCATCTCTGGACACTGTGGATGTTTCCATGTCTTGGCTATTGTAAATAATGATGCAGTGAACATGGGGGTGCATATATCTTTTTAAGTTAGTGTTTTCTTCTCCTTCACATAAATACCCAGAAGTGGAATTGATGGATCTTATGGTAGTTCTATTTTTAGTTTTTTGAGGACCCTCCATATTGTTTTCCATAGTGGCTGCACCCAATTACATTCCCACCAGCAGTGCACAAGGGTTTCCATGAATTTGTGTTTTAAAGCCAGACATATCACATAGTTAACCAATAATTAATGTGCTATTAGTTCATAGTATTGCTATGTGCAGAGAGAGAGATTGATTTATTGTATAGGAATATGTCATCAGTTTTCGGAGATGACACTTCCAATCCTAAATTTATTTCATAAATTCTGTTATTATATATAGCTATTATTTCTGTTTCACAAAGTGAATTTGCTGAGTATTTTCAAAGTATGGGAAGTTTACCAAAGTCTCAGTAGTTTAGGGGCACCTCGGTGGCTCAGTTGGCTGTGTCGGACCCTTGATTTTGGCTCAGGTCATGATCTCACAGTTCGTGAGATCTGGCTCTGTGTCAGGCTTTGTGCTGACAGTGTGGAGCCTGCTTGGGATTCTCTCTCTCTGCCCCTCCCCAATTTGTGCGCCCATTTTTCTTCCCCACCCCTTCTCTCTTTCAAAATAAATAACCTTTTTTTTTTTTTTTTTTTTTTTTTTTTTTTAAGTCTTGGCAGTTTGGGGCCCCTGGGTGGCTCAGTCGGGTTAAGCATCCAACTTTGGCTCCAGTCGTGATCTCACGGTTCGTGGGTTCAAACCCCGTGTTGGGCTCTGTGCTGACAGCTTAGAGCCTGGAGCCTGCTTCACATTCTGTGTCTCCCTCTCTCTCTGTCCCTCTCCCACTTGCACTCTGTCTCTCTCTCTCTCTCAAAAATAAACATTAAAATAAAAATTTAGGGGCTCAGTTGGTTAAGCATCCGACTTGCTCAGGTCATGATCTCACAGTTCATGGGTTGGAGCCCCACGTGCTGCTCTGTGTTGACAGCTCAGAGCCTGGAGCCTACTTCCGATTCTGTCTCCCTCTCTCTCTCTGATCCTCCCCCACTTGTGTTCCTTCTGTCTCTCTCCAAAAAGTCTCAGTATGCGTGTGTGTTCGTTCGTTCATATGCATGTTCAGGGTCACTGCCACAAGAACAGGGGCCAGGCATCAGAACAAACTCAGTCTTCACAAGCTATATGTTAAGAGTAGTAATGTGCATTTGTGCCCATTCTTTGTTTGCTTTTCTGTCCTTGAGAAACAAGGGATTAATTCTCTACATAATTCAGATTTAAATAGAGAATCTAAGTGGGAAAATTTTCTTTTCTCACTCTTTAATATATTCTGTAGCCCAAAGGTGATAATTGTACACAATGTTTCTTGAATAATTTATTACTTTTACAAATGATTGATTTTAAAAAATTGTGTTGCTATTTCAGCTTTCCACTGACAAAACTGTGAAAGTCCTAAATATCTTGGAGAAGAATATTCAAGATGGGTCCAAGCTTTCCACTTTGTTAAATCATGTAAGTTTAAGATCCATATTGTTAATTTTACCTTTACCTTTACTAAAGTTTTTTCAAAAGAACTTTGATTTGTAGGGAAATCCCAAATTTCATTAATTTAAGCTAAACTACCATTTGCTAGTTATGTTCATTAGCGTTGCTGCTAAATTACAGTTAGTAATTCAAAATTACATTGTCAGTTCACTGCTTTGACATAAGCAACAGATTTAAATTCATTTCAGTTTACAGAACTGATCTTTAATCTTACATTATGCTCTTCCTGGTGTAAGTGGATGAGTGTGTTTAAAATATTTTTTCATTTATGAAATGATAGTAATTCTTTTTCTTGACCTTTCCTGAAGAATTAAATAGTTAGAAACTTTATGTTGATTTCCTAATGTATCCTAAAACAGGAATCCTTATATACCATTTTTATACCTTGTTCAAATGGTCATTGAAAAGATTAAATCAAATAATTCATGTTAAGTACTTAACAGTGTCTCCACATCTTAAGTTCTCAATAAACATTAGCAAATGTTAATGTATTTTAGTACCTTTATGTGAAAAGCAGTAGCAACATAATGTAATGGTTTATAAACTGATTAAAATAAATGACCTGGAATCTACCTTCCTAGCAGTGTAGCTGACTTTCAAAATCATGTCTATATTCAAATTGATCTTGATAGCTCTACCATTAATGAATAGAAACACTGATGCTTATAGGCATTTATTATGAGGTAAGAATTTGGGAAAGTTTTGAGTTACTGAATTTTCCTTATTTTTAAAACCTGATTATAAAACTATTGTATTTATTATAGAAAATTTCCAAAACACAACAAGCTCAAAACGGTCCGTCCATATTCTCATCTAGCAGTAACCACTATTAACACTTTTGATGTATCCTAAAACACTTAGTACATGCACTGGATCTTATGAGAGAAGTGTTCTTGGTATTTGTAGAAGCCACAGGATTGCTAAGTGATCTACATGGAATAAAAAATCTAGAAAAATAATCTCACGATATTTCTATTAAATATATCTATATTTTTCCAATGCCCTTTTTAAATTAGTTTTTGAATGAGAAACAGAGGGCCTAGAGAAACCTATAGTGGCAATCTACTACGTCCTTAATCTACAAATTTTTTTAAAAGACTTTGACAAGAAATTGTAACAAATGTCAAGAATCTAGAGTTCTGGAGAGCTGGCAGACTCAGTCTTACTGAAATTATTCTACTTCCTGAAGCCTTAGCATTATTTAATGTGTTGCAGGTAGCCTTAACATTTGGCATGAATGATGAACGTTCTTAACTGACTATTCCATACAACAATTTTATTGTCTAAGAAAGGCTACTTTATCTTATTTTTTTGAGTAGGTATGTAAGCAGTAAAATGAAAAAAAGCTTAGAGAAGTAGGAAAAAATAATGGAGTTTTTAGGCATTAGTGATTAGAAAGCCCTTCTCTGCTTTACATATATCATGATTTTGTTTGTTTCATTTCCCAATGTATATAAGCTTTGAATAACATGCATTTGAAAGTATTCCTGGAGTATAAAGTTTGTATTTCATAAGTTAAGGATGTGATAGGATTCTCACTCTCAAAGTAAGATTAAAAGCACTCCTTCCCAATTATAATGTAAGTATGTAAATTAAAATGCAGTCTTCTGTCAGTTGAATTATCCATTTTAGAAAATAAATTATGTTTTCAGTAGTCTGCATAATAACCACTTTAATCTCTGTTTCAAAAATACAGTGATGTTTGAAAACAAGTAATAGGAATGAGACTATTACATTTTACTACTTTTAAGTGAGGTCTGCTATTGTTTTCATATTTGCTTCGTTCTCACAATAGCAAGCAGAACTTACAAAGTTTTGACTGTCATAATGTTTATACCCCAAACACAAAATTATTTATATAAATTACAGTCTTTAGCTAATAAATCTTAGGTTTGGATAAAGTACATAGAAGATAAAGATAACTATAACTTTGTCATTGGAGTGTCATCTAGTGGTGAAATTAGGAGATAGAGTATATTATGTTTGAAAACTTTGAAATAAAAATCTTAAAGTAATATCAGTTTTGTACTTCATTCCTGATGTTCATGCATGTACATGCACTGGGGCACTTGACTGGCAGTAGAGCATATGACTCTTGATCTCAGGGTCGTGAGTTCAAGCCTCACATTGGGTGTAGAGCTTACTTTAAAAAAAAAAAAAAAAGTACATACATAAAAATACTTAACATGTTTCCGCTAGGGAAAATCAAATATATCTCTTTTTTAATATATATTTTAACCTATAAATGTGTTTGTTTCCATTTCACTAACAATGTGCTGTTTTATAGAATAACGATACTGAAGAAGAAGAAAGATTATGGAGAGACCTTATTATGGAGAGAGTTACAAAATCAGCAGATGCCTGTCTTACAACTATCAACATTATGACATCCCCTAACATGCCAAAAGCTGTATATATTGAGGATGTAATTGAAAGAGTTATACAATACACTAAATTTCATTTGCAGAATACGCTTTATCCTCAGTATGATCCTGTTTACAGACTAGATCCTCATGGAGGTTGGTTTGCCTTTTTATATTGAAAGTTGTTGAGTATAATGTCAAAATTTTCTATAATTTTATTATGTTGGATGGGTCAGAATGCAAGAACTTAAAATGGCCAAAAATTATTAGATCCCATAAATTATAATAAATACTGGCTTTAATTTACCTAGAGTATAGAACTTTTAGTTAATCTAGTACTGTTTAAGTATAATTTCTTTAGCAAATATTTACATATATTAGAAGTAATTTCTACTGGTTAGGGAAAAATCCCAGATAATATGAGCTTTTGGTTCTATTTATCACTTCCCCCTAATTTTATGCAGAATATAGGTTATCCACAAAATGAATTGATTCAAGATGTATATTCTTTGTCTTATTTATAACCTTTATAAATGAACAGTGAAATAGTTAATGTATTTATATTTAAAAAGAGAGGAGGGCACCTGGGTGGCTCAGTTGGTTAAGCGTCCAACTTTGGCTCAGGGCATGATCTCATGATTCACACGTTCCAGCCCTGTGTTGGGCTCTGTTCTGACGGCTCAGAGCCTGGAGCCTGTTTCCAATTCTGTGTCTCCCTCTGTCTCTGCCCTCTCCTGTTCACGCTGTCTCTTTCTCTCAAAAATAAATAAATGTTAAAAAAAAATTTTTTTTAATAAAAAGAGGGGGATATACTAGGTGTTCATGAATAATCTATAATTAATTACTTATTGTTTAATAATTGCAAGTTAATGGAAAGGGAAATAGAATCTTACCATTCTGCACCAATGAGAAAAAATAGAAAGGTAAGTATTTTATAAGAATTTTGGTAGCCACTGAAATGTGCCATAGATTATCTGTTACAAGAATGATTACTTATAGGGCGCATGGATGGCTCAGTCAGTTAAGCATCGGACTCTTGGTTTTGGCTTAGGTCATGATCTCACCATTCGTGAGATCAAGTCCTGCATTGGGCTCATGCTGATAGTGCAGAGCCTGCTTGGAATATTCTGTCTCTGTCTCTCCCTCTCGAAATAAATAAATTTACAAAAAAAAGAACGACTACTATCTAAATATCCCTAGAGAATAAATTTTTTTCTTTTTTAAATATTTGTTTATTTCTGAGAGAGAGCGAGCAAGGAGGGGAGGGTCAGAGAGAGAGGGAGATAGAATCCCAAGCTGCATTGACAGCGTAGACCTCCACATGGGGCTCAATCTCGCAAACTGAGATAATGACCTGAGTCGGATGCTTAGCCAACCGAGCCACCCAGAGGCCCCGAGAATATTTCTGTTTTAATAAATACCAGCTTTATTTGCCATGTTGTATATTTATGTACCACCCCCTCCCCCTAGAAAAGTGTTCCCTTAATTCATAAAACAGTTTTATTACTGTTTATTAAAAATTATTAAAAGTTGATAAATTACTTATTTTGAATTTTTTTTTCATTTTAGGAGGCTTGTTAAGTTCAAAAGCAAAACGGGCTAAATGTTCTACCCACAAGCAGAGAGTAATAGTAATGCTTTATAATAAAGTTTGTGACATTGTTAGCAGCTTATCAGAATTGCTAGAGATACAACTTCTCACAGACACAACAATTCTTCAGGTAAGTGTTTTTTGAAGCATTTTGTTACATTTCTAGACCAAACGACTTAAGAATACAGGGTCTGAGTTCAGTATAACCTTGCTTACTCAGTAATAATGGCATCACTATGTTAATTTTTTCCATTCAGAGTATATCTAAAGTGAAGAAATACAAGTCCGGGGAAGTTTTAAAAAGAAACATTTAGGGCACAGGATAGGTGAATGTAGAATCTAAATTCTAGAATTTAGAGTTTAGAGATAAATGATCATTTCCTTTGAAATATGCCAGGATATTTTCATCCAGAGTAGCAAAATGTTTTGTTTCTTTATATTCTTGTGACATTTATCAACCCAACATGGGGAGATCAGAGGAATGGCCACTATAAAGGAAGGTATGTGCTGATGTGTTTGAGGGTGAAAGGAGCAGAAACAGAACTAGGTAGATACTGATGATTAATGAGCGTAAAGAAAATGCTGTCTCAGTTTTTTCTGGTAAGTTTATGAATGTTTTGAAATTTAGTTAATGTAGAATGTTTCTGAAATTAACTAGAGATGTATACTGATTACTTTTTTATGTGTACAGGTATCATCAATGGGAATAACACCATTTTTTGTGGAAAATGTCAGTGAACTACAATTGTGTGCCATTAAGTTAGTCACTGCAGTAAGTATAATCAATTCATACTTTTTGTTATCCCCCCCAGAAAAATATATCCAAACTTGCCAACATTAATGCAGATTGAAGTTTTCCATAGATTTATTTCAACATAAGGACTGTTTTTGTGTGCCTTATATTTTAAACACTTCTAAACTTTTAAAAATACTTCAGTTAATAATTCCTGAATATCTACAATTAAATCAAAATTATTTAAAATCACTTAAATCTTGTCTTTCGGGGCGCCTGGGTGGCTCAGTCGGTTGAGTGTCCGACTTCAACTCAGGTCACGATCTCGCGGTCCGTGAGTTCAAGCCCCGCGTCGGGCTCTGGGCTGATGGCTCAGAGCCTGGAGCCTGCTTCCGATTCTGTGTCTCCCTCTCTCTCTGCCCCTCCCCCGTTCATGCTCTGTCTCTCTCTGTCTCAAAAATAAATAAACGATAAAAAAAATTAAAAAAAAAAAAAATCTTGTCTTTCATCTCTAAGGTAGCATACTCCTATAAATGAAACTAGTATATTCTAACTTCTACAAGAATGTTATAATTAATGATGGAAAAGTTGTACAGATTAAGTCATTGTCATTGAAGATGTTGAAAACATTTTTATTTTAAATGCAGATATTTTTTATCACGTGATATAGTATTTCTGTTTTCAAATAATTATAATAATTTGAAATCTTATAATTACTAAACAGGTATTCTCAAGATATGAAAAACATAGGCAGTTAATTTTGGAAGAAATTTTTACTTCACTTGCAAGATTACCAACCAGCAAGAGGAGTTTGAGGAACTTCAGGTAACTAATTATAGCAAAGACCAAGTACAATGAAGAATTACATTATATTATAATCCTTATATATTTATTCCTCATCATCCCTGATTTTTATTTTAGTGATCAGATAAAAGTGAGGCAATTCAGTCAGAGCAGCATGAAGAATAACTCAGATATGTGCAAAAACAGTGCACATTTGGGGGGCTTAAAGAAGTTCCTTCATCCTCAAGTGTAAAAATCTATGATGAGGTTTTTCAGTCTTGGTGCTGTGGACATTTTGGATAGATAATACTTTGTTGTACAAGACTGTTGTTGTATACATTGTAAGATGCTTATTAGCAGCATCCCTGACTTACACCTTCTAGGTGACAAGAGAACCACCGCCTCCCCTTCTAATTGGCACAGCCAAAATTTTCTCCAGACACTGGCAGATGTCCCCTGAGGGTCAAAATCATCCCTGGTTAAGCCGTAATAGAAAATAGGGCTTGAAAAAGTCAAAGGCAGTTCAAGTGTTTTATAGGCCATACTAAGGAACTTAGATTTAATCCTTTATATAGTAGGAAGTCATGGAGACTAAAGGCTCTTAATTCACTAAGCACAGAGTAACTGAGAAATGTTATACACTGCTGTGGTCAGCATGATTTTCTTTGTTGTCATAGGGTATCATTATCATAACTATCATTATAATATTCCTGACTGATTAAGTGTATTAACCTGGCATATGGGATTATGTTTAGATTGCTTTGAAGGCTATCTTACATAAAATAATTATTTTTACCTTAATTTTTTAGCCTCATTGTGTATAGTCTATTAAACCTAAAGAAAACCTATCAGCATATAAGAGAAGTCTTACACCTTTACAGTATCTTTAGAATTGAAGATTTAGAATTTGATTTTTTACATTCTGTGCCACTGGCCTCGTACCCTAGGATAGATGATCAAGAGCTGTGTAGCAAATTTTAATAAGAAAATGAGTACCAGAATGCATGGGCATTTGGAAATCTTGAAGACTTTCCTCATTTTAAAAATCATTTTGAGAAATGTTTGATACTATCCATTTATAAATTTTTATCTGCAGTGCATATAAAGTATAGAAATTTGTATTAAATATTGTATTTTTCCTTTGACCACTTTAATTATCTAAGTATTTATAGGCATTGAATTGGTATTTTTTCTAATTTATTAAAAACAGACATAAGGACACTATTGTAAGCACTAAAGAGATAATGTCTAGAAATATTGGTAAAGCGTCCTGAATTTTCAGATGATAACATGACGAGTCAAGTTGAACTTCTCTTCCTTCTTTGTATGATTTAAATATTTTCTTCTTCATTAAAGGTTAAATAGTAGTGATATGGATGGAGAGCCTATGTATATTCAGATGGTTACAGCACTGGTTTTGCAACTAATTCAGTGTGTTGTACATTTACCATCATCAGAGAAGGACTCTAATTCAGAAGAGGACTCAAATAAAAAAGTAAGGAATCTTTTATAACTCCATACTTTTATAGGAAGCAGCACCTAAATTCTCTACGATTCTTGTAAAACTGAAGTTCTTAATTAGGACTTTTAAGACTGGTCTTTAGGATCCTTATATAGAGGACAGGATTAGTTTTTAGGAAACCTGAGTTCTGGTACTGACGATTTTATCTAGTCACAAAACATATAGATCATTTTAATATGAGTTTGTTTGCTCAGTTGTAAATTGGGTATGATAATACCTAACAAGCCTTTTGTACCACCTTGTAAGTTCAAGTGAGATAGTGGATGTGTAAGTGATTATTATAACTGTCTATACTAATGCATACATATAATTGTAATAATATGTAATATGTAATAAAATGTAATTAATTTTCATGCAGAAGTAATGAACACTCTCACTGTTGAGTAAATTATAGCTAAGATTTGCTTTTGGTTTTATAGCTTTTACCTATCAATGCTTATAATTTTTCCAGGTTCTTATAGTATTACAAAAAATTCAAAAGAAACAGGAATGATTCTGTTTCTATATTGTTATTTTCAGAATTTTGTGTATGTATATAATAGTATATATATATAATTAAGTAAATGAATAAGTGAAAAATGCAGATCAAGAAAGTTGAGGTCACTGTCCCAATCTGATTTTTCTCTCCCCAGTCTTTCCTTCCTTATCTTTGGTAACAGGTATCATGAGAATGTTTAGCTCCTTCCATATATTTATTTATTTATCTGCATAAATTTAATGCAGAATTTTTTTTTTAATTTACAGAAGTGATATAGCTATTTTTTTCAGTCAACATTGTTATTAATACATAAAACTAATACCAGATTCCTTTTACTTAAACATATATAACTGTATCACAACTTAAGAGTTTCTCTAGGTATACTTAGAAGTAGAATATTAAATAGTGTACATGCATTTTTAACTTGTCAGTTTGCTCAACAAAGTGGTATTTTAGCTTTCTTTCTGTTAGATTTTATTTATTCTGGTCAGTCTGAAATGATACCATATTTTATTTTGTATATTCCTGGTAACTAGTGAGCTTTTTCATGTATTTATTCACCACTGGATTTCTGAAACTTTGAACAGACTGTTTATATCCCGTTCTTTAAATTTCTAATAAAGGAATTGAATTTTCTTTTGCATTATATTTCACCATTTCATAAACTTTGAGCTTGGATTGTCTTTTTCTAAATTCTTTTTGTAGTGCTCGCTTCGGCAGCACATATACTAAATTCTTTTTGTATTTTCAGTCAGTTTCTGCTCACCTACATCATAAGAAATTATTGATACCGCATTTGCTTAACCACATTTGTTAGTCTTGCATATTTTAATAAATTAAAATGAAGTCAATATTTTTATTTAGTTTTTATAAGGTATTTAAATGTGTTTACTAAGGGTGCCTGGGTGGTTCAGTCGATTGAGTGAACGACTTCTGCTCAGGTCACAGTCACACAATTTGTGGGTTCGAGCCCCACATTGGGCTCTGTGCTGACAGCTCAGAGCCTGAAGCCTGCTTCAGATTCTGTGTCTCCCTCTCTCTCGCTACCCCTCCCCTGTCTCTTTCTCTCTCAAAAATAAATAAACATTAAAAAATTTTTAAGAAAAAAAATTTTTTATTTAAAAAAAATTTTTAAAAATGTGTTTGCTAATTGTAGCTTATTTCTTTATACATAAAAGAATAGTCTAAGCTTCTTAGTGTTTAAATGTATCACCCCTATTCAGTAGTAACATGGCAATAGCAACTGAACTAACCTTTTTTTTTTTTTTTGGTTATTTTTTATACCTATATAAATTCATTTTTCTCAATCTAGGTTGACCAAGATGTTGTCATTACCAACTCTTATGAAACAGCCATGAGAACAGCCCAAAACTTCCTTTCCATCTTCCTTAAAAAGTGAGCAAAATTAACATAATCTGATTTTTATTTCCCCAGGATAGAAAATAGTTCCTTTATTGTATATAAATGGTTAATTCAGTTTCCTGCCGTA
Organism: Panthera onca; assembly: GCF_046562875.1. Lineage (NCBI taxonomy): Eukaryota > Metazoa > Chordata > Mammalia > Carnivora > Felidae > Panthera > Panthera onca. Next base: position 29,708,619 of record NC_138339.1, read on the forward strand.
ACCTGAACCTTGAATGTGTCACCTTGGCCCTTGAATTCCTGATGTTTAAAATGAGGCAGTTGAAATATTAAAAATCCTAAATCTTGTGAGCTAGCTTATGTGTTTGACTCCACAAGTTACAGTACCAGATTGAAATTCTATAATTTTTCTTCAGTAAATTTGGGGGCATTCTAATTGATAGGAAAGTTTGTGGAGAGAGGTTTACTTGGCCTTCAGAGGAATTTGTGGTAATCTCAGAAAAAGAGTAGTCATTTTAAAAAATGTGGTGTACTTGCCGGAAAGTTAATGTTTGTAATAGTCAATAAATGAATTACCTATAATAGAGGGAAGAATGAAATTTGAGAAATAGATTCATTTTAAGCCATGTTATTTATATTTAATGTACTCTCTTATACCTTATTATTAGATATGGGGAAGAGAAAGCTTAGTTAACAAAATTTCAATCATATTGATGGACAAGTCACCTAAATTCACAGCCTTTTCCTTATTTATCTTTGAACAGATGTGGTAGTAAGCAAGGTGAAGAAGATTACAGACCACTATTTGAAAATTTTGTTCAAGACCTTCTTTCAACAGTCAATAAGCCTGAATGGCCAGCTGCTGAACTACTCCTTAGTTTGTTAGGGAGACTGTTGGTAAGAGTATAGCCTTTAAAGATTATTAGATTACTAGAAGACAACATAATGAGGATGTACTCTGATTCACAGATGATGAATTCTTTAAAAATGTGTAAGGAAATATGACCATTGCATCTTTATTTTTGCATGTGCATAACTGTACACAATACTGTCAATATTTGGTAGAAAACTTTGAAATCTTGTGACTTTTGGTGCTTTCATTTCATTACAGAAGATAACAGTACTTTAAAAACTTTGGGGTGGGGTTGGAAGTATATTGTTAGTTAAAAGCATCTCAATACTCAATCATAAATTATTATAGTTAATTCATTTCAAAGCATGAAACTGATTAATGTGAATTCTTTTTTATCATTAAGAATATCTAAAAACATGACACTTTCTAGTTCTCATGTAATACAATAGGAAAATGCAAAGAAATATTATGATTTCTCTTTTTATTTTTAAACTATATTTAGACTTCTGCAATACAAATCGTTACAAAGCTTTTGGGACCCTTACATTCTGTGAACTGGAAAACATACAAATAAACAGTTGAGCCTACATTTTTAACAAACATGACTGTGTTCTTAGGTTTAATCTATACTTTTTTTTAATGAAAATGTTCAGAAAGCAACCACTTCATGGGAAAATATCACAAGAAAAAATACTTAAATTTCAAATAATACAACATAGATTTGGAATTTGTATGATAAATTGCTATTAAAAATGTCATAAATTGATTAAATAAAGATTATTTTGATGTTTAGGTTCATCAATTCAGTAACAAGTCAACAGAGATGGCTTTAAGAGTGGCATCTCTTGATTACCTTGGAACTGTTGCTGCACGATTAAGGAAAGATGCCGTTACAAGCAAAATGGATCAAGGGTCAATAGAACGAATTTTAAAACAGGTATTGAGATCAAGGATTAAAATTATGGGGATAAATATTAGTTAAGTACTTTAGGTATTCTTATATTAGTGTTACATTTCATTTTATAAATTCAAAATAAGATCATGCATTTCCAAAAGTGGACTTTTCAAAAACCCCACAGAGAAAGTTAATATCTTAGAGTGAATTATAGTGTCTAACAGGAAGTTTTAAGTGATTTATATAAATCATTAGTCTAATTTCTTTTTGTGAACTGCTTTTATGAATGTATGATGCTGTTTTCTATTTTATTTAACTAAGTTTTATTTAAATCTTTAATTTACTAAGATGTTGATTTAGCACTCCCAGATTGTTTTCTACCTTTGAAATTTGTGTATCATTTTATATTGGGGAAGGGTGAGGAGGAAGACTTCTTTTCATTTTACTATAATAGATAGTTTTCATGTTTGGCAAAAAAAAATTGTTGCTTCACTTATTTTTTTAAGTGTGAACAAGGTGGTAGTAATGCTAAAAGTTACTTAAGAAAATTGGTAAATAAATGATCTCTAATCCTACCATACACAACTGTTTTCATTTTCTTTATACTTTTTTTTTTTAACATTCATAATCATATTCATGCTGGCCATTAGAAATGCCTCTAATATTTTTTATTATACTTTGTATTTTGAAATAATTTTAAACTTACAGAAAAGTTATAGGAATAATGCAGAGTTCCCACAAACCTTTCACCCAAATTCCTTAATTGTCAACAATTTATAACATTGCTTTATCTTTATGTAACATTTCTTTTTCAAAATATACATGCTTGCATATCTGTCATTTTTTTTTTTTTTTAACTATTTGAGCACACTTAATGCCTCCCAATACCCTTGAATTTCAAAGTATGATTCCCTAGACAAGAGGTATTAATATTAACATCACCTAAGGACTTGCTGGAAATGCAAATTCTCAGGACTCATCTACTGAATCAGAAATTCTAGGGTTGGGGCCCAGCATTGTTTTTTGATAGACCCTCCAGGTGATTCTAATGAATGCTGAAGTTTGAAAAACACTGCTTAGTGTTTATTTTCCACAAACAAGAACTCTTGCTTAAATATCCACAATACAGTTCTCAAAAGCAAGAAATTACCATTAATGTAATACTACCATTTAATATAACACTGCCATTCCCATTCTGTTTCCTAGATTATAATTTATTGCTATCATTATTTAATGTTCCATTTATCCTAGAATTAACCTGTGAGAGCCCCTTTTAGCTGACTTTTGTGTCTTTTTGATATGTTACCATCTTTCTTTGAGAACTTTACTTTGTGGCACAAGATGTTTCAGGAGCTCTCTTACTTTCATTGCCTCAGCCCTGGAATCTGCCGTTTCGCCAAATATTACTGTTTCTTTTTATTGGAGAATGGTAATTTAGAAACCAAGAGGTAGGTGCCAGGTGCCTTTCAGTATTTCTTAGAGTGAACCTACAACTTATTTGTTACATATGACCATGTAGATTGTACACTGTAAAACTTGAGGGGAAGGGTTATTTGTAAGTATTCTTACAGTTCTTGACATACATCCACATTGCTCTTGGAAGTTTACAGTGTAGTAGTTTACAGTGCTATGATGAATTTCTCCATGGACCATTTCATCACACTCTGAGAACATAGGTTATTAAAATCTTTGTTTTCTACTTAGAGATATTCTAAACCATATTGGCATTTCATGTGGTAAAGCTAGAGTATAAAGCTATAGACATGAATGCCAGCTCAGTTCATTTCTGGTTGTGTCTTGTTCTTGACAGGAACTAAAGATTCTATTCCTAGATCAAGTGAACAGCTCACCTGCTACTGTATATTTAATATCCTACATGAAATAAAGTACTATTTTTATATTACAAATAGAAGTATTTCTCTTCTAGAATGTTTTAAAATATCCCAAAGAAACCTATAACACATAGTAAAACAGATAGCAGTTTCCATTTTTAAATTAAAAGTTTGGAATTGCCTCTTTTTTTCCAAACAGAAAAACAATGTGTAGGACCTTCCTGTCTCTGAATACTTAATACATTATTCTGTTAATTTTTATGTCAGCTACCTATGCACCTCTTTCAAAGCAAGATGACATGTAATTCATAAAAATAAGGGCCAGTCTCAGCTATGAGTATAAATTTTTTTTGTGAAGTAGCATTCTTCTGTTTTTTTTTCCTTTTAGTTGCTATACTTAACATTTTGATTTTTTATCATTTATCAGTTTTTTCCCTAGATTTGTATTTACAACTAGATGAATTATTAAAATACACTAGTGATGTAATTTTTGTTCTTCCTTGGTTTATTTTGTAGGTTTCAGGAGGAGAAGATGAAATACAACAACTACAGAAAGCATTGCTTGATTACTTGGATGAAAACACTGAGACTGATCCTTCACTAGTGGTAGGAATCTTTTCTCCCTTTTTTGGAGATAACTCATCAAATTCAAATTGGGTCTGAAAGAAAATTGGGAAGTGTCATGAAGAGGAAGGTTGTTTGGAATCCTGATCTTTTATTTAAAACAAAGGGATACTTGATGATGTAAATTAAAGAGAATGGTTATGGATTGATTTGTCTTACGGAATTTTGATACAGATATGTATTATATAAAAATGGTGTGAGAGGGGAAATAGTTAGAAATCTTTCCATAAGTTATCTTTGAGACTGAGGTAGGTCATTGCTCCTCACAATGGACATGGCCCAGGTGGTGCTTGAGATGATCTATGAGCATATAAAAAGAAGCTATTAGAATTTTATGTGTGTATTTCTTTTTAAATATAATCCTTAGTTCTATTTTTATGTATATTGTGCATCCAAATTATTAGTATAATAGGCTCATATATAAGATTTATAAACCATATTAGAAAACACTGTGCATGTATTAGGACACTTTGTTTTGTTTTTTTAATGTTTATTTATTTTTGAAGGGGGGAGAGACAGAGTATGAGCAGGAGAGGGGCAGAAGAGAGGGAGACACAGAATCTGAAGCAGGCTCCAGGCTCCGAGGTGTCAGCACAGAGCCCGATGCAGGGCTCATACTCACAAGTTGTAAGATCATGACCTGAACCGAAGTTAGATATGCTCAACTGACTGAGCCACCCAGGCACCCCAGGGCACTTTGTTTTAAGTTTATTTATTTTGAGAGAGAGAGAAAGAGAGAGAGTGTGGGGGAGGAGCAGAGAGAGGAAGCAAGAGAATCCCAAGCAGGCTCTGCACTGCCAGTGCAGAGCCCAGTATTGGACTTGATCCCACAAACTGTAAGATCATGACCTGAGCCAAAATCAAGAGTCAGACGCTAAACTGAGTGAGCCACCCAGGCACCCCAGTGTACTTTTTAATTTTTTTATTTTTATTTTTTACTGATGGGATATGCAGGATAAAGAGGTTGGAGGTAACTAAGCTATTTAGTCAACTACTGCACGTTTTTAGTCTACATTGAAAGGAACAAATAATAGATGTGCCTCCATGTTAAAATGTTTCAGTAATAATTGGCTATGTATTTCTTGAAGAAGTAAGGTGGTATTTTGAAAGTAAATGGAATCTTGTACCTTTGGCATCTTATCCTATTCTAAACTTTTCCAGTTGACATATCATCTGTCTAATTTTAGTGACCTATGTGTGATGCTTTTTTCTTTGTTAAGTAATTGATGCTTGTCTTAAGTGTTAAAGCAAAATAGTAAGTTTTATATCATTCAGATATTCAAACCTTTTGGCTTTCTTAAAATTTGTTTTTGTCTGCTACAAGTTGCTTTAAAGTACACCTGTATATTTATTCCTGATAGTGAGCACTTTATCAGTGGGTTGGAAATTTCATTTAAAAATTCTCTTAATTTTATCAAGCTCAGATCTTACCTATTTTCTTTTTAGTTTTCTCGTAAATTCTATATAGCCCAGTGGTTCCGTGACACAACTCTGGAAACAGAAAAAGCAATGAAATCACAAAAAGATGAAGAATCATCTGAAGGAACACATCATGCGAAGGAAGTTGAGACAACTGGTCAAATCATGCATCGAGCTGAAAACCGGAAAAAGTTTCTTAGAAGCATTATCAAAACCACACCTTCTCAGTTCAGCACATTAAAGTAAGATCCAGAGAGAAAGCATCTTTACTTTTTCAGTTATCTCTTTGATATCTATCTACTTTGCAAAAAGCTTAAAAAAATAATTTAATGACTTTTTGTTGTAGGATGAATTCTGATACTGTGGACTATGATGATGCTTGTTTGATTGTTCGATACTTGGCCTCTATGAGGCCGTTTGCCCAGAGCTTTGATATTTATTTGACACAGGTAAACTAAACCAGAATTCCTTGTACAATGATACTGATTTTTCTGATTATGGATATTTGTGGAATAGCGTATGATGTCTATTCACTGTTGAGAACAGATATTTTAAAAGATCATGAGAGTAGCATTTGTTTCTGTGTTCCATATTTGTTAAGATGTCTTTTTTTACATGCCTTTTACTTACTGATTCACGTTTTACAGATAAATGGATATATGTATAAATATACATATATGGTATAGGTAGACTGGTTGATGTTATAAAAATAAATTACTCAATTACCAAATTATTACTTAAATAATACTAAATATTCTGAATTAGGTACTCATAGCAAGGTTTTAGTGGGGCTACACGTCCTTGCACATGAGCATAGCAATGAAAAAACAGGTTTAATTGAGAATGCCAGGATAAAGAAAAGGCCTTAAAGTATAGAATGCCTCAGTTACTATACTGACCTGTAAGTTAAAACTTTGGATCAGTAAGATAACATCTTCTACCCATGTAAATATTAAAGGGAGGTAAATCCAGTATTTATTTTCATTTCTTTTGCATGTTTTCATGTATATTTTGTTAAATGTTGTATGTTCTAAAATTTGTGAAAATACCGATGTTTGCTCGGCAGATCCTTCGAGTTCTTGGTGAAAACGCAATTGCCGTTCGAACAAAAGCCATGAAGTGTTTATCTGAGGTTGTTGCTGTAGACCCCAGTATTCTAGCAAGGGTAAAGAAGAGCACAAATGATTCTTCTCATTTGACTATTGCATTCAAGTTAAGATATTAGCTCTACTTAGTAGTATAAATTATATTTTCTTTATTTTCCTTTAGCTTGATATGCAGCGAGGAGTTCATGGACGATTAATGGATAACTCCACTAGTGTTCGAGAAGCAGCAGTAGAATTATTAGGTCGATTTGTTCTTTGTCGACCTCAGCTTGCTGAGCAGTATTATGATATGCTGATTGAAAGAATTTTGGTATGTTGTTTGGTCATTTTTATTTTGATTCATAAATATAATTTTGCCTTTCTTGTATCACATTTTTTTAATTATTAAGCTAGAAAAGTAAGTATCAATTACTTATTTATATTGCCTAATCTCTATACTATAGCATCTTTCTAGAGGAGGACATGTTCCCCACCTCACTCCTCACCCCCAAAAACCTGTCCATGTTTATTTTACACACACACACTCTAAAGATAGTTTAAACCAGAATGAAAATTAAAAGCTAAGGTTGTAACTCTATAGTGCTGATTCAGTGGGTTGGAAGGCAAGGGAAAGCCTACAGGTAGATACTCTTGGTGCCAAGAATCAAATCTAGAAAGTGGTGGCTGGACAGCAGAACATTGGGCAGATTCTAATCTCCAGTCTCCCAGATTTAGAAAGTAGGAAAAATGTTCTCCATTCCTACCCTACCTTGAGCTAAGCTAAGGATCCTAACAATTGGACAGAGTACCAGCAGGGGAAGGGGACACAAATTTCAAGCCCAGCTCAGCCATAGGCCCAAACAAAGAACTGAGGACGGACAAGTTTCTTTTTTTCTTTTCTTTTTTTTTTTTTTTTTTTAAATGTTAATTCATTTATTGAGAGCAAGACAAGAGCACAAGTTGGGGAGGGGCAGAGAGAGAGGGAGACACAGAATCTGAGGCAGGCTCCAGGCTCTATGCTGACACGGGGCTTGAACCCATGAACTGTGAGATAATGACCTGAGCCGAAGTTGGACACTTAACCAGCTGAGCCACCCAGGTGCCCCAAAGGACATATTTCAAGAGGAGGACTGCTCGATACTATAAAACAAGTCATTGTTGTTGAAAATTGGGACTCCTTTTTTTCAGTTAACTCCTCCATTTTAATGATGCAAGTTTACAATGAGTAAATAATAGGAACTACAATGGCATAAATATTTTGGACAGGAACCTAGAATAAATTTATATGAATGTATATAAATAGGAACAATTATTTTGTTGACAGCTAAGTGCAGAATTTTGGTATCTGACAATATGTTTGGATCCTTTGTGTGTTATCTGCATGTTTCTTTAAAGCTGAATTATGACAAGATTTAGATACCTGCGTTATAAACCAGAAAGCCCTTTGAGTCTTAAGAACAAACTAAAGAAATACTATTCTAAGATAATCCTTTCTTGTATGTCATGGAATTCTCTGGTCCTGAAGCCTTTCCCTGGAAAATAAAAGGAAACAGGAAACACTGATGTTACAAAATATCTGTGGAATCTCCACATCACCCACTGCAAGCATATTGACTTCTGTAACTCAAAAGAAATGCATTAGGCACAAGATTAGGTATTCCCACAGTGACAAGAGTTTATCACCTTTAGTCTAGTGTCAGAATATTTTATGACTAAGAGTTAAAGATAATTACAGCTTCAACTAGCATAAAATCTTGATTGAAACAAAGAATTTAAGAGTGCAATAAACTTTTTCGTGTTAGTGCTTCTTTTCAAGAATGAAAGGCAAAATCAATAGGATTCTCAAATTTGGAGAATCAATAGGATTCTTCAAATTTAATGAAATCCGATAGCATCTACCTAAGCGATATATCCTAAAATATTTTAGTGATTGTCAGACTATATAATGGAAATAAATATGCACATTAAGTGTCCAATGCTTTTTATTTCTAAAACGCTTTAATTATTGAAAATTTGTGAAGAGTGGTAGTGCAGTGAACACTCATGTATCTAACACCATATCTATATTTTTTGCTAAATTAGTTTAAATTAAATCACAACATTTTGCTATTTCCTCCATGTATACTTCAGCCTGCCTCTCCAAAAGTGTGGGTACTGTTCTTATAAACAAAAACTGTTAATCTCACCCAACCAAATTAACACTCCCTAAATATCCTGTAATAACCAGTTGATATTCGATTCTCCAGTTGTCCCAAAAACTGCAGGGGGAGTTTCTAGTTTACCTTTTTTTTTTTTTTTTTTTTTTTTGAACAGAATCCAGTCAAAGATCATACTTTGCATTTGGTGATCAAGTTTTAAAATTTAGAGTACTCTCTTTTATAGACTTCCCCCATTACATTGACTAATTTAAAAAGACCAGGTCAGGGGTGCCTGGGTGGCTTAGTCGGTTAAGCCTCTGGCTCTCGATTTCAGCTCGAGTCATGATCTCGTGGTTTGTGGGATCGAGCCCCTTACTGAGATTTGTGCTGACAGTGTGGAGCCTGTTTGGGTTCCCCTCTCTCCCTCTGTCTCTGCCCCCCCCCCCCCCCCACATGCTCCTTTCTCTCTCTCAAAAGTTTAAAAAAGAAAAAAAAAAAGACCAGGTCAGTCTTGTTATTTCCTCATGGCTTTGTTTAATTTGTTTTTTTGTTTGTTTCTTTCTTTTATTTTCTATGAACTGTAACATAGTGACAGTGGTTTGATTAGATTTAGGTTTAACATATTTGTTAAAAATACTTCATATGCTGTTTAAGTGCCAGGTGCTATTCTAAATGCTTTTTTTAATTTGTTATCCCATTTAATTTTGACAAGTTTATATTCTAGTGTCATGTTCAGTGTTATTCAGTATTTTTGCATGTATTGGATATCATATTATAAAAGTAAAGCAATACAGTAATCCATGTTTGAGTAACATTAATAAGAAAGAATATAAAGAGGAACTATATAGACCATCTTTATCACGTTAATAAGTATTCAATGTACTGCTTGTTGGTATTTATTTCCTGATTTCATTTTATCACATTTCTTACACCTGAGCATATTGAGCTTTCTGATATTTAAAAATACTTTTCTGTTCTTAGGATACTGGTATCAGTGTCAGGAAAAGGGTAATAAAGATTCTAAGAGACATCTGTATTGAACAACCAACATTTCCAAAAATTACAGAAATGTGTGTAAAAATGATTCGCAGAGTCAATGATGAAGAGGGCATTAAGGTAAGATGAAATGATGACTGTTTTAAAGTTCATTTTTCATTAACGTTTTAAATAATTTAAATGTTTATTATAGCTAAATTTTGTAAAATATGTGTAACTATGAAAAACCTTTACAAGGAAATCAACATTTTTAGATTATCAATTCAAAAATGACATACTTCCATACATTTTTATTTCTAAATCTTGTATGAATAAAATCTGATCTTTCTCAACCAGTTCAATTATATTTAATGCCATTGTAGTGATTACATTATATGCAGCAAGTTTATTACCAAATTAAAGTTACTTTATTTTTTAAATGGTATGTACTTGGTTTTCTAAGTTAAATACTTTGTTGAAAGTGTAAACCTCAGTTCATTCGTGAATTTATACATATATGATGGTCCCAGTATTTTTTTGTTTGTTGTGTTTTTTTTAACAGCTTCCCCCCCCCCCTCAAAAAAAAGTAAGAAAAATGTTTTTTAGTTTGATGAAAACATTTGTGGGGCACCTGGGTGTCTCTGTCATTAAGTGTCCGACTTTGGCTCAGGTCATGATCTCACAGTTTGTGAGTTCAAGCCCCGCGTTGGGGTCTATGCTGACAGTGCGAAGCCTGGAGCCCACTTCAAGTTCTGTGTCTCCCTCTCTCTCTGTGCCTCCCCTGCTCATGCTCAGTTTCTTTCTTTCTCTCAAAAATAGAATAAATATTAAAAAAAAAAAAAAACAACTTTGTGTACTATGCAGATATCACCTATTTAAAATTTTTACCAATTGAAAAAGATTATAATTTTGAAAAATTAATTGATGATTGTTTTCAAAAATTGAGAAATTTGTGCCAAAAATTTCTGGTAGTTTGTGCTTTGATTTGTTATTTGTAGCTTTGTTTTTGGCTTTTTTTTTTTTTTTTTTTTTTTTTCATGAACAGAGATCATGCTCTACCAATAGAGCCAGCCAGGTGCCCCACCTTTGTTTTGGATTTTATTTTTTATTTTTTATTTAAAAAAAAAAATTTTTTTTTAACGTTTATTTATTTTTGAGACAAAGAGAGACAGAGCATGAACGGGGGAGGGGCAGAGAGAGAGGGAGACTCAGAAGCAGGCTCCAGGCTCCGAGCCATCAGCCCAGAGCCCGATGTGGGGCTCGAACTCACAGACCGCGAGATGGTGACCTGAGCTGAAGTCGGACGCTCAACCAACTGAGCCACCCAGGCTCCCCTGTTTTGGATTTTAATGAAAATTTGGGATTGAGAATTTTGCCATGTTTGTTGTAGTTGTGTAGTTTGAAATTTTCTTTTTTCTAGAAATTAGTAAATGAAACATTCCAAAAACTCTGGTTTACTCCAACTCCACACAATGACAAAGAAGCAATGACGAGGAAAATTTTAAACATCACTGATGTGGTAAGGACTCGAACAAGGGTGTGGTCCCTGTGGGTACAAACCTAGTTGAGGCCTCCCTCTCTTACACAGAGAGAGACAATGATGAGATATTTGTTAATCTTGACATTTAATACTACAGTGGACCCTTCAACTGCACAGGTCCACTTATACATGGATTTTTTTTCAATAAGTACAGTATAGTACTGTAAATGTATTTTCTTTTACGATTTTTAAATAACATTTTCTTGTCTCCAGTTTACTGTAAAAATACAGTCTGTAATTCATATAACATATGTGTTAATCAACTTTATGTTATTGGTAAGTTTTCTGGTCATCAGGTTACTAAAAGTTAGGTTTTTGGGGAATCAGAGTTATGTGCAGATTTTCAACTGTGCAGGGGGTCAGCATCCCTAACCCCTGCATTGTTCAAGGGTCAGTTGTACTTCCCTTACATTCTGGAGATACTCAAGGGATGCAAGGAAGATGAGATTGGTGTTTCTGCATAGCCCTCCTTATTAGCATTTGTTGACTTAAGCACTGATACTGAAATTCTCCAGATTCCTCCAGTGATTGAAAACTGACAGGGGAAGGAGAAGTAGATGAATAGGTAACAACAGCCCAGGGATAGCAGCCTAAAATGAGATAGTACTTTTTCAGAAAACGTGAATTAAGATTAGTTTCATTACGTTTAATTATACACATAAGCTATAAATATTTTTTGCCCAGAATACTTTTTATGTTTTGAACATAAATTTTCTATTATCAATTATAGATTTATCTCTCTTTCACTCATATCTTTATATCTGCTATCTAGAAGGAAAATAATAAGCAAACATTTCTATTTGTGTTGTTTTAAACCTTACGCGTTTTTCTGACCAGTACAAGTTACTATTCAAAATGTAACACCATGTTTTTAAGTTTCTATTTAAATTCCAGTTAGTTAACATACAGTGTAATACTAGTTTCAGTTGTACAATATAGTGATTGAACACTTCCATACGACACCTGGTGCTCATCACAAAAATGCACTCCTTAATCCCCATCACCTATTTCATTCCTCATCCCCCAACCCACTTTCCCTATAATATCGTATTTAATTTCAATATATTAAACTAATTTCTTGAATGTATTCTAAGATATTTTTAGAATAAAATTATTTAATATTGATAAATTATTGGCTTACTTAAAGAATAGTTTACTTTAAAATAATTTTTTTAATTGAGACATTTATTTACCTCACACTAAATCATAGCAAAGTTTTTGTTTTTTGTTTTTCAGATTTTTAAGTAAATTCTTAATTTTGATAGTTTCACCATATTTTCCCACTTAGGTTGCAGCATGCAGAGATACTGGATATGACTGGTTTGAGCAACTCCTTCAAAACGTGAGTGTTATTTTGACTCTTGATAACAGATAACATGAAATTTAATAGAAGGGCAGTTCTTTGTAGATTTTATGATTTAAAAGAACCTTTTCAGTTATTTTTAAGTATTTGCCTTTTGGTAGGGAAAATTTATTTCAGTTTATTAAGCTGAATGTTTTGGTTAATATCCCTATTTAAGCAATTATTCCACTGACTGTTATAAATAATTTTTCTAAATCAGTAGTTGAAATTCTATCTTCACTTCCTTCCAGATATTTTTTTTTCTTATCCCTTTAATCTATATGATAAACATGAGATTTACAGATTTACAGATTGCATTAACTATATATTTACATTATTTTGCTTGTTATGAAATGTGTAGAATTTCCTGTAATAGTGCAGAATTAAAGCATAATTAGTGTTCTTGAAAAATTTCATGTATGGGAATATTTATCTCCCAATGAATTTTTTTATTTCACAAATTTTTAAATAGAAATACCCATCACCCAGCTTCAAGAACTGTCAGCATTTCCCTAGCCTTATTTCATCTCTAATCCCTCTCCTTTCGTTTTTTTATTTTTATTTTTTTTGGCTGTAATACTTTTGAAGCAAATCTCATACTTTATATCATTTCACCATAAACATTTTAGTATCTATCTCTAACAGAAATTACTGTAAAAAATAACCAGAATATCATTATCATCTGTATCAAAACAAATATTAATGTTATTCCCCCCAACTCTAATACTTATTTCAATGTTCATATTTCCCTAATCGTCTCAAAAATGCATTTGTATAGTTAGTTTGCAGTTGCTTTGGTTGATATGGCTCTTATGTCTCTTAAATCTATGCTAGTCGATCCCTCACGCCCCCCTTTTCCTATAGAAATGGAAATGTGTTTTCCTATAGAATGTCCCACATTGTAGATTTCATGGATCTTTTCCTTCTAATGTCATTTAAGTTGTTCCTCTATTCACCATTTTTTTCTGTAAACTCTTCATTAGATCTAGAGCCTTAATAATATTGAAGTTCAATCTTGGGCGTAGGGGACAAGAATACTTCACAAATGATGCGAATAATACAGCGTCACAGTAGGAGGCACATAATGTTTAGTCATCCCATTTTCAGTGATCTTTCAGTTTAGGTGTTGTCAACCTGGTGCACCTATTATAATGAGTCTATTCATTTTTTAATATTAGTGTGAGTGAATAGATTTGTATGCCTTTGTATTTCAATTTATCTTAATCATAATTCTTTTTGAAGTTTAGATTGTCCCATCTTTGCCCAGTGGTAGTCCCTCCAAGTTGGTCTTGTATCCTTTTGATATAACCTTGTTACTCTTTTGTCACCTGATTACTTTTTGCCTCTACAAGGTGACCTGACTTTACTTGTATATTTTCTGCCCCAAACCTGAAATCAGCCATTTTTCCAAAGAGCTCTAATCCCTTTGGGTAGAAGAATCTGGATGCCATGGATGTCCTTTGCTAATGGGTTATCATAGCTTTGGGCCTTTTCCAAAAGATAGAGCTAGAAAACATATATTTTTTAGAAAGGCAAAAATAAATCAAGAATTTATATTGATTTTTTTTTATTCAAATTTAAGATTATGCAAGTCTCCTTCTTTGATTGTATTATTCTTTCCTTTAGGCTAAAAATCTTAGTTCCAAAGGAAAGGAACATAATTTCTTATTTGCTTTGCCCAACTAATATTAACAGTAACATTATTGGATACAGTTTAAGATTTCTTTACATTTATGTTTATGTATAGTCCACTAAAAATATATTATTAAGTCTATCTTGGGGTGCCTGGGAGGCTCAGTCAGTTATGCATCCAAGTATTGATTTTGGCTGAGGTCATGATCTTGTAGTTGTGGGGTCAGGCTCCATGCTGGCAGTGCAGAGTCTGCTTGGGATTCTCTTTCCCCATCCCCCACTTATGCTCTCACTCTCAAAATTAAAAAATAAACATTAAAAAAATACTTTAAAAAAATTAGTCTATCTTGAAATAAATTTTTTCTGTTATATCAAAAATCTGCTGTCTAGTTAAGTCCATTTGTTTTTGTTCACTTCTGTATGTTTTGCAGTATTTTTAGTAATAAAACTAGCGATATTTTTAACAGTCAACCAAAATTGTTTTATTGAGGCACAATCAAGATATATATAGAATATCACCCTTAAAAGCTTCTTCGTGCCTCTTTGTAGTTGTTCCTCTTCCCTTGGCCATAGGAAACCACTGGTCTACTTTTTGTCGCTGCAGTTAATACCTTTTGTCCAATTTCATATCAGTGGAATCATGCAGCATGTAGTTTTTTGTGTGTTTGTCTTGTCCTCTTTTAATTAACAGAATGTTGCTGGTATATTAATATTAATTTTTATTGCTGGCTAGTATCAATAGTATAGATGTATTATAATCTCTTTATGATTTCACAAATTTATGGACTTTTGTGTTCCCAGTTTGGACTATTCTGAATAATGCTGCTAGGAATATTTGTGTGCCAAGTTCTTATGTGGATGTGTGTTTTCATATTTCTTGGGTAAATTCCTGAGTGATTGCTGGGTCATGTGGTGAGTGAGAAACTGCCAGACTTTTTCCAAAATGGCTGATCCATTTTGCATTTCTACCAGCAACATTCCATTTGCTCTACATTCTCACCAATACTCTTGGTTTTTGTCAGTATTTTTAAGTTTAGCCATCTGATGGTGTGGAGTAATATGTTGCTTTAAAAAAATTTTTAAGATGCCTTTTTTAAACATCTTCATGGTATTTGCTTATGTTCTTCAATCTATGATATCTTAGGCTCTCTTCCTAAATCGTCTTCCATAAATCATCTTTTATTTCATAATTTTACATAATGTATTTGGTATCATTTCCCTCCTAAGTCAAATAATTAGCTCTGTATTACATAGCCTTATAACTATCTGAGTTATATTTATGTCAGCCATTATTCCAAAGGGGACATAATTTCTAGAAAACTCTACAACCACATATTTCATTTAATAATTACAATAAATGAGTAAGAATTAATTGTAGCTGTCAGAAATGTCATTATTTAGTATTCCAAAAAAGGATCTAAGGTAATATCCGTATATATTATTGGAAAATTGAAAACAGAAAGGAGATGACTAGATTTATAATCTCTTAGCAGTAAGTTTTATGTTTCTTACATCTTTACTTTCTAGTCTTCTTTAGCTAGTTGTTCATTCAGTCCTTTAATCCTTTCTCCCTATTATGTAACTTCTTTAGTTTCTGACAAGTTTAGTTTACCAATGACACTGTGACTTTGTGATAGTTATTAGACTAGCAGAATTTAGTTTAATGAAAGAAGTAAGGCTAAAAAATATTTATTATAGATACACGTTAACAGAGACATAACCACTCTTAATGGTTGTAGCAACATACATGCATAAATTTTGAGAGGCTAGGAAGGATATAGAGAATGTACTGCTAGAAGAATCATTGGAAATTCTTGAGTCAAGAATAATTAGCACACATGGGGGCACCTGGCTGGCTCAGTTGATAGAGCATGTATATCTTGATCTCAGGGTCATGAGTTTGAGCCCCATGTTGTGGGTAGAGTTTTAAAAAAAAATTTTTTTTTAATTTTTAAATGATTATTATTTTTGAGAGAGAGAGAGTGCAAGCAGGGGAGGGGCACAGAGAGAGACACAGAATCTGAAGCAGTTTCCAGGCTCTGAGCAGTCAGCACAGAGCCCAACACAAGGGCTCAAGCCCATGAACCATGAGATCATGACCTGAGCCGAAGTTGGACGCTTAACCGACTGAGCCACCCGAGCACCAAACCCACCCCTTCTTTTTTTTTTTCTTTTTAAAGAATAATGAGCACCAGGATGCCTGGGTGGCTCATTCCATTTAGCATCTGACTCTTGATTTTGGCTCAGGTCATGATCTCACCATTCATGGGATTGAGCCCCATGTCGGGCTCTGCACTGGCACCATAACAGCCTGCTTGAGATTCTCTCTCTTTCTCTCTCTCTGTGCCCCTCCCCTGTTTGCATGCTCTCTCTCAAAAAATAAACGTTTTTCTGGGGCGCCTGGGTGGCTCAGTCGGTTAAGCGGCCGACTTCAGCTCAGGTCATGATCTCGCGGTCAGTGAGTTCAAGCCCCGCGTCGGGCTCTGTGCTGACAGCTCGGAGCCTGGAGCCCGTTTCAGATTCTGTGTCTCCCTCTCTCTGACCCTCCCCCGTTCATGCTCTGTCTCTCTCTGTCTCAAAAATAAATAAACGTTGAAAAAACAATTCTTTAAAAAAAAAAAAAAAAAAAAAAAAATAAACGTTTTTCTAAAAAAGAATTAGCATACTTAACTATTTCCACATGAGCTCATTTACCTATTCCATTCTCTTTAGTTTCTGCTATTTCTCATTTTTATTGTTTTTGTGTTGAGTGAGTTTCTTATATGTCATTGATTTCCAATTCATGGAAGTTTTTTTTCTTTTTTCTTTCTTTCTTTCTTTCTTTTTTTTTTTTAAGGAAACTTAGAGTACTATATGAAACACCTTCAAATTCAGACATGCCCCAAACTCTGTCTACCAACTAAATTTTGTTAGTATGCTATGTATACACACACTTTAAATATATGCAGATTTGTTCCCTATAATTTATAACCTTTAATGAATTCATAGTTTTAAAACTTTTAATGATTCCATAGGTTTTTGTCATTTTTCAATAGCACATAAAAGAAAAATTTCTATCATGAAAGTCCTTAGATAGGTAGATAGATTTTTTTTTTTTTTTCCTAAACAGTAGTCCATTTAGTTTAAACCACTATGACAGGGTACACAGAAATTGAATTGATTTTCTAGTGCCACTCAATGGTCCTTTTTTAGTTTATAAGAAAATATAAGCAATGAAAAACCTTGAATAACCCATATTTCATGCATTCCTGGCCTTTGTAATCTAAAATGAGATCTCCTTAAAGTTTACAGTCAAATACTTTAACAACCAATGGATGCTTAGGAAAACTAATATATTCATATAATTTAATAGTACTCCACATCATAAAGGAACAGACTACTGAAACATACAGCAACTTAGATGAATAATGAAAACATTACACAGAGTAAAGAAGACTTACACATAAGAGTCATATTCTGATTCCATTTATATGAAGTTCTAGGAGAGGCTAAAATTCATCTATATTGGAAAAACTCAAAGGAGTCGTTTCAGAGGGCCAGGAATTGACATGGAAGGGACATGTATTGGGTTCTCCAGAGAAGGAGAACCAATAGAATACTGAGAGGAGGAGAGAGAAAAGGATTTATTGTAAGGAATTGGCTCATTCAGTTATGGAGGCTGTCTGCAAGCTGGAGGCTTAGAACAGCCCGTGGGTATAGTTTAGTTTGTATCTGAAGGCCTGAACCAGGGTAGCTGATGGTATAAATCCCAATTTGAGTGCAAGAGGAGACTGATGTCCCAACTCAGGTAGTCAGAGAATAGTTGATTTCCTCCTTTGTCTACCTTGTGTTCTATTCAGGCCCTCAGCCGATTGTGTGATGACCACCCACATTGGAGAGGGTGATCTGCTTTACTGAGTCCATGAATTCAGGTGCAAATTGCATCTAGAAACACCCTCACCAGTACTCAGAGTTTTTTTTTTAACCCAGAAGTGATGTTTAACCAAATAATCAGGTATCCCTTGACCTAGTCAAGTTGACACATAAAATTAACTATCACACATCCCCTTTGTCAACATGGCACCTGTGTATATCTCTTTAAACCATACTTCATTTCCAAATAACAATAACGAGATCATAGTTCCATCTAACATGATACAGCTGTCCTGCATACAGCTGAAAATGCACTAACATCTTTCCCATAAGAAAAAGTAAAGTCCTTGAGTGATGTTTACTCTTCTCCTGATACCCAGTAACTTAAATACTATAATTAACAACACTTAACTACTATGATATGAAGTCTATACTTTTTATGTCATATGGTAGGGGAATAAAAGGGGAGAAAAAGTGAGCAGTGGGAGGGAGCCATGGTGTCAGACTGGGGTAAAAAAAGGCGGGGGAGGGGGCGTTATTTGCTCTTTCTCCACTCCTCTTCTCTTCTCCTCTGTCTCTGGACACACACACACACACACACACACACACACACACACTATTCATAACAAAATAAGTAGGAAATGCTTATGACAATTAAAATTCTCGCTTCTATACCTTGTAATGTGGTCACTCACTAGGAGTTAATTGTGAGTGATGCCCCTCCCATTTCCACCCCTTGAAAATTCCTAGACTGTGAATCCTGGTAATGGGCTAAACAGTGCCATATATTGGATGCTGATTCAGAGCATATAGAGCCTCCTGTAGAATCTTGCCTCATCCATGCAAGATATTGCCACCTATCTGGTGCTATACCTGAGTCTTGAAAAGGCCATTCCATGTTCTATCAAGCCAGCTCCTTGATTGATAAAAAGTAATGCTGTGTAGAATACCATGACAGTGGATAAGGCATTCTAATACAGCTACAAGTGGTAGTTTTAGCAGAAGCACTGCATGAAGAGAAGGCAAATCTGTATCCATTGTAAGCATCTGTTCCAGTAAGAACAAAATGCTGCCCCTTCCATTATGGAAATCTACCAGTGTAATCAACGTGCTTACAAAGTAACTGACTGCTCATCCAGGGAATGGTTCAGTGGTTCCACATCAGGGATTTGGTGTTGGTCTCTACTGCTGACAGATTGGCACTCAGCAGTGGCCATGGGCCAGCCACATTGGCCTTCCCGAATAGAAATCTGTGTTCCTGAATCCATGTGTAACCACCATCCCTGCCACCATGGACAGTTTGTTCATGAGTGCATTGAGCAAGAACAAGAGTAGTTGGGGAGAGAGGCTGATATCCTCAGAGAAGGTACCTACAGAATGGAGTCCTCCAGTCCACTTGATTATTTAAATCCTCCTCTGCTGAGGTCATCTTTTGGTGAACATTCGTGTGGGACATAAATATCCTTATATTTTGTATGCATTCAGAGATATCTATCCACATGCCTCTTTCCTAAATTTCCTTGTCACTAATTTTCTAATCATCTTCCTTCCAAGTCCCTAACCATCCAGCCAAACCATTGGCCATAGCCCATGAACCAATATGTAATCACATATCTGGTCATTCCTTCTTCCAAGCAAAGTGAATAGCCAGGTACACTGCTCGTAGTTCTGTTCATTGGGGGAATTTCTCTTCACCACTGTCCTTCAAGGATGTCCCAGACAGAGGCGATGGTGCTACAAAATGTCCACTTTGGAATGGTCCTACATATTGTGCAGACCCATTTATAAACCAGGCCTAAGTCTTCTCTTCCATGTGAGTTGATTTCCGGGAACTCCCCATGAAGCCATAGGTACAGGCTGGAAGAGAGAAAGGCAGTATAGCAGGAATAGGAACCCATAGACATTTGGGCTGCTTCTTCCTGTAATTTACTTATACCCTTTAGATGTGCTCTCACCCAGTCACATATATACCACTTCCGTTTGATGCTGCTGCTGTGCATACCCAATTTTATGTCTTGGTGAGTCAGGTAATACCCAGTTCATGATGGGCAACTCAGATCACATGGTAATTCGGTGGCTCATGGCTAAGCATTCAGTATCTGCTAAGGCCCAGTAGAGGCCAAGAGCTCTTTTTCAAAAGGAGAGTAGTTATTCATGGAGGAGGATAATGCTTTGCTCCAAAATCCTAAGGGCTTGTACTGCATGCAGTCCACCTATGGGGTCCTGCCAGGGACTTGAAACAGTATCCCTATCTGCCACTGACACTTAAAGTACCATTGGATCTATTGGATCATCTGACCCATGCTGCAGAGCAACTTGCATAGCAGCCTGGATCTCTTGCACAGCCTTCTTCTGTTCTGGGCCCCTCTCAGCACAGGCAGCATCTTGGGTCACTCAGTAAATGAGCCAGAGTAATACACCCAAATGAGGAATTTGTTGCCTCCAAACTCCAAAGCCCACTAGCCATTGTGCCTCTTTTTTTTTGGTTATATATAGGAGACGCCAGATGCAACAACTTATCCTTCACTTTAGAAGGGATAGCTTAACGGAGCCCACACCACTAGGACCCCAGCAATTTCACTGAAATAGAAGACCCCTGAATTTTGTTGGATTTATTTCCCTACCCTCTGACACATACAAGTCTTATCAATAAGTCTAGAGTGGTTGCTATTTTTTGCTCACCAAGTGTAGTCAGCATAATATCATCAATGTAATGAACCACTGTGATAATCTTATTAAAGGGAAAGGTAATCAAGATCCTGCAAACTGAATTATAACATAGGACTGGAGAGTTAATATACGCCTGAGGTAGGGCAGTGCAGTGTATTGCTGGCCTTGCCTGCTGATAGCAAAGTGCTTCTGGTGGGCTTTGATGAGGATGGAGAAAAAAGCATCTGCCAGAAGGTGCCAGGTAACCAAAGAATGTATTAATTTGCTCAAGTAATAATACCTTATCTGGTACAGCAGCTGCAGTTGGAATCACTACCCGTTAAGCTTATGCGAATCCACTGTCATTCCCCAAGATCCATCTGTCTACTGCCCAGGCCGAATGAGCGAGCTGAATGAGAATCTGGTGGGAATTATCATCCTTGCATCCTTCCAGTCTTTGATGATAGCACTAATCTCAATAGTCCCTGGTGTAATGTAGTATTTTGACTTACTATTTTCCTGGTTCATGGTTTCCACTTGGCCTTTCCCACCGTAATAACCCTCACTACACAGATCAAAGAACCAATGTAGGAATTCTGTCAACTGCTGAGTATATTTATTCCAATTTTGTGTTTTGGTGCTTGGAAATAATCATAAGATGAGTTTGGGGATCCAGTGGACTCACTCTGGAACAGACAAGAGTTATACCTCCATTGACCACCAGACCTCTAACCACCCACCCTTCACTCTGAGCCACAGCGATCTTTAGGGTCTCTTGGAATTAGTGTCAGTTCAGAACCAGCATCTAATAATCCCTAAAAGGTCTGATAATTTCCTTTTCTCCAATGTACAGTTAACCTGATAAATGACCATAGGTCCTTTTGGGGAAAGTTGGGGAAAAGATTAGCAGTATATTTTCCATAGAATATGGGGCTCCTTCCTCAAGAGGATTTCTCAGAGAATGCTATGGACTGAATGTTTATATGTCTCCAAACTTCATATGTTGAAGCTTAATCCCTAGTGTGATATTAGGAAGTGGAGCTTTTGAGAGATCATTAGGTAATGAGGGTGGAGCCAGCATGAATCAGAATAGTACCCTCCTAAGAAGAGACACAAGAGAGATCTGTCTGCTCTCTGCCAAATGAGGACATAAGAAGACAGCCATCTGCAAGCCAGAATGAGGATCTTCATCGGAATATGCTGGCACCTTGATTCCAGAACTATGAGAAATAAATTTCTGTTGAAGTCACCTACTATGTGGTATTTGTTATAGCAGCAAAGACAGAAATTGGAAGCTAAGACCAAGCTAAGACAGAAATTGGAACCAAAAGTAAGATGCTGCTGAAACAAATAATGTGAAAGTGGCTTTGGAATTGGGTAATCAGTAGAGACTAGCAAAGTTTTGAGGTGCATGCTAGAAGAAGCTGATACCGCTATGAAGAGACATTTAAAGGCAGTTCTGATGAGGGCTCAGAGAGAAAAGCTGTAGGGAAAGCTTTTGTCTTCTTAGAGAATAAATACAATCTTGTACAGAATGTTGGTAGAAATATGGACAGTAAAGGCCATTTTGATAAGGTCTCAGGTAGAAATGAGGAACTTGCTATTGGACAACAGAGAAAAGGCAGTCCTTGTTATAAAGAGGCAAAGAACTTGGCTGAGCTGTGTTCTTGTTGTAGTGTTTTGTGAAAGGTAGAACTTCAAGCATGAAATTGGATATTTAGCTGAGGAGATTTCTAAGTAAAGTCTTTAAGGAGCAGTTTCATTTCTGTTTATAATCAAATACCGTCTCTGTCTCTGTCAACCAGTGAATGGATAAAAATAATGATATAGCCTCACAATTTAATAGTATTCACATCGTAAAGAAACAAACTGATGATACATACAACTTGAGCACAATAAAAATATTATGCAGAGTGAAGGAAGCCTTACACAGAACAGTACATATTCTGATTCCATCTATATGAAGTTCTAGGAGAGGCAAAATTAATCTGTATCTGAAAAACTCAGAAGAGCGATTGCTGGGTTCAGAGATTGACTGGAAAGTAACATGAAGGAACTTTCTTTTTTTCTTTCTCTCTCTCTCTCTCTCCCTCTCTCTCTCTCTCTCTCTTTCTTTCTTGCTTTCTTTCCTTTTTCTTTCCTTTTTAATGTTTTATTTATTTTTCAGAGAGAGACAGAGAGGGAGTGGGGGAGGGGCAGAGAGAGAGAGGGAGATGCAGCAAAGCAGGCTGTAGGCTCCAGACTGTCAGCATAGAGCCCTATGTGGGGCTCAACCCCATGAACTGTGAGATCATGACCTGAGCCGAAGTCAGGCGCATAACTGACTGAGCCACCCAGGTGCCCCAACATGAGGGAATTTTCAGGGATAATGGTAATGGTCTATATTAGTGGTTCTAAAAGTTACTGAGATTACCTGCAACTTGTTAGAAATATGAGTTCTAAGGCTTTACCTCAATAACTCTAAGGTGGGCCCATCATTCTTGTGTTTTAATGGTCTCTCCAGATGATTCTGATATAAGCTAAAGATGTAGATTACTGTTCTGTATTTTTTTTTTTTTAAGTAAGCTTCACACCTAGCGTGGAACCCAGCATAGGGCTTGAACTCACAATCCTGAGATCAAGACCTGAGCTGAGATCAAGAGTTGGACACATAACCAACTGAACCACCCAGGCGCCCCTTTTAATGTTTTTTGTTTTTTTATGATCTGTATCCTGATAGGAGTTTGAGTTGTGATGATGAATGCACTTAACAAAACTGAGCGAATATATAAGTCATTTCATGTAAATTTTATCTCGAAAAGGAAAAGGAGGGGGGAGTATATTGTCTATAATTTACTTCGCAATGTATCAAAAATAAGATGTATAAAGATGTGCGTATGTACACACATCTTTGTATGATATAAATGCATTTATGCATGTGTAAGTGTAATGCTGGTTTAACATCAGTGTGTGTGTGTGTGTGTGTGTGTGTGTGTGTGTGTGTGTGTGTGTGATTTAACACTAAAGAAGAAGAAATAAGTAGTCATTTCAGGGACACAGGGAAATTTTTTGATAAAATTTAATGCCTTTGAATGATAACTTCCAATAAGCTAGGAATAAAATATGACAGAGTAACTACAAACTAAAATGAAAATCATGCAAAATGGAAAAATGTTCAGAGAGATCTCATAAAAAAAAAAAATAGTCATCAGGGGCCCCTGGCTGGCTCAGTAGAGCATGTGGCTCTTGATCTCAGGGTCATGAGTTCGAGCCCCACATTGGGTGTGGAGCCTGCTTAAAAAAAAGAAGAAGAAAAAGAAGAATACCATAAAAAATGAAAAAGAAAGGAAAAAATAGTCGTAAATATGTTGAGATGATTGTAAAATATATGTGGAAAAGCAAAGAACTGAAGACAGTTGTCATGTCTGAAAATGCAGGAGCACTACCTTGCCTTACAAAATATAAGGACTTAGTTTTAAGGATACAGTAGTTAAGATAGTGTGGTACTAAATGGACCAAAGGAACAAGATGCAGAGCCCAGAAATCAGCCTCCACATAGAAGGGGTATACTCACTATAAAACAGAAGTGGCACTGCAGTTAATGGGGGGAAAGATAGACTTATCAGTAAATAGGGCTGGGAAAATTGGCTTATCCATAAGGAATTTTTTTTTTTAGATAGAACTACCTTATGACCCAGCAGTTGTACTGCTAGGAATTTATCCAAAATATACAGAAATGCTGATTTGAAGGGGCCCATGTACCCCAGTGTTTTATAGCAGCACTATCAACAGTCACCAAATTATGGAAAGAGCCCAAATGTCCATTAACTGACGAATGGATAAAGAAGATGTGGTGTGTACACACACACACACACGCACGCACACACAATGGAATACTACGTGGTGATGAAAAAGAATGAAATCTTGCCATTTGCAACAACATGGGTGGAACTGGAGGATACTATGCTAAGCAAAATAGTCAGAGAAAGACAGATATATGATTTCACTCGTGGAATTTGAGAATCTCAACAGATGATCATAAGGGAAGGAAAAATAAGATAAAAACAGAGAGGGAGGCAAACCATTAAGAGACTCTTAAATATAAAGAACAAACAGGATTGCTGGGCAGGGGGTGTTGAATGGGTAACAGGCGTTACTGAGGATACTTTTTGAGTGCCGGGTGTCATATGTAAGAGATGAATCACTGGGTTCTATTTCCGAAGCCAAAACTACACTGTATGTTAACTAACCTGAATATAAATTAAAAAAGAAAGAATTGATTTCTACTTTAACTCAGTAATCACATCATATAGATTAAAGAAAATCTTTAAAACTTTTAGAAGAAAATATATGTGAATATATTTTTGACCTTTCTGTAGGGAAAGATTTCTAAAGGATTTCTTAAACAAGTTCCAAAACCATTAACAAAAGATTGATGAATTTCATTGCATAGAATGAAGTACAATTTTTTAATCAAAAGACATCTTAACACAAGTCACAAACTAGGAAATGGTATTTGGTACACATGTGTAAGAAAGGATCCTTAGAGTATGTGAAGAACTCCTCTCCTACAAATCAACATAATTTTCCAAGTAGGAAAATAGGTAAAAGTCATGATTAAGCATTTCATACAAGAAATAGCATATATGGCCTATAGGGTGTTCAACCTCGTTATTAATACGGGAAATACAAATCAGTACTATATCTTACACCCATTTCATTGGCAAAAATTGAGAAATCAGGTGATAACAAATGATGGAGAAGAGATGGATTAAACAATATCTCTTTACTACTAACTGAGAAAATACAACCAAATTGAAAAAATATAGCATTATTTCATAAAGTTAACATTTATATATCCTGTGACCTAGCAGTTCCACCTGAAGGTATATACCCAAGAAAACCTCGCATATGTGTGCCAGGAGACAGATAAAAAGAGTGCTCGTGCCACTAAAAAAGTGTAATTAACCTGTCTTCAGAATAGATCAATTAATTGCAATATTGACACACAGTAGCTGTTGTATAGCAGTTCAAATGAATAAAATGTAGTCATTTGCAACAACCTGGATTACAGTTAGGGACATAATGTTGAGTGAACAAGGCAAGACTACAGAAGACTACGTCCACTATAATACCTTTTAGAAAGTTGAAAATGAAGCAAAATTATGAACAGTATACAGCTGACACCATTTTTTAAGCAAAAAAAAGTTATAAAATTCCTGATAATGGTTACCTTGAAGTGAAACAGAAAGATGGAATAAGGGAAAGGGGAGTGCATTGGGAAATAAAGGTTTATGGAAATGTTCTTGAGTTGGGTTCACAGTAAGTAAATCAATTAAAAGGGCACATAGCAATATGTATTTATACTATTGTGTACACTTTACATCTTGGAGAGGAAAAAACAAGAGGGGATTATTTTCTGCTCCTGCCTGGAAGAGGCTAGCATGCAGTTTTAATAGCTGCTTAAGGAATTGAGTTATAGAGCAGGACAAGGAGAATTTGCTGTACAGAGAAAAAACTAAAAATTGAAATTTTCTTTATTTCTTTAATTTGAAGAGGATGAGGGCAGTGTATGCATTATGTTATTCTGATTGCTGTCAACTGTTTTAATCATTCATGCATCTTGTAGTGAAGGTTTAAACTTGAGCTTTCCAATATTAGCCACATGTGTTTTTTAAACTTAATTTGAATTTTTATTTGTATTTAATTTTAACTCCTCAGGCGTACTAGCCACATTTCATGTGTTCAGTAGCTGCATTTGTCTTGTGGCAACCATATTGGACAGCACAGATACAGAACATTTCCATCATTGCAGCAAGTTATATTGGACAGCACTGGAACTCTTCATGAAAATCACATATACACTTCAACTTCTTTATAGCCCAAAGTTGTATTTGCTAATCTGTATTAAGAAAACATATACCTTAGATGACTTTACAACTGACCTGTGATTGTAAAAGTTTGAATTGGTTTTACTTTTTGGCCATAGTTAGACCGATCTTTTCTCCTCATCTCATCATTCCCAACACTTTTCTAACATTGTTTATTAATAGTTTGGCAAAGGATAATACAGAAAAGAAATCTAGCCTATGTTTTATAATTTTAAAATTTAAGATGCAATTCAGATGAAGTTATAATTATATAGAAAGTATAATTAACTCTTACTTTTTTGAGATATCAAAGGATTTGAAATAATGAGGAATAGAATTCTAATTCTTCAAAATATTTCAACTAGCATTGGGCATTAAGGAAGGTCACCTTTCTCATTTCTCTCATATCGTACCTCAGTTCCTACACACAGCAATTTAAATACTCCATACTAACATCGCTTGAAAGTATTTATAAATTACTGGTTTATAAGATATTTTAAAACATTTGCTATATATTTTTGTTTATTTGCATTTTCCATATTGTTAATGACAAATTGAAAAGCTTATTACTTATGGACACATTTAATGCGTTTATATTATTATTGCCTAATGAATAATTATACTGGGATTTTTTTTTTATATATATACATATATAGTTGTTGAAGTCCGAAGAGGATTCCTCATATAAACCTGTGAAGAAAGCTTGTACTCAACTTGTTGATAACCTAGTTGAGCACATTCTTAAATATGAGGAATCTCTAGCTGGTAAGACATTTTATATATTGGTCATTAAGTTGATTTTATAAGATATTTTAAAATACTTTGGGCACATTTCTCAATTTTGCCTCTGGTTCTGCTTAGCCTAATAATTAACTACTTCACTTTTAAATGAAGGTGGGTTTTTTTTGTTTGTTTGGTTGGTTTTTTTTTTTTGTGTTGTTGTTCATTTGGTGTTACATCCTAGATTATATTGTTTAGGTTAACTAAGATTACCTAGAGCAGTATAATAAAAGCCTAGGCCTCATCTCTTCTACATATCTTTTAGATGTCATGTTGTACAGACGTAAAAGTCCAGGGGCTAATATGTATTTAGTTAGTTGCATTCATCCTAAAACTGTTTGGTATCTTTTAAATGATAAAAAACTTTCTCTCAAAATGAAACTGTTTTAACTATTATAAAAATGTTTTTAAAAGATTTGTAGTACATTCCTAATATCATTTATAATTGTTATGTAAAATGTGCTTAATCTTGAGCTAGATAAAGCAGCTAAGATTTTTTAAATTGACAAATTCCTTAAATGCTTAATATTTTACATTATCTATTACATTATTTAACAGTCACAAATCTGAAGCTATTAATCAGATTATAAGTAAATATATAAAACTGTAAAAGCTATAATTGATAATCTCTCACTTAAAGCACCCAAGACTAACATTACTTCCCATCTCTTAATGTACATTGATGAGGAACAATAGTCAGCCTTGGTCATCCTCCAGAATTGGGGGCCAGTTGCCTCTTGCAGAGGTACCATGATGGCACCTAAGGAAATTGTTGGTATCCTTTATATTTTTATGCCTTTTTTTTTTTAACTTTTTTTTTCATTTTCCATGTGTACCTCTTTTTCTTTTTATCTCCTAGTTCTGTTTCCCTTATTTTTGCCTCTCCTAGATTTTAAGGGTGATACTGTTGTCACTTAATGTTGAAAATTGTTAATCTCTTCTAAAAACTAATTTGCCTCCTAAGAACCATTGTATCTCCTAACTAACAGCATTTTCCTCCCACTGGAGCAGCAGTGGGTTTACCTTTCTGATGTAGCCCTGGTCCAGCTTCTTAATTTGTCACTCCAGTCTTTTAACATTCTTCTCCCGCTGCAGCTTTGCTTTTTTCCCAGTGCCTTCAAACACGGTATCACCTCAGCTAAATTGCTTTTGTCCTGCTTTGCTAACTTGCCCATACTGACTTCCATCCATTTTTAGATATAAGAAACACCATGTTTATTCCCAAAAGCCCATTCCTAAACTTCGTAACTCATTCTATTTTTTTTAACTTCAGTCCTCCACCACTCAGTGTAAAATTTGCCTTGCATAATGGAGCCTCTTTGGTCTTTTATTCTTAATGTATGTAATATGTATAATAAAAAAAAAATGTAGGAAGTCTAGTATCATAAGAAATGCTAATCTTTTACTGAAGTATGTACTGAATCAGTTCAGGGGATAATATTGAGTAATTTAAATAATCTGTATAATTTCCACTGCCTTGTCGTATTTTAGTATCTTATTTCTCTGTTTTTCCAGACTCTGACAATAAAGGTGTGAATTCTGGAAGATTGGTAGCTTGCATAACCACTTTGTTCTTATTCAGCAAAATAAGACCTCAGCTCATGGTTAAGCATGCCATGACTATGCAGCCATACCTTACCACTAAATGTAGTGTAAGTATAGAGCTGTCCTCTTTTTTTATGTCTTACCATGTAGTATTTTAAATTTAGAATTCACATTGTGTCATCCACATTTTAAATGATCGACTGTGTCATGTACTCAAATATATGTTCTAATATTTGTGGCAAGTTATATAAGACATCATTTTTCTGATATATTAAAAATGAAGTTCTGACTTCATTTCTCCATAAGCTCCTCAAGTTAAATGCTTATTAAATGCTTCCTAAATGTTGTAACTATTGTTAAGACCTCAAGAGTGAATGAGGCAGAGTTCCTCTCACTGAGAAATTTACTCTTTTAGATTCTGAATTTGCTTTTCATTTGTCATTTCAATATATTTTGAGTATATTTATTTTCTAATACATCAGTAGGTTGAATATGGAAAATCTAGTATATCAGAGATGTTAGGTGGCTGTTTTAAATTAATATTGCACATACTCTGTTATTCTAAGATAAAATGTGAAAATCAAATAAAACATTGCTTATATAAAATAATCCAGCAGTTTATATGACAGCACGGTGAGTTAAATGGCTTGTTACAAACACTAAATTTTGAAATATTCTAAAAACTTTAAAATGTAAAGTTTTTTTTACTTACTATGTCCCCATTGTTCCTAAGGAGCTAATTTTAACTGTTTTCTCTACAAGATTTGTTTTGCTGCTATGGTCTGGTTTTCTGGTGATCTAAATTAGGAAGTTCTAGATGAAAAACCTCAGGATGTCCTGAGAAATTTTAAGAACCAGAAGATAAATATATATAAAAACAACATTATAATAATTTCTGAGACCCTAATTCTATCTTTAGGGTTTGTATTAAATTCAGAAATAAATTGATTAATATGTATTCTATGGCCAATAATAATAGCTAATATTTATTGAACACAGTACCAAATACAGTGAAAAATTTTATATACATTATATCATTTACCTTGTGAAGTATTATCATTATTATCTCAGCTCTACAGATAAGGAACTGAAGCTTTGAGAATATAAATAACTAGCCCAGTATCACACAGCTGACCAGTCCCAAAGCTAGAATTCAACCCCATGTCTGTCTGCTTCTAGGACTATAACGAAACTTGCATAAATGGCCCTTGTTTGAATCAGTATTTTTTTTTTTAGCAAGATTACTTTGAAAACATTTTGTGTAATCTCTCTGTGTGTGTGTGCGAGTGCGAGTGCACACACTCGCATGCAGACATACATAAATGTTTTTATCACGTCAGATGGGTAATGTGCCAAGGTCGTAACAAGGTTTGAGAGGCACATTTCACATAATACCATGAACACCCAATCATCACACTTATGGACTACAAAAGGATCTATAAATATATTTTTTATTTGACCCTGTAGGTATGCCAAAAGGAAGGATGAATGTTGGAAAGTTTTATACACACACGAAGTTTTTATATAAATAAGGCCATCTCCTATGTGTTAGACACATTTAAATGTTTGTTTTTTGTACCCTACCTCCATCTTTATTCTTCTTCACCTCAGGAGAAACAACCTGGATTATCCTACATACTATATCCATGCTTCTGTAATTGTGCACATGCACACATATATAACTGGTTGACTGGGTTTTTAAAAATCAGGTTATGGAGTGCCTAGGTAGTTCAGGTAGTTAAGGGTCAGACTCTTGATTTCGGCTCAGGTCATGATCTCATGGTTCATGGGATCCAGCCCTGTGTCGGGCTCTGGGCTGAAGGTGCAGAGCCTGCTTGGGATTCTCTCTCCCTCCCTCTCCCTCTGCCCCTCTTCCACTCATGTTCTCTGTCTCAAAATAAATAAACTTTAAAGAATCCGATTATGTTATATACCTATCATACATATCCGTATTGTATGTGTATAGATTATCCGTTTTATGGATATTCTATGATACATTTAGCCATTTCCCAATTTGGCAGATATTTACATTGTTGCCTATTGATAGGGACTACAAAACAATGCCTTAACAGACATTCCTATTCATATACCTTTAAATACTGTGCTTTTTATTCTTTGGGATACATCCTACGGGATGGACTTGCTAGATTAAGGGAATGTTCTTTTGGTTCTGGTTTTGGGTTTTTAATAGATTTTTCCTGATTGCTGGTGGACTTGTTTTAGAGCCTCTTTGGAAACCAGTGAAGGACCATCTGTGTCATTTTTACACTCTTTGCCAGTCAGGTGCAAAGCAATAGTTCATTTTGCTTCATTTTCCCTTCCTTGATTTCCAAGAAGATTGAGCATCTTTTTTATGATATTAACCAATTGTACTTAATTATCTGTGATTTGACTGTATGTGTACATGTATATTTATATGTCATTTGACCATTTTACCTTTGAATGGTGGGGCTTTTTTTCTTTCCTTTTTTTGGAAACTCTTTAGTCTAAATTTTTTAGATGTTGAAACATCTTATGTTATAATCATTTCAGATATTTATCTTCATATTATGTTCTTTTGTTCTTTTCCTTCACGATTTCCGTCTTTAAATTTTTCTTCTAGATTTTAAGATACTTCTTTTACTTGATTTTCTAGGCTGATAAGAGTAATTCAAAGTAAAATTTTAGCTGTGATTCTCAGATTAATTTATTTTGACAAAAACTCTTCATTCCCTAGACCCACTGTAACTCATCCCTTGTTGCTTAAAGCACGTGGGAGTGGGAGACAGCAAGGAACGGCAAGGTTTCTGTGCTACTTAGAAGTATTCATCTTATTTTTTTTACTTAATCCTATGGGTATGATGAGAGGATGGATGAATGTCAGGTGGGCACGTGTTAATCAGCTCAAAAAAGTTCAAAATGAATGTCAGTAACCTGTTGCTAAGAATAAAGAGTGATTAACTTGACTAAATAAAAACATATATTGAATGTCTTCACAAAAATAACTAGTAACTGGTTGCCTTGGGGCAGGGGTGCTGGGTAACGAGAGGATAGGGGGGTGGGAAAGAGATTTTTTTTTTTTTTGGAAAGAGACTTTATTATAAATTCTTTAATAAACTTTTGGTTTTTTAAAATATTCTGCCTATTTTTTAAACTGCTTAGTTTTTAATAAAAGTTTTAAACTTTTTTAATATTAAAATTTAATTTTTCAAATTTTAAAATAAAGAAGTCTTATATCTAGTTCTGGGATTCTGTATTTTCATCTGTCATAAAAAGGGTTAACAGAAGACTTCTCAACCTGAGCACGATTGACATTTAGGATTGGATTATTATTCTTTGTTGTCAAGAACTGTTCTGAGCATTACAGGATGTTTGTCAGCATCCTTGGCCTCTGTCCACTGGATGCCAGTAGTACCCCCCAACTCCCCTCTTGGGGCAATAAAAATGTCTCCAGACATTGCCAGATATCCCATGGAGACACACTCACCCCCAGTTGAGAACTACTAAGTTAACATACTCCAGTTTGAAAAATACTGATCTTAAAAAACAGTATCAGTCTTGGTAAAATACTCAGTTAATAGTTAAACATCTTTGTTCAGAATTGGCTTGTATTAACGTTTTAGGGGAAAAAAAGAGTAACTGTACCATTGTGATTAAGTGACCGAAAGGTTACATGGTAACTTAGTGGCAGAGCTAGAATCCAGGTTCCTGATACTGGCTTATGCTCTTCCTTACGTAGGTTAAAAAAAACTTAAGTCTTTTTTGGGGACCCTGGGTGGCTCAGTTAAGTGTCCGGCTTTTGGTTTCATGTCAGGTCATGATCTCACAGTTCATGAGATCAAGCCCTGAATTAGGCTGTGCGCTGACAGCACAGAACCTGCTTGGGATTCTCTGTTTCCCTCTCCCTCCTTCCCCTGCCGCCATCCCTGCCCCACTCACTCATTCTCTCTCTCTCTCTCTCTCTCTCTCCCAAAATAAACATTAAAAGTAAAGCATCTGGTAGTCTTTTTTTTTTTTTTTTAACTGAAACTTGACATTCATAATACCTCAACCCTCAAATTCATAAAAGTGTATAAACTTTCTTGTCAGACTCTGATATTCATAAAACACTGATTTTATCCTTGTAGACACAAAATGATTTCATGGTTATCTGCAATGTTGCAAAAATCCTGGAGCTGGTTGTACCACTGATGGAGCATCCAAGTGAAACTTTCCTTGCTACTATTGAAGAAGATTTAATGAAGCTTATCATCAAATATGGCATGACTGTAAGTATTCAGTGTACCGTCTCTATTGATTAGTATAAAATTCACAAATGCTAGCTAAATCATATGGTTTACTTTTGTCTTTAACTCTTGCCTAAATGGTAACATTTTTTTATCTTTTAGGTAGTGCAACATTGTGTGAGCTGTCTGGGAGCAGTTGTAAATAAAGTGACACAAAATTTTAAATTTGTGTGGGCCTGTTTCAATAGATACTATGGTAAGTTCAGTGCCTGGGCTTTGAAGTTATTCTGATGGATCCTGTAGTGCGTCTAGCTCCTTTTTAAAAACACATCTGATAGGGGCGCCTGGGGGGCTCAGTCGGTTAAGCGTACAACTCCGGCTCAGGTCATGATCTCGCAGTCCGTGAGTTCGAGCCCCGCGTCAGGCTCTGTTTTGACAGCTCACAGCCTGGAGTCTGTTTCAGATTCCATGTCTCCCTCTCTCTCTGACCTTCCCCCATTCATGGTCTGTCTCTGTCTCAAACGTTAAAAAAAATTTAAAAACACATCTGATAAAGACAGCATCAAGGGAATTGTTAAGAGGTGTGATTGTCTCAGAAGCAATATTTTCTAGCACCTTTTGTATTTCCTTAATAACTGAATATAATCACTTCAGGAATTTACCTCATAAGTAACTGTTGGTCAGTTTTCTGCCCACTATGTAAAATAAAATTTAAATACCATTTTTTTCTTATATTAATTCTTTTAGGCTGTAAGGTATTCATTCTGTCATAATTCTAGATGTGTGTGACTCTTAAGAACATTAGTAAAATTTAACTCTAACAACTTAGCAATAATTATTTGAAGATAATAATTCAAGGATAAAACATTATAAATAAATATTACTTATCTTTATTAGGTGCCATTTCAAAATTAAAAAGTCAGCACCAGGAGGATCCAAATAACACTTCACTTCTGACAAACAAACCAGCACTTCTTAGATCCCTTTTCACTGTTGGAGCACTATGTCGGCATTTTGATTTTGATCTAGAAGATTTTAAAGGCAACAGTAAGGTACGATTCTAATATTACTTAGTATGCTATAAAAAATAGGACTGTGTGACCCTGTGAACTGAAAATTACTAATGACCCAGGATGAAAGCAGCTTTATAGTAGTCTGGTTTAATGAGAATTCTGAAGCAGTGCTACCCAAAACCTGGTCCTCAGACTAGCCTCTGATCAACCAGCTGTTTGTTACTGATTTGTCATAAGAAGCTTATACAAGTTATATCAGCTTTGTAAGAGTAGACACACTGGGTTAAGCAGCTGACTTTTTTTTTTTTTTTTAACTTCCTCAATGAAGGAGCAGTACATTAATTTGCATTTTACACAAGCTTCTTTGTCACACACTTTTATTTTGAATGTCACCATTCTAAAATTTATGGATTATAAACTTGTGATTTATTCTTCAGTAAAGTTCACATGCAGAAATTCTCATTGTTTGCTTTTAGGCTTTTTCTTTTATAATTGAAAACTGAGAGAAGTTACTCTTCTTCATACACATTAATGTGTTTTTTTTTTTCCCTTAGGTTAACATAAAGGATAAAGTACTTGAATTATTGATGTATTTTACAAAACATTCAGATGAAGAAGTACAAACAAAAGCCATCATTGGTCTAGGTAAGTTAAGTCTAAATTTCTTTATAATCTTAGTTGTTTGAGAGGTTGAGCAAATTTGGAAATATTGTGAGTCTACACTGTTTTTTTATTTAAGTATGTTTCTACTCACAGTAGGATTTGGTATATAGACTATAGGATTGGGGATTAAGACACCTGGGTTCCATTCTTGGCTCAGCCAGTGACTTTCTAGGTGACCTTGAGCAAGTCATATAACTACTCTGTTCATCAGAGAAATTTTATTTTGGTAGCATTAACAATGTTTGTAATTTTAATATGCATGAACAGTGGTCCGTATTAGTCTTTTGAACAAAAATGAGAAATAAATTTTTAGTTACCCAAACCTTACTAAATGTTTACTGATTTCTTTAAATAAACTTAAATCTTAGAATCTTAGTCCTCCTTCATCCCTTTCATAGCAAATCAACTAAAAATTCAGATATCACTTACTTTAGGGAAGTTCTATTGAAATAGTGTTAACTTCAAGCCAAATGTGTACCTCTGAATATTAAGTCTGGACATATGTTATATGAAGTGGGTAAACTTACAGTGTTAATCCAGAGAACAAATAGTGCAAATTTTAACTTGAAGAAGTAGCACTGTCTACAAAATACTACCTCTAGACCAGTTAATAAATGACATCTTGCTTGTGTGACCTTGGACTAGTTATCTGATCACTCTATGCTTTGAGTTTAGTTTGTATTTGGCATCAATAATACTTGCTATCATTAAGGATCTTCATCTTGTCTTACATAAATAAGTGTTTTGTACAAATAAACATGAATAGTATTATTTTGCTACTTATCAACTTATGGTTATAGAATTCAGCATTGTGGCTTCATTATAATGCCATAAAAATAAATGGAAGATATTATTAGCTCTAGTTTATTTTAGAATTTTTCTGTTTCATCAAATGGATATATATATACACACACATTTATTTATTTACTTTTTAATAATGCCAATGTAGTACCTTCTGCTAGGGATCTAAAAAATGTTTACAGACGTTACCTCTTAAATCCTGATAACGTCCCTTTGAGGTAGGTGGGTGGTAAATATTATTGTCCCCATTTTACAGATGGAGAATTGAGGCACAGAGAGATTATGTGACTCACCCAAGGTCACACTACAAGTCAGTGGTGGACCAGGAATAGAACCCAAGACACCTGACTCCTAATCCACTCCCCTAGCCACTAGGCCCTGCTCCCTCCTCAAGGTTTCCTCTTGTGTGAAATTCTCCTTTGAAATGCAATTTCTTGTTTTTAATTCATGGGGAAAGAAGTACCTGCTCTAATACTTCTCTGGGTAAGGCCACTAGCATATATTCTTCTGGTCATTTTAAGTTTTAATGTTTGAAAAGGAGCTCTTTCATATAAATTATAAACATTTTCATTAAGTATTACATTTAATTTTAATATGAATATATCAAGACATTTTTTTGTCTCTTTAGGATTTGCCTTTATTCAGCATCCAAGTCTAATGTTTGAGCAAGAGGTGAAAAATCTATATAATAACATTTTATCTGATAAGAACTCCTCAGTAAATTTAAAAATACAAGTTTTAAAAAACCTCCAGACCTACCTACAAGAAGAGGATACACGTATGCAACAAGCAGACAGAGACTGTAAGTGAAGATGTATTTTTAAATTTCACATTGTGGCTGGAGTTAGAATACTGTCCGACTCTTTTAATCCAGACACCTGAATTTCCTTATCTGTTATATGATAGATACGATGTGTCTATATACATGTGTAACGTGTATACATAATATGTATTATATGATGTAACACATGTGCAGACATTAACGTTTTGCAGGAGGATAGGGGTTGTAATTCTCATCAGGTGCCTCTCAATGAGGTGCGCGTGCACACACACACACACACACACACACACACACACACACACAAGATTAAGAGCCATTGAGCCAGAGTATTACCTATAATTTTGTACTTTTGACTGTGGCCTAATTTGGTGTAATTCGTAAAGTTGATACACATGTTCTTAATATGTTTACTTCCTTTTGCAGGGAAGAAAGTTGCAAAACAGGAAGATCTAAAAGAAATGGGTGATGTGTCCTCAGGGATGAGTAGTTCCATCATGCAGCTTTACCTCAAACAGGTGCTTGAGGCGTTTTTTCACACCCAGTCAAGTGTACGCCACTTTGCGCTGAATGTCATTGCTTTGACGCTAAACCAGGGTCTTATCCATCCAGTTCAGGTGAGTCTGTTTGATAGTGGCAGCACTTACTGAAAGAACCAGATTTGTTACCATTTGATGACATTGTGATTATACAATACTAGTTCTTTATTCATCTTAGTTGTTAATTTTTTATCCATTCAGGATAAAAAAGAATCCATCTCCTAGGTTGTCGTTACTGTAAAATACCCATATGTTCATAATATTGTATTTATCGAACACATTTCCAGTTTACATTGGTAGAATATGTACTTGGAATCAGTTTTCTAAGTAGGGATGGTTTGTTTTAATCCATATTGACTCTTATCCCTAAGAACCAATAGCCTGTAATGTCAAGAGAGTTAACTGGGGTTCAGAGTATTATCTGTTAACAGGGTGGATTGTAAGTCCATAGAAAAGTAAATCATATTACCTAAGCTCAGTTCCTTCATCTGTAAGTTGGAGGTAATACCACCTACCTAATACCTCAGCACACTGATGTGAGGACTAACTGACATAATAAAGATATATTAGCATCACTGAGAATTGGCAGCTGATGCTGACGTAGTAGTGTATACACTGTCTGACATGTTCAGGAGAGTACCATAAGCTACAGAAGGGAATTTACTAGACAATCAAAAGCCTGTATCCTTTAAAATTTTTATTTTGCCTGTTTTTTTGTGGAACTTCTTCTAAAATATGCTATATGTGAGTATGCTTTGTTCTTCCCTGTGTCCTGAAATAAAACACACTGATGAATTCTAAGAACAAACAAGGACATTCTCTTATGACACCATAATGCAGTCATCAAATTCATGAGATTTAACACTGATACAGTGTTATCTAATATATAGTCCATTTTCAGATTTTGCCAGCTGAGCCAATAATATTCTTTATGGACTTTCTTCCCCCAAGTCAGGGTTTAATCCATGATCATCCTTTTCAGTTAGTGCTGTGTTGACATTTTTTAAGCTGTTGTTTGTTTGTTTGTTTGTTTGTTTGTTTGTTTTCAGGTCTCCTCACTGCTGATTCAGATTCACTTAACATAGTATTGGTGTTTCTTAATCTTAGAAGTCCAGTAAATATGGCTGTTACCAGAACACTAGCTGTCGAACTGTCTGATCATTGAAGCCCTATATATAAAATCAGTGTTGCAAAAAAATTTATATTTTTCTGGTTTTGAGTATGAAAGGCAAAGTATATTTTGCCCTGTATTATCTTTACATAGCAAATTCAGTCAAGCTTGAAAAATTACTGGATTATACATTTGCATTATATATCATAATCTTAAGTGGGTATTATTCTTAGTGTAGGAGCCCTTTATGTATGATTAAAGAACCTTTACTTCACACAGAAATTGTTTCCTTTTCATCAGTATTTTTGCTGATGCTTCATTTTTTTTATTTGGTTTTTTTTTTCCTTTAAGGTAAATCTAAGGGAAGATTAATCATTTTTAAAAGAACACTAAAACATGACATTTATAGGAAGGCCTATAAAGCCGAATTCATATATCCCAGTTATATAGCAAGTTTTAACATATGTCATGAGACATACAGAGCTTTTACTACTGTGATGTCTTATAAACTCTTTATTTTTATTTTTAGTGTGTACCATATTTAATTGCTATGGGAACAGACCCAGAACCAGCTATGAGGAACAAGGCTGATCAGCAACTGGTGGAAATCGACAAAAAATATGCTGGATTCATTCATGTATGTATTTTTAAATTGTATAACCTAAATTTAAACATCTTTCTTTGGTATACCATTTCCTTGATAAAGGTCCTGCCCATCTTCATATTAGAATAACATATTTTGCTTAGTACAGTAAAACCTTGGTTTGCGAGCATAATTTGTTCCAGAACCATGCTTATAATCCAAAGCATTTGCGTATCCAAGCGAATTTCCCAATAAGAAATAACGGAAATTCAGATGATTCATTCTGCATCCCAAAAATATTCATATAAAATGATTACAATACTGTAATATAATACAAAATAATAAAATACAAAATATAAAGAAAAATAAATAAATTAACCTGCACTTACCTTTGAAAACTTTCGTGGCTGGTGTGAAGGAGACGAGAGAGGAGGGTTATTGTGTAGGACAACTTTCACTATCACTAACGGAATCACTGCTCTCTGTTGGCTCATTGGAATCTTTTTCTGTATGGGAGCCATTGTGTACACTCACACGGATGTTGACTACGGTATGGTATTAATAAACTCTTGTCATATATTGTAATGTAACTGGCCATAAAACAGCAGAGGAAAAGGGTCTATATCTGCAAGCAACCTGACCTAGAATGAAGCAAAGCATTCCTAGGCTTGCTGTTGTATGGAAAGCAAAGGACTGTCCATAGGTGCTTTGAAGTGACCAAAAAATACACTAGTGCCAGTTGTGGGCACCTTCCAACGTTCTGAAAAATCACTGATTTCTGCCAAACACCGAAGCCTGAGACCGAGCATCCAAGCATGGGAGATGATCACCCACGATCCCTTAGTGAGAGAGAGAGAGACAGAGAGACGGAAGAACCATTGGCTCAGTTGTGATCATGTGATGTTTGGCATCATGTACTACAACTCTTAAAACTGAGCTAGAGGTGATAGTCCAGCAAGCGTGCTGGACTAAAAGTAAGGTTGCCTGGGTTCTAGTCCCTACAGTGTGATCTTGGCAGTAATGGCTTTCTGGGTCTTGATTTTTTCTTATATAAAACAAGGGGGTTGCAGTAGATGGTCTCTGATGTTCCTTACAGCATTTGAGTTCCATGATTTTATGATTTTAAGTAAGAAAACTAAACAGTGGAGTTAGCCTCTGCTTATAATATTCAAAGTATAGTTTTAACTTGACTCTTAATTTCCATTACAAAAATGAGCCTTTTATTGATTTCAGATGAAAGCAGTGGCTGGTATGAAGATGTCCTACCAGGTACAACAGGCAATCAACACATGCCTAAAAGATCCTGTGAGAGGTTTCAGACAAGACGAGTCCTCTAGCGCTTTGTGTTCACATCTTTACTCCATGATCCGTGGAAATCGCCAACACAGACGGGCCTTTCTAATTTCTTTACTCAACCTCTTTGATGACACAGCAGTAAGCATAAAAACCTTTTTATTTTAAGAAAATAAATGTTGTATAAATTTTATGCCTAAAGTAGTCAGCATTTTGAAAATATGACCATTTTAGTCAATAATAGTGACTATATTAAATATGTGTTTCTTTACATCTTCTTATATTAATTACAAGGTATATAGTCAAATTTGGAGGGGAAGTTTCACATGAATATAAATACAGTGAGCGATAAAGTAGTATAACTGTGTCTCCATACTGAGTATCTTATGAACTTTGATAATAGTTCCTTTAAGCATAACTTTAAATAAGGTACATCACTTAAATTATCACTTTGGAGGATAAGTTACTTCAGTAAATAAGGTCAGACTTCACTTATTCCTGCTACAGTCAAATATTATTAGAATAACTGTTCCAGGTTTTTGGCTACTGAAGTCCTTATTTGTTCAACTTGACTTC
Source organism: Panthera onca (assembly GCF_046562875.1). Lineage (NCBI taxonomy): Eukaryota > Metazoa > Chordata > Mammalia > Carnivora > Felidae > Panthera > Panthera onca. The sequence goes on from NC_138339.1 coordinate 29,748,929, forward strand.
CTTAATAAAGAGCCCACTTGTGTGTAATTACAATTTTGACCCTTTGGGCTATTGCACAAGTTGCACTGGCCAGGCCCATAAACGAACAAAATAGAAGGCTCTGTTGTTTAAGCTTACCTCTTAATTTATTCATTCATTTTACACACATATTTATTCAGCACCTGCTATGTGTGGTAGTCATTGTGCTAAGAGATGAAGATAAAATGGTGGATAGGACAGATTTAGTATCTGCCCATATAGAGCTTTACCAGTTAGTCTGTGTGTGTGTAAAGCTTTGAAAAGAACAAAAGAAATATTTTTTTGTATTTAATCACTTACAAGTTGATTGTTATGATCCCAAAACCAGATTTTTTTCAATAAAACAAAATTTAAATTACCAGAATGTAGATACCTTACTAGGCCTCTTTTTTTTAAGTACTACATGAAATTTTTTGATATGTGATCTAGTAGATAAATATTACAAGCACTTATTTCAGAAGTACTTGGACTATCATTTAATCATCACCATGACCATCATCATCATCATGTCATCATCAGTATTAAGTTTTCATGGTATGTAGGACATCATGCTAGGAGTGGAAAATGGTATGATATAGTGCTCTTGCCCTCAATGGATCTTACCTCCCTCCAGTTGTGGAGACATGATAAAGGAAATAAATAATAGTTAAGGTTAGCATATTTTGAGTGCCAGGTGGTTCATACTGTTGATACTGCTCTAGTCCTTATCTCTTCTCCTGAGCTTCATTCCTGTGTGCTTTCATTGCCTGCTGTGTGTCTGTCACTAGCTCGATGTTCTGTCACCCCAGCATGAGCAATGCTAAGCTGGAAATTCAGCTGTCATAATGCAGTGCCGTCTCCTGTTTCCAGGAAAGGATGTCAGAGGAGGAACAAATCACTGAAGGCCTGGGAATTAGATGAGATGGACCTACTATTTAAGGCAGGGGTAAAAACATAATAAAGGCACAAAGATAAGAATGTGTGGGAAATAATGAATAGATTGTTATTCGACTGGAGCAGAAAGGTCATAATAAGGCATGGTTTATGGAAGATCTTGTAGACAGTGAAAAACCAATAAAAGCATTTGAATGAAAGTAATGTGGACAGGTGCCAAAGGACATTTTTAGGAACATGGATTTTTTAGCATTGTGTTCACACTAGAGGTAACAAGGGACTGATCTATTATGATGGTGGTAGGAAAGGAAAGAAGCGTGAAGAAGTAATGAATGAGGCTGTGTAAGAATAGTCGAAGGATAACTGGAATATTCTTGTCCTGAGCACCTGAGAATAATAATAGGATTGCTGAAAAGGAGTTGGCTTGAGAAGGACATAAAAAGAGGAATAGTCGAAGAGAGAACTAAGGAGGAAGAAATTTTCAGGAAGGAAAGGGTGGAGGGTAGTGTCCAGTGCTACTCACAAGTCAAGAAGAGATTTTAAAAAATGGGTAGCAGTCAAGCAGTGAGGGACACAGGTCTGATTGTGATTGAAGAGTGGTAGGGAAGACAATGGGGGAGCAGCTCTAGAGTATTCTTTTAAGAAATTTGATTTTCGAAAGGGAAGAGCAATACAGGACTTCTTTATGACCAGAGTTGAAGAATTTCAGTTTTTAAAAGGTTTATTGAGAGTAGTCCTGAACATTTGCAGCTTAGGAGGAAACAGTATATATAAATTAATGTTAATAGATGAGGTAGAGTTCTGTGTTTGCGTTTCCCCAACTGTAACATGTAGATGTTGACACATATTTAAAAATAAAAAAATAGAGTGAAAGCAAGTTTATTCCATCTGTCCTACTGGATTTTGTTGTTGCTGTTGCCGCTGTTGGGTTTTATGTTGCTTGCATGGCAGGATAGGTGAGATGGTAGAAGGGAGTATGCTTTGATTGCTATATAGTTTTCATTTTTTTTCCTAAACTGTAAATGTTTTAAAGGAATTTAAATATTAATGTGCCTTTCTGTTTATATTCTGTATGGTTATGAAATGCTGAAAATCTCTGTTACTTCTTTTTAAAGCAAACAACCAGTAGTAACCCTAATTTTTGCTTACCTCAGTTTTTATAATGTGGGGGACTATGGTAGCACTGTCAGAATGACTGATTTTCTAAATTATGTATATGTAGGAAACTGACAAATGTTTTTTGAATACGTGAGCTTTGATTTTTTTTTTTTTTAACCCACATGTTAGTACTATTATTACTGCTTATTGTTGAGGGCAGAATAGTAACTGTGTGTAACTGATCTCCATATGGGTTAAACTCTTAGAAGCACAATGACAAATCATTATGATTCATATGTATACTTTCTGATGTGGTATGGATTTATCATAAAGATCCCATATACTCTATAAGAAAACTTGAGGGAATTCCACTTGGGTGCACTGAAAAATTTCACCTCTTCCCTTCTTGAGGTCCATGGTATACTTCATTATGAAATCTCTTAAGATGGGTATAAGATTATTTTATAAAATCCATTTCTGTTACCCCTCATCCGTTTTTCTTACCTCCCTTCCCTGCTCTCTCCCTCCCTCCCTCCCTCCCCCGCCCTTCTCTTTCAGAAGCATTAACTGAGGTGAAAGTGCCCTCTAATATTTTTTCTAAAAAGGATTTTTGGATGGATTTCTAGATTATCCACTAAACATGTGTACCTTTTTTTAAAATTTACAGAAAACAGAAGTGAATATGCTCTTGTATATAGCAGACAATCTAGCCTGTTTTCCATACCAGACACAGGAAGAGCCGTTGTTTATAATGCATCATATAGACATTACACTCTCAGTTTCTGGTAGTAACCTACTGCAGTCATTCAAGGAGGTAAGTTACACACATTACTATTCTTATGCATCTGTCAAAGTGCAGGCATGCTATTTTCACTGTTTTGTTTCCATTGTTCTTTTTTTTCTTTTCACAGGTATATAAAACCTTTCTAAATAATTTAAAATCTGGGCAGTGCTTGAATTGGGGAGAAGAAGTGGGTTGCTGTTTCATTTCTATTAAGAAAGACCTAAAACCATTCCATTTCAGATCATTTAAGTGGAATACATACATCCATATATATATATATATATATATGTGTGTGTGTGTGTGTGTGTGTGTGTATATATATATGGATGTATGTATTGTTCTTTTGATAAGCCATCCCACTTCTTTTTTTCTTCTTACTTTAAGCACTGACCTTAAGTGTTTGGTGTCCATTCATATATCCATTTAAACCCCATTTTAAAGCATCTTGCGATTCTATAAATCTGGTAATGCTGTAGGTCACAATAGTATACTTGAAGAGATATAACTAGAGATAGAGATAGATAGCTTACTTATAAGGAAACACAGAAAATGTATAATGTTGATTTCCTTATCTCTGAACACCAGCATCATAATGGGGTTGGCATATTGTATGCCCAAAATCTTTACTGAGTTTCTTATTATAAACCTTATGTCTTCTCTTTTGTGGTTTTTTTAGGAGAAAATGTAATTGGTTTCATTGTAATGGCACCTAGTATAGCACTTGGAAACATAGTAGGCCCTCAGTAAATTATTTAAAAATTAATTGGAATATTTTCATGTGCCTGATGACACAGTAGATCTCATTTTACAAAATTGTTGCACTCAGAACTCGATATGATCAAACTAGTAAATCAGGGAGATTATTATAATACCCAAGGGTTGGAATTACAGAGGGATCTAAACCCTTCCTGCTTGAAGTTTGCACCAAGACCCAGCCGCAGTGGCCTCACTTGAGAACTTGTGAGAACTGCAGACCCTCAGGCCCCACCCTTGACCTACTGAAACAGTCTATTTTTAACAGAATCCCTAGGTGCACCTTAAAGTTTGAGAAGTTAAATAATTCCCCCAGAAACTTAAGCCATAATGTTACCTTATTTTCTCTCACTGTTGTGGATATACTTGTAAATGTTTCTCCCATTTTATTTCTTGAACAATTACATTTGAATAATTGCTTTGTAATCTAGTCTTTTCTCCTCTCTTAAATCTAGCTGACTTTATTTCTTTTTAAGAGTCAACTGTTTCATGAAATACAGAAAAAAATAACTGTTTAAGAAAAGTTCCATATTATCTTGTTGAAAAGCTCTTAAAAGGGAGAATTTGATAGATGCTGGGATGTTCAAACCTATTAAATGTTCCTCAGTTAAATTATATTTAGCACTTTTTTTTTTTTTTTTAAGTAGTCTCTATGCCCAGTGTGGGGCTCGAACTCATGAACCTGAGATCACGAGTCATATGTTCTGCTGACTGAGCCAGCCAGGCACCCCTCTCCTCGGTTAAACTATATTTACTACTTTTCCTGTGTAATGGCTTACCTATGTACCAAATTTATACTTTTATAACTAACTTATTTTCATTTCTATCCTATAACAAAATTGTTTCCCTTTGATATTTCAGAAGAGCTTTTGGGGAGGGAGAGATCAGGGCAGTGGATTATATACAATTTTATTAAGTCTTGGAACCTGTTTATGGAAAGTCAGAGGGTTTTAATATATAAAATATTAATTTAAAGGTGCTTTTTTGAAGTTGTTGAATGGACCATATGTATTTATTAGGGGTATTTTGTTACTATTTTTCCTTTTTTTTTCACCCCCCCAGTCAATGGTAAAAGACAAAAGGAAAGAGAGAAAATCATCACCTAGTAAAGAAAATGAGTCAAGTGAGAGTGAAGAAGAAGTTTCCAGGCCTCGGAAGTCACGGAAACGTGTAGATTCAGATTCAGATTCAGATTCGGAAGATGACATAAATTCAGTGATGAAATGCTTGCCAGAAAATTCAGCTCCTTTAATTGAATTTGCAAATGTCTCCCAGGGTATTTTATTGCTTCTGATGCTAAAACAACATTTGAAGAATCTCTGTGGATTTTCTGATAGGTAAGGTTACATTAGCAGTGAGAGAAAAAAATTTACCTGGTTCAAATTATAAAGAAATATGAAACTCAGTTTTGATTGCATGCTTATTTTCATATTAAAAATGTTCCTTTTTAAAGAAGGAACATAGTGTTGCTATATATTTTGTTGTGTAATATATCACAGTTTGTTCACTTTGTTCTTGAAGAGAAGACAAACATTTCATAGTCATAATGCATTGTAAATCAAAGGACTTTGTTGATTTCCTTAAAAAGACCTTATTAGAGAATTAAGCTGATCTTCATGTAGATTGCAAATTTAAGTGTTCAAAGAGCTGTGAATAAAGAATAGATGTAGACCAACTAGACTGAGCTCTCATAGAACCCAAATAGTCTCTAATGTAAGAGATAGTAAAGTACTAATTATTTGTGAATGCCCTATAATTTTACCCACAATTAGTCACTGTAGGTATCTTTTTTCTGCCTGTACCCATGAAACTTTGGTCATTTTTTTTTTTAAGTTTAATTCATTTATTTTGAGAGAGAGCATGGGAGGGACAGAGAAAGAGGGAAAGAATCCCAATTAGGCTCCGTGCTGTCAGCACAGAGCCCGATGCAGGGCTTGAATTCATGAACCGTGAGTTCATGACCTGAGCAGAAACCAAGAGTCGGACACTTAACTGACTGAGCCACTCAGGCACCCCTTGTCATTTTTCATTTCATTAAAACATTACATTAGGAATCACAAAGCTGGGGCACCTGTGTGGCTCAGTCAGTTAAGCATCCTACTACAGCTCAGGTCATGATCTCATGATTGGTGAGTTCGAGCCCTACGTCAGGCTCTGTGCTGACAGCTCAGAGCCTAGAGCCTGCTTCAGATTCTGTCTCCCTTTCTCTCTGCCCCTACCCCACTCATGCTCTGTCCCTCTCTCTTAAAAATGAAAAAACATTAAAAAAAAAAAAAAAAAAGGAATCACAAAGCCAAATGTTCATAGGAGATAGATCATGAAACGGAACAAAGGGGATTCAGGAGAAGGTCACTGGCAAACTGGAAAAAACACGTTTTATTTAAAGGACTCAGGTATTACTCAGATGTCCATCAATTTTTTGCCATAGAAGAGGGTAGGCATAATGTAGCCAAGAGCATCTACTTTTGCAAGAGAAGCTAGATAATCCAGGTTTTAATGGACATATCTTGATGTTAAATGTTGGCAACTAATTTAATGTAAAACCTTGTAAGGCCTTGAGGTGATGCTAAGGAGTTGGGGAGATTTTTTTTTTTTTTTTTTAACTTTTATTTATTTTGAGAGGGAGACAGCACACGTCTCTTGGGGAAAGGGCAGAGCGTGAGGGACACAGAGAATCCCCAGCAGGCTCAGAGCTGCCAGCACAGAGCCAGATGCAGGGCTCAAACCCACAAAGCCATGAGATCAAGACCCGAGCCAAAACCCAGGATGCTTAACCAACTGAGCCACCCAGGCACCCTAAGTCGGGAGGATTTTTAAGCCAGAGTTGTTAATAATATGAAACAGGTTTTGGCTGCTGTGTAGAGGATGAATAATTGGGAGGGCAGGAAAGTAGGAGGTAAACTAGTTACATAAACCAGTATTATATTGAAACTGTTCTACAATCATGATCATGGCACTCAAAAACAGACATGAGAAATACTTTCATTTAAATGATGCCTCTATTTCAGACAAATGCTGATGGAAACAAGAGAATATTATTCTTGTGAATCTTTGTCTTTATGTCTTTACTTCCCTTTTGAAATTATGTTTATTTTTGTGTACAAGTTCACTGGCTGAAATCTGTATGATAAAAAGTTTAATTATTAGTAAATTAAGTTTAACTGCAATCACTTTAAATATAAATGCCTGAAAAAATTTTAAAGTTAATGACTTTGTTTTCCCAAAACAGTAAAATTCAGAAATACTCTCCATCTGAATCTGCAAAAGTATATGATAAAGCGATAAACCGGAAAACAGGAGTTCATTTTCATCCCAAACAAACACTGGACTTCCTGCGGAGTGATATGGCTAATTCCAAAATCACTGAAGATGTGAAGAGGAGTATAGTAAAACAGTATCTAGATGTGAGTAGTAAAACCAAAATCTGTTTCTTTTTAATAGTGACTTTCTTGAAAAGTAAATTCTTTCCTGGGAGAAAGCAGTCCCCCTTACATTGAAGCTTCATAAACCACCAGGATGATTTTTCTGTATGTGGTTTTAATGAGTTCCTTGAAGCTTGCCTTTCCCATTTCACCCATTGCATCATAATTACTTTTTCTTAGGAAAGGCCAGCCCACTGCTCATTTTATTTCAGTAAGAATGAAAGCTTTTAGGCAGGTTTTAGGAAAAAAGCCATGCCCATGTGTGTATTTTTCTTAATTCAGTAGATTACATAGTTTATGGTTCATACAAGGAGAAAGTCATGAAAAAGTCATCCTCCTGCCCTCCAGCCATCCTGTTGCTCTCCTTCCTGGCAACCAGTATTAGTACTTTTTTACGTATTCTTACAGAAGTGTAATACAGGCTTATATATTTGTATGTCTCTTATATATGTACTCTGTTAACAAGTATGTAAGAATGTGTATATGTACAAAAAGTGCTTTTAAAATGTCTTGGAGTGGCTGGATGGCTCAGTCAGTTAAGCATCGGACTCTTGATTTTACCTCAGGTCGTGATCTCACTGTTTGTGAAATCAAGCCCCACATCAGTCTCTGTGCTGACAGTGTGGAGCCTGCTTGGGATTCTCTCTCTCCCTCTCTCTCTCTGCCCCGCCTCTGCTCATACTCTGTCTCTCTCCTCTCTCTCTCTCTCCCTCTCTCTCTCTATTTCTCTCAAATAAGCTTAAAAAAACACTTAAAATGTCTTTAAGACTAGGCAAATTCATAGAGACAGAAAATAGAATAGAGGTTGTTACCAGAAGGAATGAGGAGCTATTGTTTTAATAGGAACAGAATGAATTTCTGTTTGGGATGATAAAAAAGTTTTGGAAATGATGGTGGTGATGATTATACAACATGGTGAATATACTTAATGGCAATGAATTGAACACTAAAATCTAGAATGATAAGTTTTAAGGTATATTTTACCCCAGTAAAGTTTTATGTTTAAAGAAATATTTGGGGGGAGGATTGTCCCTCAAAAATAAAAATAGTTTTTTGTTTTAATCTACTTCAAGCAAGTAGCTAAACATAACTAATAATGATATTTTTGACCAAGAATGAAACCTACACAGTGGTTTTCATATTATTCATAGACTGTAAACCTTATATTCTAAAACTGAAAATTACTTTAATTCTCATTTAAAATTCTTTAACATTCTTTTTATCCTCTTTTATCTTCTTTCAGAGAAGGCAAAGGGGGACAGAAAATGGGGGAAATGTCTATCAGTATTTAATTATTAATTACTTGGTTGCTTGATGACTTGGACCAGGGTCAGCAGACTCCAACTTATGGGCCAAATCTGGCCCCCACTGCCTGTTTGTTTGTTTGTTTTTTTTTTCCCTACTGCCTGTTTAAATAAACTTCTATTAGAACAGCCATGCCCACTCATTTATGTTGTCGCTAGATGCTTTCACACTACAGTGACAAGAGTTGTATAGTTATGACAGAGACCACATGGTGTACAAAAGCCAAAAACGTTTACTATCTGGCTCTTTATAGAAAATATTTACCAGGCCCTGATGCAGACAATAGCTAAAGTCTATTTAGCAATTAAACTAGCACCCACACCCAATTACTGCTGTAGAAAACATTTAGGGGAAAATAATTTTAAAGGAAACATTTAAGGATTTAACAATCTTGCTTGAAATTATGTACATAAAATTCTAAATTCATATCTAATTTTTGTAGTTCAAACTTCTCATGGAACATCTGGACCCTGATGAAGAGGAGGAAGAAGGGGAGGTGTCAGCTAGTACAAATGCTCGGAACAAAGCAATTACCTCGCTGCTTGGAGGAGGCAGCCCTAAAAATAATGCAGCAGCAGAGACAGAAGATGATGAAAGTGATGGGGAGGATAGAGGAGGAGGCACTTCAGGGGTGAGGCGGAGGAGGAGTCAACGTATTTCGCAGCGTATTACGTAAAATGATTTTTATGTGCTTATATATGTCAGTCTATTAAATGTACACCAAGTAATGTAATACTTATGAGAGAAAACATTTTGTAGATAGAGATTCTCTACTTAACCATTTATACATCCTTTTGTAGAAAGTTTAACATAAAAGACAATAAAAAAGAAAAAACAGAAATGAGACTTATCCAGCATAAAGGGTTATTAATTTTTTTTGGATTGTATTAATGTGTGTTATCCTTTTTTATTGTTGCTAAGTTTTATGTAGCTTTATGGTTCATATGTATATATAATTTTATATATCAATAAGAGTAAAGACACGGGTACAAATTAAGAGTTATATGGTTTTACAAGTATATGTTAACCCCTTGGCGCTGGCGGTCACGGTGCGTCTCATTGCCGGCAATGGAAGTGTGCTGGGAAATCCCAAACTCCCGGCGTCAAGGGATTAAAAGCAATAAAAACAAAAATTTCACTAAAATTCTTTTGTGTAACACTTCGTCTTTTTTCCCCCCCCCAATGTTTTAGTCATTGAGAAGGTCAAAACGAAATTCAGACTCTACGGAGTTGGCAGCACAGATGAATGAAAGTGTTGACGTCATGGATGTCATCGCTATTTGCTGTCCAAAGTACAAAGATCGACCACAAATTGCAAGAGTAGTACAGAAAACCAGCAATGGCTTCAGTGTTCAGTGGATGGCAGGCTCCTACAGTGGCTCCTGGACTGAGGCTAAGCGCCGTGACGGCCGCAAACTGGTGCCTTGGGTAGACACTATTAAAGAGTCAGACATTATTTACAAAAAAATTGCTCTAACGAGTGCTAATAAGCTGACTAATAAAGTTGTTCAGACTTTACGATCCCTGTATGCCGCCAAGGATGGGACTTCCAGCTAATGAATTTGTACATGCAGCCAAATTTACAGGAATTTTTTTAAAAGGCAGAAAAACTTGAAATATCAACATTCTGGCAAAAAAAAAAATCAGTTTTATGAAGAGTAAGAATGGAACCTGGGATGCAGGAACAAAAGAAGGAAATGTTGGGCAAACATTTTTGTGGGAGCTCCCTTCGCTGTTGTGCAGCAGAAACAGATTCTCAGTTCATTTTTACTCCCACTGTATTATAGTTTAACAAAAATTGTTTATATCTTGGAAAAAAACTTTCTGTTTAAAAAATAAACAAGTGAATGTTGGAAATTAGTCTGTTAATGTTCTTAATAAAGTGTTCTTGGAGTTTAACCTAGCAGCGGATGGCTTTCTTTAGCTTAGCCCAGTTTCCAGGGAAGCATTGTTTTTTCCAGGCTGTAAAATGGCAGACTCTCCTGGATATATAATTTATTCTGTTGAAAAAAAAAAAAAAAAAAAAAAAAGCATGCAGTATCTATGACCTATCTGCAGAAGGAGTTTTTGTAAATGTAGATTTTGATGTATTAGGTCACCCTGAAAACAATACAAGAAAAGGGATCCCCAGGCAATCTGGTGGAGCGAATACTGCAATAAATTTTTTTACTTCTCTTTGTTACTTGTCTGTTTCCATTTGAATTTCTTATTGTAAAGATCTGTTTAAATCCATTTATATTATTTTGCAGTCTTTTATGTAAAATTTATTATATCACTGGTTTTCAAAGCAAAACATAAAATATTGTTTATACAGTTTGTATAGGCTGACTTCTGAATAATTGGTATCTATTATTTTCATTCCCATAAGAGGGTGTAAACAGTTAACTCCAGGGTTTTATTGTATCCTGCAATATTTAGTATTAACTATATATGATTTAGCACTGTGCCAAACACATTTTCAAGAGTACATTTTGATATAAAAAGAAACTATAGTTTATTCCTTGTATGCTTCAATTTCTTTCTAGTGATGTCATGATGGTAATATTTATTTTTTAAACCTGGGGAAAAGGTAACAGTCATGCTATTTTGGGAAACTAGCATTTCTCTTAGTTAAAATTATGCTGTGTGTTATTTTAGAAATAGAGTGGAGTATGACATTTCGTATTTACATTACATTTTTCACAAGTTATTTTTTAATGCTGAAAAAGGAGTAATTTTACTAGTTGAGATGTTTATTCATTTTCTATTCTAAACATTTTATACCTCTTTGGAGAACGGTTGTTATTACAAATGGGGAGAGTGGGTATTTAATCAGTTGATCTGCATAGTTGATGCTCAGAAATAGTAATGGCTAAAATCGCAGGGGAGAAGGTGTGTTTCAAATTTAAGTCTTTTAAAAACAATGTGTACTTATTTTTAAGTTCATTTTTAAAAGTTGACCTCTAGAATGTTAAGTTTTATGAAATTGGCCAATAAATTAAGATTCTCAATTTGTGAGGAAAAGTGACATTGCCACAAAATACCTTTTTGTGAACACTTATTAAACCACAATGAAAATAACTTTTCAGGATCTATTTCCGATGTGGAATTCTTTCAGAACATTTTCTTGAAGGAAATGTTTTCCCACTCTTCTTCCACTTAATTGTATGTTTCCTCTTCCTTTTTACTGTGAACTCTGTAGAATAAAACTAGATTGGCTTTTTTCCCCCATGGAGTAGTATGTTTAATCAGAAAGGACTTGAGGTAGCTAATGAAAACAATAGAAATTCATCAATAAGAGTAAAATACTAATGTAGAAAAAATATAAGAAAATAAAGTCTAGCCTGTAGAGTTCTAAAGAAGATGTAGTAAAACTGATCTTGAATGCTATGAAGGTTGACAATCGTGCATGCTGTTATTTGATTCTTAAAAAAACTCTGCTAGTTAAATGTTTTATCCCCATTTTGTAGATGAGGAAAACTGAGTCTCAGATTCAGTAATTAGTTTATAAATGTTGTAGGGATTTAAATTCGGAGTTGGAATAATTGTGTCTCACTATTCTAAGCTAATTAAACAATTAAAGGAGATGATCCTTATTGAAAGTAGATCAGTTCCTAAAGGATACTTAGTGTGTTTATACTTAGGGACCCTCTTCAGAGTGAGCTTTAGGGGGTAGGCACACAGTAGGTAAGGCTTCTCTTGCCAGGTGGATTTCTGTGTTCAGGAATTTTCCATACATTCTGAGTTCCAGTATTTTAGCTATTAATATAAGCCAAATGTTGATACAATTCCTAAGCCTTAACCCTTAAAATATACTAACCAAAGTTTTCAAAAGGTAGATTTCTCAAATGTGAATTTTTTAGGTCTTAACAGTAAAATAGGTTAAGGCCTTGACGGTCAAATCTACAAAATCAAACTTTCCGTGTATATTAAGGGTTTACAAAGTTCAATCTTAATCTGTAGTTTGTTGATACTGTAATATGCCAAATCATGTTTTATTGATTTGTATTGAAAAGAAGGTGTGTTCTATTTGATATAAAAAGCGCCAAGTACCTCTTCACTTTAATACATTAATTACGAAATTTTTGTATTTTCTTAAATTGTTTACTATTTTGACAGCGAATGGGTAGTTTAAAAAATTTGTATCAAAATACAAAGGCAGAAAACAATTTAGTAATCTCTAGTGAGAAATTCTAAACTTGTAAAGAAAAGTAGTATGTAGCTTACTTTGTTGATATGTTGAATATTTGAACCATTAGCAGGTAACTGAAGCACACAGTTATTGACGACTGTAGTCTATCCATGAAGACAGGTAAGTCCAGCTTTTCTGTCCAATGTGGATTTCATGAGCAATGAGCAAAGTTATCATATGTTCACGTAGAAAGTGAACTTACCCAGGAAGGTATGTGGTTTTCTTCACCCGTACTCCGCTTTCGGTTGCACAAAGAACTCAGTGTGGTCACTAGCACAGCACCCAGGTGGTCTGCATCTCCAAAGCTATTGATACTAAACTGGAATAAGGTTACTTTTGCCAATATAAAACCATCAGATCATTCACTTGAAATGATCATGTAATTTGAGACACTTGACAGTAAATTTTGTGTTACAGAAATCCTACTTGTTTGAACCTTTTGCTGTTTTGCCTTGCTCATTTTAAAACTGAAGTTGGTTTAACCCCTTAGCTAATTTTTGTCATAGGAAGCATATTATTCATTACACAACTTGGTGTAATATTTTTATTTGAAAATTTTCCTAACCACTCATTGTTCTGTTGGTCCTAACAGTTGAATGTAAATTTGATGTAATAGGTCACTGACCAAACAAGTTCCCATTTGCATAGTTTATTGACCAAGTGGTGATAAAATCCCTGTGTTCTGTGTGATAATCCAGTGAATACCACCGACCCACCCTTCTTTGTGAGGCGCCACTTGTATATGGCTTCATGGCCCACACTGATGCAGAATGCACACATTCTTTGATTCTCATCAGCATTTTTTTTTAATGATTTTAACTTTTGGTTAGAGAATCACCACAGACCCATCACTCAGTTTCAATCATTCTGAATTTCTGACCAAGCTTATTTCAGCTACACCCTCTATATCCTCCTCTATATTTTTCTGAAACCCCAGATACATTATTTCATCTATAAACACATCATCTTTAAATATTAATACTCCTTGACATCAAATATCCAGTAACTTCAAATTTTCAATGTCCTCAAAATGTCTTTTTTAGTTTTAGGTCTTAATCTATAGATGTCTTCATCTTTTATTCTTTACAAATTTTTTAATGAAGAAACTGAATCTTGTCCTTGGGTTCTTAAGAAATAGTTGGTTCTAAATAGAGGAACAACAGTTATTTTCCGCTTTGTAATCCTTTTTCGTAACTGAATTTATTTTGGGTTTGAGAGACATTGTCTCTCTCCCAAACTCCTGTGTATTGATTCTTAAGCCTGCGTAACCAGAATAGTGGTGCCATTACAGAGATAATGAAGTAAGGAGGTAGGTCTAGTTTTCAGAAAGATGGTGATAAACGTTTGTTTAATCCTTTGAATTTTAGTTGGCAAATGCCAAACAGGCAATTAGAGATGAAGAACTAAAGTAAGGAAACACAAGTTTAAACAGATAACAGAAGTTTCCCTGTGATTAAAGTTCCTCTGTTAGTCAGAATTTTGTTACCTACTGTTTGAAATAAGTGGACAATCGGTCGTGGTTATTTTTTATTATATAGTTTGTAGGCATTGCAGTTTTGTTGAATGTAATTTTGCTTCTATTTGTGACTTTTTTTTCAGTCATTAGAACTTAGAAATGAAAAGTTATTTTGTGTTACTTTGTCATATAGTTGTACTGTCTGCACCCTTTTTTTCCCCACAAGAAATGGCAGTGTTAAGTTTGCCGTGATCATAACTTGCCTAGAATTGTAATTTAGAACAAAGAACAGGAAAATGTAATCATAATCTAAGTTTGTCATAAAACCTAAACTGATAATGGATCTCCACATTCCATAGTTTTAAAAAATTTCTATAGAGTCTTAAAATATGAGGGATCTGACAACTCATTTAATCCAGATATTCATGAACCTCTTTAAGTATCTAATGAAAGCCATGAAATCTCTACTTAGGAAACTAAACAAACCCTTCTTAGAAGACTGAACAGAATTGTGCATATAATTTCAGGGGATTTCCGGTCACTCCCACCAGTGACATGTATAAACTGCTTTGGAAATCCATTAACTACAGGTGAAGAGAAATTGAGGCTCAAATAGGTGAATTGATATCTACAAGCTACAGTTGACCCTTGAACAACATGAGTTTGAACTGTGCAGTTCCACTTATATGCAAATACTGTAACTTACTTTCCTTGTGATTTTCTTAATTTTTTCTTTTTTCTGCTAGCTTAACGGTAAGAATACAGCATATAATACACATAACGTGTTTATTAACAGTGTTATCAGTAAGGTTTCTAGTCAACAGTAGGCTATTAGTAGCCAAGTTTTTGAGTCAAAAGTTACACATGACTATGTGGGAGGTCTCGGTGTCCCTAAACCCTACATCATTCAAGGGTTACCTGCATATACCTACTTAGTACCAAGAGCCAAGAGCAACCCTCCAGGCTCTTTCTCACCTCCCAGATCAGTTGCTCTTACAAAGAAGATTCATCTGGAAAGTCCTTATTCAGTCGTAAGATATGAATGTAGAGAAACTAATGACTAAATGTTGTGGATTTTTTTTTTTTATACCTTTTCAAAAGATCCACTTTATAGCTTCAGATTTTGAGATGCCTACTGTCCTGTTAGATAAAGGGAGAAGGTAAAATGTGAACATTTTATGGGTCCCATTTTTATTTTAATTTTTTTCCATATTACCTGGCTAATCTTGAAGATGGGAAGAATCCAGAAACCAGGGAGGGATTAGAGAGTTTCAAGGAGGAAGTAGAGAGCAACATGTGAAATTCAGTAAGATCAAAACACAAAAATTATTGAACGTGGCTAATCTTTAGTAGAAGACTAAAACTTGGAGTGGTGAAAAGAGTATTAACTTTGAATTCAGAACACAGCCTGAAGCCATGTGATTCTGAAATAAGTGTGATGAAGTTTGGTAAATACAACCACTTAACATGTTATGTGGGAGCTTATTTAAAGAAATCCATAATTGGAGTATTTGGCTGGCTCAGAGCATGTAACTCTTGATCTCAGGGTTGTTTTTTGTTTTTTTAAATATATTAAATTGTCAAATTGGTTTCCATACGACACCCAGTGCTCATCCCAGAAGATGCCCTCCTCAATACCCATCACCCACCCTCCCCTCCCTCCCACCCCCCATCAACCCTCAGTTTGTTCTCAGTTTTTAAGAGTCTCTTATGCTTTGGCTCTCTTCCACTCAAACCCCCCCCCTTCTTTTTCCTTCCCCTCCCCCATGGGTTCCTGTTAAGTTTCTCAGGATCTCAGGGTTTTGAGTCTGAGCTTCACACTGGGCATAGAGATTACTTTTAAAAAATCTGCATCTTTTGTGCATATTTGGATTCGAATGGTTAAGTGGGGGAGATATGGGCCACAGAATTCTGAAAGTGTAGATAGTACTGTGCAGAGGAACCAGCATGTGAGTAGTAGGATTTCAAAAGATGAAGCTACGGAAAGTAAGGACAGCTAAGCATACACTGCCCAGAACTTAAATTTTAATGCATAGGCCCTGGAAGAATTGTAAGCAAGGAATTAGTGAAAGCTCACTTTGGCTGCTACGTAGAGGGTAGATTTGAAGGGGTCAAGAAGAGGACATTGACGCGACAGTCTCAGAGATGGTGAGAGCCTGAACTAGGATGATGATTGCAGTAGGGATAAAGAGAAGATTGGAGAGATTGTAGATGTATGTAGGAGATAAAAATGGCAGGACTTGACAGTTGACTGAATGAGGTAAAGGAAGACAGCGGTGTCAAGAATAGCCATCAGGTTTTTCTACTTTCCATAACTAGGTTTAGACAAGCTGGAAGCTAGTATCTGAGGGCTTTTTGGATGATGTCCAAAAGGTGGGAACATGACACCTTCAGGAGGGAACTTTGGACTGAGCCTGCTTTGGGGACTCATCAGCATGTAAGCTGTTCAGTGAGCAGCACAGAGCCAAAGGAAGGACCTTGGAGACTACCAACATTTAAGGTACAGCAGGAGGACAATGAATTTGTGGAGGAGATGAGAAATGATTAGAGGAAGATGGGAAGAATCCAGAAACCAGGGGTTAGAGGGTTTCAAGGACCAAGCAGAGCGCAACATGTGAAATGCAGTAAAGTCAAAGTGGAAAACGTATTGATCCTGCCATTCAGGATGTAAATGGAAACCTTTAGGGAGAGTAGTTTCAGAAAGAATGAGAACAAAATCAAACACTATAGTTGAGAAATGAATGAGAATCTTGTCAGGAAGAGTGGCCAGGCAGGAAGAGAGACAACAGAGTACTGACATGCTGAGTAGAGAAGCTGGAGAGAAAAGCAGATAAAAGGGCCTGAAAAGCCACATTCAAAAGTTTGGAAGGGCTTTCACTCGGTATAATATACTCAGAGTTGTGGTTCAGAAAGATCACTTGCTGGCTGCATTGTGGGGAACCATGATGATGCCAAAATGCATAATTGTGTTATTTTTCTCTAGTGGGGCCAGCTGCACAGCAAGGAAGGTGATCTGCCGCTGGGCCAGGACTGGGAAACCTTGGGTGTAATTGAGCTAGGCTGAGAGAAAAAGGAAGGATTAAGGTTTAAAGGCCTCCATCAAATGGAAAAGCAAGTGTAATGAGAGTAGCAGAAATGGAATAATGGGGTGATAAGGTCAGAGGAATGTGTGAGATGCTGAGGTAGAGTGGTTCTGGAAACAAGGTATAAGAATGTGACCCTAAGAATGAATTAGTAAAGTAAAGAGGTGACGTTTGGCATTGGAGAGAGCGAGAAACCACAGGCTACATTCTGCACTCCTTTCCTGAGCTTAAAACATGGATTCTTCTTTCTTTTCTGTCATACTAACAGTTTGTCTTGGATATCACTTGGTACTGACACTGGTTATTTTTAGTTTTTGCAAAATCAGTCACTTGACAGGTATTTGCTAAGTGCTTACTATAAGCAACGAACTGTGCTGGACCAATGGCAGTAAGTTTGTGTTCCAGTGGCAGAGACGAAATGAATCGCAAAGTACACAATTTTACAGCTATTAGGTTACAATTGAATTGTGTTCTTGAGAGAAAAAGTAACAATCTATGAGAGTATGTAGCACTGGAGTAGTCTGGAAGGCTGGGGGAGATGAGAAATGCTTCCTTCTCCAAGTGAAACTAATCCTCAGGTAAAGCCTGACATGTAATATAGATAGATACCAAATAATGTTGGTTGAACCATTAAGAAATGGGAAATAATTTTTAATGGCTCTCAGCAGTTCATTCCTTAGGGACATGATGGTTGAGGTCCGAATTCTATGGGGAAAAAAATTGTTGGGGAGGAAAGGGATGCAAGGAGAATCCCAAACTGATGGCACGGTATATGCAAAGGTGCCTTCAGAAGCTTCATGGTTCCAGGAAATGGCAGAGAACAAGACAGTAGAATGAAGCTGATGATGTAGATGGGCCAAATCATGTTTTTGTAGACCAGACCATGGTAAGGATGTCCGAGGAGCAATAGGAAGCCATTAAAGAAATTAAGATGGGTGAGAGTAGAATAGAGCTTTGCATTTGTGAAATTTGCATTTTTAAAAGATCACTGGCTACAGGTTATACAGTAATTGAGGAGGCCATAAAGGTCCATATGAAAGATGATGATAGCTTGAGTTGGGGTGGTGGTGGTCAAAGGAGAAAAGTGGCCTCATTTGTAAACGGTTAAATTGGTCACATAGTTTTGCCTGGATATTGTTTAAATTGTAATAAGGAGAGAACATGAATTTCCTTAGTAAGATGCAGTGAGACAAGTCTTCCTGGGTAGGTCTCCACATAGAAGACAACATGGCTTACACTTGATTCATCTGAAGGACAGCCCAGGGGGAATAACCACAGTTTGAAGTGAGGAAAGGAATCAAAAGACGTGACATTATCCAAAAAGGAGAAAAGTGGGCTTAGTGGATTTCTGTGCAGCTTGTAACTGCTAATTGAATCTTTAAAATCCTGCCTTTTATACAAAGTAATCCCAAGATAAAAATTTTAACAAGATAGGCTTTTAATGCGATAATGCATACAGTTTCTGTTATTTACTAGTTTAATTTTTCTAATTAAATTTAAAGAAATAATCCCTTGTTCATAGAAGCAACCACTTTGAACTCTTTTAGCTTTTTCTTTGGGTAGCTATATTTCTAAATGTACTATTATAATTTATTAATTGTAATAGAATTATTAAGTCTAGACTTTATGTTATCACGATTAACTTTTTTATGAAAGATAAGGACTTAGTTCTTATGCCCTCCCAATATGGATATCGCTATATATAATGAACATTTATGTAATATAACACTATGTAAATAATTGCTAAATCACAGCTGGCATTTAGTGTACTAGATGAATGTTTCCTTTTTGTGTATATGCTCATTTCCCTTTAGTGAAATTGCTTTGCTTTTCACTCACATAAATTCCACACAGTAATCTGTAATTCTTTTTTTTTTTAATTTTTTTTTTTTTTAACATTTATTTTTTGAGAGACATAGAGAGACAGAGCACAAGTTGGGGAGGGGCAGAGAGAGAAGGAGACACAGAATCCGAAGCAGGCTCCAGGCTCCGCCGAGCTGTCAGCACAGGGCCCAACGCGGAGCTGGAACTCACAAACCGAGAGATCATGACCTGAGCCGAAGTCAGAAGCTTAACCGACTGAGCCACCCAGGTGCCCCAGTAATCTGTAATTCTTGTAGAGTGGTCTGTTTGAGTCTCTTCCCCACTCCCCCTCCCATCCCCCACCCTCGTTCCTCCATCCAGAAACTCCTTCCTGGAGCTGCTCTAACGTTTCGCACCAGTACGGACTGATTTTCAAGGACTGCTGCTAAGGTGCTGTACCAGACTTTTCCTACCCCTCTTTCGGTTGGATCCAGAACCCATGTCTAGAATCCATGCCTTCCTCCTTTTTGCCTAAAAATGTTTGCTTGAGCATAAACTGCCATGGCTTTCTAAGAATGGACACATAAGGACAAACTTGTTGAGTCATTAGAGGTCTGAAAATGTCTTTATTCTCACCTCAGATGTGATATCTGGGTCTAGAATTCTGAGTTAAAATCTAGCCTGTGTTGTTGCTGTTAAAAGGGCTGCTACCATACTGATTTTGTTCCTTCGTAGACAACCTGTGTTTTCCAGCTCTAGAAGCTTTTAGGATGTTTTATGTATTTCCCATATTTTAAAATTTCACTTTGATTCCTTAATGGGAATCTTCTAAAAAATCATTTTGCAGAGTACATGGACTTCTAATCATTGAATCTGTGTCCTTAACTATGGAGAATCTTGATAATTTCTTCCCTGTTAGTTTCTTTAATTTTTTAAGGAGGCTCCACACCCAACATGGAGCTTGAATCCACAACCCTGAGATCATGAGTCACACACACTACAGACTGAGCCAGCCAGGTGCCATGCCCCTTAGGTTCTTAGTTTCTCTGTGGTTTCTGTTAATTCAGGAACTCTTCTGGACTAATCTCAGTTGGTGTTTTTGCCCATTTTGGGGATGGGGCTGGTCTTTTGGGTCTGTCTTTTAACTCTTCCATGAAATTTTTTATTTGGCTACATTTTATATTTCAGAGTTTCTTCTTGTTCTCTGACTGTTCCTCTCATACAATTACTTGTTCTTATTTATGAATGCATATCTCCCTATATCTATCAGATTAGAAAGGAGATTTCTCACTTGCCATTTGGAAACCTGAGCTCAAGTCACAGCCAATGATGCATCATGTTCAGATTTGAGGAGGCTGATAAATCACATTCCTCACTCCTTCAAGTTCTCATTAGAATTATAAGCTAGAGTCCAAAAGATGGAAGTAAAACACACAGCTTTCTTGTCAGTAGAGCTGGAGTAGAGAACATATTGTTATTGTAGTCTGGACCTGCAACCACAACCAAGCTTGCTGCCATTTGCCCCTAATCTAGGCCTTGCTGTGTGGCTATTCTGCAAAGTAAATATTTAATCTGCTCAGCCTGCTGAAGGAGTCATTGCTGCCCCTCGCTCAAAAGCACCAAGAACAGGGGTGCCTGGGAGGCTCAATAGAAGCTTCTGACTGTTGATTTCAGCTCAGGTCATGATCTCACAGTTCTTGGGATCAAGCCCCACATGGGGCTCTGCACCAACTGTGGAGGAGCCTGTTCGGGATTCTCTCTCCCTCTCTCTCTGCCCCTTCCCCCCTCCCTCAAGATAAATAAACATTAAAAACAACAACATGGGAATCAATTGATGTAGAATTCTTGCCTTTCACCAATCAGAAATAAAAATCCTCTTTAATAGAAATAACATCATGGAAATGTGGGAATAGGGTTTCCTCTGTCATTGAGCATTCCAATTTGTTTAAAAAAAAAAAGAAAAGAAAACATTTTTTTAGGGGTGCCTGGCTGACTCAGTTCATCTGGTGGAACTTTTTCTTTCAAAGGCCAGAAAATAAGTATTTTAGTCCTTGCAAGTTATACAAGTCTATGTAGCAACTGTTCAGCTCTGCCACTGACTAACAGAAGCAGCATAGATAGTGTGTAAATGGGTGGGCAGATTGTACGTTTCGGTAAAACTTTATTTCTGGAACCAGAGAGTAGGCCAGATTTGCTGACCTCTGCTCTAAGGTGATCAGATGCAAAGCCGGACTCCGGCCTGGGACCTAACAACTGGGAGTTCTTTGCAGAGATGAGGAGCTTTAACTGTCCTACATAAGACTTAACGACCATGATTCTCTCTCCCCTTTTTGTGCCTGTCAGTTCTGAGTCTTAAGTCCACTGTTTATCAGTATCCTCTTTTGCACAAATTATGCCATGGCTTCCTCCATCCTCTTATACTGATTGCTGTTTCTCTCACCCAGCAATATCTCTTCTCCCATTTTATTCATATTGATTTATACATTTTAAAATTCCTTTATTATCCTTTCACTTGGATCTTGAGAGAGAAGGAATAAAAATAATTTAGCAATACACTATCAAGAAACCATTTTAAAATTCTTAATGCTGCCATTATTTTCATTAGCTTGTTTTTACATTTACTGGGTGTGAATACATTTTAAGTACTTCTTTTTAAATTAGTATCCTTGTTTTTTAAAATCCTATATAGAAATTTTCCCTTCAGCTAGGCAACTTGTGTCACAGATCTCTGCCCCAATCCCACATATATAGATAGGAACAGGCTGGGCCATTCATTCCCAACTTACAAACCAACCTTACCTAACAAGGATTTTTTTCTTCTCCCTTATTACCTAGATTTAGTATTTTTATGGAAATGAAAGCATTAGTTTCCACCAGGGTCTCCTTCATTACATAGGGCCATAGTCCAGATGCTGAACACACAAGAATGTTCAGGGTATAAAAAATGTTTAAAGGAAAGTGGGAATTCTGGAGAGCTACCCAGTGTGACTTCTGAGCAGTTATCAAGTGCATTTTCCTTTTTCTCGTATTTCCTCAGCAAGATCCAAGATTTGATTTCTAGACAAAAGCTAAGCAAGACACAAAGCATGGTATGTAATAATTTGAATTATTGAGAAATGGAAAATTGTATAAGCAATAATGGCTTATGATTAGTCCATCCAACATTTATTGAGTATAGAGTCTGGCTGGAAACAGTGCTGAAGTGAGAAAGTAAGGAAGTCTGAAGTCAGTGTTTTAAATCCAGGTACATATATATAAATTCTTGGCAGCTTGTTTGAGCTTTCTTTCCTGGTGGATTCCAAACTTAGCCAGAATACTTTGGTTTAGTGATACACCATGCTAAATGCTGTATAACCTTTTTAAAAAAAATTTTTTTAATGTTTACTTATTTTTGAGAGAGAGAGAGACAGAGTGTGAGCAGGGGAGGGGCAAAGAGAGAGAGAGACAGAATCTGAAGCAGGCTCCAGGCTGAGCTATTAGCGCAGATCCCGACGCGGGGCTCGAACTCACAGACCATGAGATCATGACCTGAGCCAAAGTCAGACGCTTAACCGACTGAGCCACCCAGGCGCCCCTGTATAACCTTTTCTAATAAAACTGTGAGCAAAGATTCAGTTTTGAGAAATTGGAGAACACTTCTGATAACTGGAGGTATTTCCCAAGCATGGTAAGTGTCTAAAATCTATATATAGAAACTGATGCTTTTAATCTATGTGTGGAGGGCATGAAGTGGGTCTGAAACATTCATTTGCATGATTCCTCTGTGTTAAGATACACTAGGCAAAATAATCATATTGCAGCATTCTTTTTAATGTTTATTTAGACGGAAAGCATGAGTGGGGGAGGGGCGGAGAGGGAGGGAGAATTCCACACTGTCAGCACAGAGCCTGGCGTGGGGCTCGATCCCCCGTGAAATCATGACCTGAGCCAAGATCAAGAGTTGGACCCTTAACTGAGCCACCCACGCTCCCCTAGAGATAACTGTTTTAGCTACCATTGTAGCTGGGTTTTTTTTTGTGCTCTGACCCCTCAATCACATGTGCATGCAACACGTCTCATGTTGTAGTTGCTTGTAAACTCATGTCCTATGCTTGACTATATTTTTTGAGGGTAGAAACACTCTCTTCTTTATCTCGTACTCTCACACTGAACAAATGAAATAATTGAATACTTGGATAAATGAAAACAATGGCTATTTAGCTTTTCTGCCTAAAAAGAGCTTTTTATAAACTACTGTCCGGGAATACCAGTGGGTGGGTATTGCTGTATTTATATCAGAGAAGACCAGTATATGACCAGCTGTTACCCCAGCTCACCTGTCACTTAGCTTCCCCAGAATGTGAGAGACCAAAGCAACTTGAGGGGCTGGTGAACAAGCTGGCTTCTCTCTCCAAGTTGTGCCTACATGTGGCCTCTTCCACACCCAGAACCCAGCCATTTCCCTTGGCCGCATTCAGAGGCTTAGACACCCCAATATTGTGGGGCAGTGGGAGAAACCCATGCATAACTGATCCCAGGTCCTATCCTAGTCAGTGACCCATGTCACCTGGGCCCACATGGGGCAAGTGCAGTCATTGCACAGACAGGGAGGGAGAGCTCATCAGGATTTTAAAATTCATTATAGCTTATTTTGTAAAAGAAGAGTTGTTCTGAAGATACTGGTGAGTCTTTGTGTTGTTACCTGTCTTGTAAAGCAGTGTGTAATTTCTGGCTAATATCTTCAGCTCTGATTGCAAACTGTTACCCTTAGTGATCGCCCTGCCTTTTTTTTTTTTTTGCTTGTTTTATGTTTAGTTTCATCAAAAGCAATATAAAGGCTGTATGATAAGTAACTAAGAAGCATCAAAGGCAGAGTTCTAGCCCGTGGAATCATGCAGGCCTGTATTCATAACCCAGCTCTGCGGCTCACTTTGTGCCTTCAAATATGTTATTTACAACCTATCTTATAGAAGTGTTGAAGTGTTGAGATAATAAGGAAAGCATTTTGGGACACCTGGGTGGCCCAATCAGTCGAGTGTCCAATTTTGGCTCAGGTCATGATCTCACAGTTTGTGGGTTTGGGTTCCCGTGTCGGGCTCTGTGCTGACAGCTCAGAGCCTGGAGCCTGCTTCGGATTCTGTGTCTCCCACTCTCTCTGCTCCTCCCTGCTCGTGCTCTCTTACTCTCTAAAGTAGATAGATAAGTAAGTATTTTAAAAAGATATGGAAAGTACTTTGCATACTATAAATAGTAAATGGTGTTCTTAACCCTAGAACTTTCTTATCATTCTTGATCGTTCTTTCCATACAGCGTAACTTGGCACCCGTCAAGGTGTTTACTGCTAAGAGGCTTATGTGCCTGGCTCTTCCAGTTGTCAGAGAGGGTGTCCAGGCACATTTGCCGTTTTGAAAAAGGACCACGGTTGTGCTGTGAGGGTCCCAAGTTTCAAAGCAGAGTTTTCCTTTCCTTCCTCTGCACTTCTGTTTTGCTTTCTTGCTTCAAATCGACTACCGTGTATCGGGTCCTCTTAGTCACAGGTTTCTGTCCTCAAAGAATTTCTAATACGATATGTATACAGAAGGTTAAAGAAGTTTGCCTGTTTTTCTAGGAACTGCTACTTTTACCACACAGAACAAAGGCGATGGAGCCAAAGTGGCAGTAAGAAAGCCTGTGCTGTCTCCAGTTACCTTCCACAAAGGTAATGGGAAGTAAAGTTCTTTTTTTGTTTTAAGTAGGCTTCGCACCTAGTGGGGAGCCCAACATGGGACCCGACCCTGAGGTCAAGACCTGGAGCTGAGATCAAGAGTCAGATGCTTAGCCGACCGAGCCACCCAGGCACTTCAAGAATAAAATTCTTTTTTAAAAAATTTTTAAAAAGATTTTATTTATTTTTGAGAGAGAGGGAGAGACAGAGTACGATCAGGGGAGGGGCAGAGAGAGAGGGGGAAACAGAATCTGAAGCGGGCTCCAGGCTCTGAGCTGTCAGTATAGAGCCCGATGCAGGGCTTGAACTCGTGAACCGTGACCTGATCATGACCTGAGACAAAGTTGGATGCTTAATGGACTGAACCACCCAGGTGCCCCAAGAATAAGGTTCTCGAACTTAAATTTTTAAAAATCATAAGACACGGGGTGCCTGGGTGGCTCAGTCAGTTACGCGTCCTACTCGTGATTTTGGTTCAGGTCATGATCTCATAGGTCGTGAGTTCGAGCCCCATGTCAGGCTTCGCATCGTCTCTCCCTCTCTCTACCCCTCCCCCGCTCAAGTTCGCACTCTCAAAATAAACTTAAAAATTTTCTTAAGTCATAAGACACTCTCAGAAATGTCAAATACAGGGCACCTGGGTGGCTCAGTTGGTTAATTGTCTGACTCTTGGTTTTGGCTCAGGTCATGATCTTGTGGTTCGTGGGTTTGAGCCCTGCCTTAGGCTCTGCACTGTGGAGCCTGCTTGGGATTCTGTCTGTCTCCCCCTCTCTCTCTGCCCCTCCCCTGCGCTCGCTTGCTTGCTCGCTCTCTCTCAAAATAAACAAACTTTAAAAACTATTTCAGATACCGATTTCAGAGTGAAGAGTATGGCTGTGTGTGCAGCAGTTCAGAGAACAGGCTGTGGGGTTAGCTTTGTTTGGAATCCTAGTTCACCACTTACTCTTTAGCCCTAGGAAAATTCCTAACCCATCTGTGTAAGCCTCGGTTTTCTCACCAGCAAACTATGTGTTATAATATTGAGAACATATATATTGTGGGCTTAGCACAGTACCGAACATAAAAACAAGTACTCGGGAAGGTGCTATTATCACATGGTCATGCAGCACCAAACTCATAAGTTTGGGGATTCCAAATTAGCTGTGCTCTGATCAGCCAGACAGGGGATGGTAATGATCTTAAGAATGAAGGTCTAACCCACCATTCACTCCATGTTACTCTTCACCGTTTAAAAGGTATTTTCACTATGCTAAGCGAGATTAGTCAGAGAAAGACAAATATCATATGACTTCACTCATGTGAGTGAAGATACAAAGATACAAAACAGATGAACATAAGGGAAGCAAAAATAATATAAAAACAAGGAGGGGGGGCAAAACATAAGAGACTCGTAAACAGAGAACAAACTGAGGGTTGTGGGTGGGGGGATGGGCTAAATGGGTGAGGGGCATTAAGGAAGATACTTGTTGGGATGAGCACTGGGTGTTATATACAGGGGATGAATCTACTTCTGAAATCATTATTGCACTAAATGCTAACTTGGATTTTAAATTCTTAAAAATACATAAATAAGAGGCGCCTGGGTGGCTTGGTCGGTTAAGCGTCCGACTTCGGCTCAGGTCATGATCTCATGGTCCGTGAGATCGAGCCCCGTGTTGGGCTCTGTGCTGACAGCTCAGAGCCTGGAGTCTGCTTTGGATTCTGTGTCTCCCTCTCTGACCCTCCCCCGTTCATGCTCTGTCTCTCTCTGTCTCAAAAATAAACGTTAAAAAAATTTTTTTAAATACATAAAAAAATAAAAGGTACTTTCATGTTCATTCTCCTGTTAGCTCTCTGTGACAACACTGGTAGGGCAACTATTATCCCCATCTTACAGCTGAAACAGAGGCTTAGAGAAGCCAAGGGGGCGGGGGGGCTGCTTCGGATCCCCCTAGAACAATAAAAATAACAGTTACAGAGAATTTACATGATGCCAAGCATGGTATTAACACTTCATGTGCATGATCTCCCTTAATCCTCCAGTTCATCCACTGAGGTCTGTTACCCTAGTTACCCTAGTTAAAAGAACTCAATTTGGTAGGGATAATGATGGAAACACTGATTACATGTGTTACAAAAATGATGAGAAACATGAATTGTTCTGCGTCTCTCCACTGCCACCTTCTTTCCTTACAGATTCATCTTTCAGTTTACCACCTCTCTCTTCAGCTGTGTCTGCTGTTTAACCTGTCAAGTTTTAATGCTGATGGCTGCATTTCTTAGAAATTCTCTTTGGTTCTTTCTCCATAGTTTTCCCCGCTATATGCCACCCAGGCGCCCCCACTGTACTGCAGTTTTTGTACTGCAGCCAGAGGTTGAGACTCAAGCTAGAAGTTGAGACTGCCTAGGCATATCAGTCCTCTGCTGATACTCTCTGCCCTTGTTCACTCCACAGTTTCAGGTTTATTGTGTGGATGTTCACTAAGAGAATGCTTCCACCTCACCTATGACAGAGTAACTACCACCTGACTCGTCTGCCTGTCTGAACAATAAAGTGAGTCAAAACACACGTGAGGCAACTGCTCTTAGACACTGGAAAATAGGCAACACGGAACAGTGATCCCGGAGAGAAGGGAGACTCCTAAAGTAAGTCTCCTGAACGCCTAGCTGTCTGCTTAAGGATATTGTCCCGATGACTTCAACATAACGGACTAGAGTCCGAGCGGAACACTTGCGGTCCTCCTACGATGCTGAAGAGGC
Organism: Panthera onca; assembly: GCF_046562875.1. Classification (NCBI taxonomy): domain Eukaryota; kingdom Metazoa; phylum Chordata; class Mammalia; order Carnivora; family Felidae; genus Panthera; species Panthera onca. The sequence goes on from NC_138339.1 coordinate 29,776,117, forward strand.
AGAGGTCAGGGTGGTAACAGTGGCTGGCTTCTGCAGGCCAGGGCAACAGAGAGAAGGAAGCTGGCTGCACAGAGACGATTCCCAAAAGTCTGTGTGCAGACGGGGCAGAGTTGCTGTATTCAGTACGAGACTCCCTGAGGCACACCAGAAGGTGGTCACTGAGGCTGAGCACGGCTGGGGGGTGAGGGAGGCTCTGCCCAGCCAGAGCAGCGAGACCCTGCTAACACCTCATTAACACTCCAGACATCCAGCCTAGAAGTAAAAATCTTGCCCTAGAATAAGGGCTACAGAAAATACCCTTCAATAACGAGGGTAAGATATAGTTCTGTCAATGAAGCCTGAGAGAATTAATTGCCAGAAGATCTGCACTATACGAAATCCAATGATCTCAGGCTGAAGGGAAATACTAGAGAAGGGAAATACTAGACAGAGATTTGGATCTACAGGAAGAAATGAAAAAGCACTGGAAATGATAAGACAACTAAATGTTTAAATCAGAACAGGAGCAGGGAGGTAAAAGGGATTATACTGTTGTAAAACCCCTTTATTTCTGAAGTGGTGTAAAATGTCAAGTTGTTAAGAGTTCACACATAGCTCTAAAACAGCAGTTCTCAAACTTTGTGTTCGCCTTATAAAAATCAAGGGTCCTAAAGAGCTTTTTTTTATGTGGGTGTATCTGTGAACATTTATCATGTTAAAAATGAAAACAGAGAAAGTTTAAACATTTTTAATTACAATGACCCAATGTTTATAAGACATATTTACAAAAGATAACTATTTTTCCAAATCAAAACTTGATGAGAAGAGTAGCAGTTTCATAGTTTTACAAATCTCTTTAATGTTTGGCTTAATGGAAGACAGCTAAATTCCCATACCCGCTTCTGCATTCAACCTCTTCCAGCATGTTGTTCTGGTCAAAGTATATACGAAAAAAATCTGGCCTCACAAATGTAGTTGGAAAAGGAGGTATATTTCATAGCTTTTTCAGACAGTAGTATTCTTTGATACTACACCAAAAATTGACAAATGCGTGAAGGTTTTTAGTTTCTTCTCACAAAAATTATCTCCCAAATTATTATTTGGGTGCAATGCCAGAAACTACCCACGTCTCTGCACCGTAGTTTTTATAAAGTTAACGTGAGCTTTCTAGAGTCGGGAATCCTGTTTCCCACTCAAAGCATCCAGCCCTGTTTCTTCAAGGCTTTTCAGGTTACAGAGCAGAGGACAGATTTGGCCTCCGTGAAACTTGGCTTATTTAGAAGTCCAGTATTGGTGGAAGGTGGTTCCTTTTTTCACTCCTGGGCCAGGCCTGCACAGGTGAGTAAGGCTCTGTTTTAAAATGGAGCTCATTATGTCTCAGGGCGAGATTGTGACTTTCTTCTCCACAACAAAAGAATTTTTTCCGTCGGGTTTATCCATATAAGGTTGCTTCTCAAAACTTGGGGGGTAATAAAGGAGGAGGTGATAATAAATAACTTAAACATTATGTAAACTGGCTTGACAGGTCCTTTTCATTTTTTCATCATTGTAAAAAGTATGCCTAAAGAGATACCAAATGCAAAAGCGTGTATCTATAGTTAAACAACCCTTTCTCCATGAAGGCAAAATTATTGAGAAGTGTTTATTTTCCCTCTTGAAATGGCTAATCCAGAGAATGATATGGCTGCAGGTGGTATATTCATGCTGCTTCCTTCGTTGCTTCTCTCCCTTAAACACTCCAATCTTTCAGAACTACATCACTGAGATGCTAGTCTCTGCCGGGAAACACAATGATACGCAGGTCTTACAGGTCCAGGGCCCAGTGGAGAGACAGGTTCTTGTCATCCACGCCGGCCACCATGTCTTCAATGGCGTTCCAGTCAAGTCTGCTGAGGATGCTGCCAGTGCTCCCAGACACACTGTCGACGCCACCCACCCCGAAAGGAGGCTCTAGCTCTTCTTCGGTTGCTGCCAAGTCCTATCAAATTAAGAAAGGTAGTAAGCTGTGGTCTTAGCCTGAGGAAAAAGTAAACGGAACGTGAACTAAGCTTTCCAAAGATTCTAGTCGCTCATGCACCAACTGGCGAAGGAAATGCAAAGCAAACCCAGGACAGGGTTTGCCCAGCCCAACGGGATCGACAGTGGGCTGAACGTCACCTGACACAGCTAGACGCTGGCACCAGATCTGAAGAATGGACACAGTGGGTTTTTATACTTGTCGTACAATGATCTGTTCTTAATGTTTTGTTATCTTTTAGTTAAAAGGAAAATGCAAAATCAAGGAAAGTTGTGATAAATGCTGGAGCCCTAAGCCAAAGGTGTAGATGCTCTGAATTACCCCTTCAATCTTGCAGTCTCTCTACATCCCGCAAAACAAAACAGACGGAACTAGGGAACACACGGAAATCACCAAATTGAAATCTGGAACAATGCTTACCTGTAGAAGGGAAGCAGGACTCTCGTGAACAGTTGTCCAGGGGCTCACCACGGTCTCTCTCTCATACTCTATACGCACCTGCTTTGATCGAGGTGAAAGCTCAGCACTGATGTGTTTTTTCGTACACTGCAGACTCCCACACGGAGCACTAGAACCTTTCAAGGGAAAAGGACAAAGTTACGATGGGACCGATTCATTTATAAGATTGTTGGTTTATTCTGATGTTTATCATCACATCTAAGGCAGTCACATTTTACCTAATATTTGAATCATAAGGTCTGGATATGGTTCTCACAATTCCTGCCCTGTCATTGTGACAGAAGGAAAATGAATTCTGGCCATCTCTTAATTTTAAAAACAGTGGTAACCTGTAGGACAAGAGAGTCGAGGGAGGAGAGGCCACAGAGAGAATGGAACTGTGGAGAAGTTCCAGCTGCAAAGTTGGGTGAACGCTGTGTTGAAAAAGAAAACAGCCAGCAAAACAGAAAGACTGAAGACTGAAGGATAATAAAAAGAGAAACCAACACGTGGTTAAGCAGTATTATAACCACAAAGGCAGGCCGTGTCTCCAAAGCAGACGGAAACAAATGGAGACGGGCGCTGAGTTGTTGCTTCAAGTAGTCAGGCTGTGAAAAGAGATTAGCAAAGGCTGTGGCCACCAACTAATTCCACCTCCACTTCTGCTACAATTGACCTGGTAACTAGACTTCAATACTCTTGTCAAATGAACATAATTATTGCCATCTAAAAAGAATGACAAAATCACCACCAAAATTGAGAAATTAAGGCGAACAGTCCTGCATTTAAAAGGATAAACCTTTACCCCTGGGGTATCTACACACCTGAGAAGCTATCACTGGCTTTCTCTCACCTTGCTTTACCCAGGGATGGCTTTGTAATTTCCTTCTCTTCAGATCAGACTGCATTTCTCTAGGATTTGTTCGGGATATCCAGTCTTAAAATAAAAATACAATATGGAAACAATGCTGTGAAACTGAGCATGTGCAAAAAAGCTTTTCAAGTTTGGGTGTTCCTGCCCCATTGTGGACAGTGAATGCTATCAAAGGTAAAAGACCCATGATACATCAAGGAGAAACTCCACAGCAGAAACTAGGCAGAAACCTCAAAGAAGCACTCTCTCTGTGGACAGTGAACACTGCCACTCAGTTTCTTTAGAAAGCATATTGACGAACATTATCTCTGGAGACTAGCCGGAGGAGTCCGGAGCTGAACGGTGAAACTGAATCCGTTGTCTCTGCTTCCGTCAAGAGAAAACCCTGTTCCTCTTCTTGCCCCCTTGTCAATTATTGGGCCACACTCCACACACACCCCCAAGCCGCAAACGTGGAGCTGTACTCAATTTCATCCTGTCAGATAAGGCTACCACTGGGATAATGAAACAAATACTTCTATTTGCCTTTCTATGGGCAAGGCCTCATGCTAGATCGTAACACACTTCACGAACACAAAACCCTGGATCTCTGGAGCTTGTATAAATAGAATACCAGTGTACATGTAACTTCAGCTATTTGGGGGCCAACACTGTATTTTGGGGCTATTTTATCTGTTAAACTAACATTGATAGGTATTTGTTTAGAAAATATCTGGAGAACCCCCGCTATTTTATTCTAAAGTAAACTCTATACCCAACGTGGCGCTCAAACTCACAACCCTGGGATCCAGAGTCACATGCTCTACTGAGCCAGCCAGGCACCCCTTGGGGTACTCTAAACTAGAAAATATTTTGCAAAATATTAAAATGAGAGACTCTGAAAGGAGAGGAAAAAAAAAAGGTCTGAGATTATACAATTAAAAGCACAGGAAATGATGCTTCTAGGACTCAAACTAATCCTAACTACAGCATTGGGTTTTAAGGCATATAGTGGGGAAAACTATGGAGAAAGAACCAAAGAGAATTTCTAAGAAATGCAGCCATCAGCATTAAAACTTGACAGGTTAAACAGCAGACACAGCTGAAGAGAGAGGTGGTAAACTGAAAGATGAATCTGTAAGGAAAGAAGGTGGCAGTGGAGAGACACAGAACAATTCATGTTTCTCATCATTTTTGTAACACATGTAATCAGTGTTTCCATCATTATCCCTACCAAATTGAGTTCTTTTAACTAGGGTAACTAGGGTAACAGACCTCAGTGGATGAACTGGAGGATTAAGGGAGATCATGCACATGAAGTGTTAATACCATGCTTGGCATCATGTAAATTCTCTGTAACTGTTATTTTTATTGTTCTAGGGGGATCCGAAGCAGCCCCCCGCCCTGGCTTCTCTAAGCCTCTGCTGTTTCAGCTGTAAGATGGGGATAATAGTTGCCCTGTCTACCAGTGTTGTCACAGAGAGCTAACAGGAGAATGAACATGAAAATACCTTTTATTTTTTATTTTATTCATGTATTTTTAAGAATTTTAAATGCAAGTTAGCATTTAGTGCAATAATGATTTCAGGAGTAGATTCATCCCCTGTATATAACACCCAGTGCGAGGATTCTCGAGAAGATGGCGGCGTAGGAGGACGCTGGGCTCACCGCGTGTCCTGCTGATCACTTAGATTCCACCTATACCTGCCTAAATAACCCAGAAAACCACCAGAAGACTAGCAGAACGGAGTCTCCAGAGCCAAGCGCAGACGAGAGGCCCATGGAAGAGGGTAGGAAGGGCGGAGAGGCGGTGCACGTGGCACGGACTGGCAGGAGGGAGCCGGGGCGGAGGGGCAGCCTGCCGGCCAAGCAGAGCCCCCGAGTCTGGCTGGCAAAAGCGGAGGGGCCGGACGGAGTGTGGTCCCACAGCAAGCGGGACTTAGCCTCTGGGAGGTCATAAGTTAACAGCTCTGCTCAGAAAGCTGGAAGGCTGGAGGACAAAGGGAGGGAGAGTTGCTGAAACCCAGGACGACAGAGCTCAGTTTGGTGGGGAACAAAGGCGCTCGCCAGCGCCATCTCCCTCGCCCATCCCCCAGCCAAAATCCCAAAGGGAACTAGTTCCTGCCAGGGAACTTGCTTGCTCCGCGCAAACACCCAACGCTGTGCTTCTGCGGAGCCACCCCTCCGGCAGCGGGTCTGACTCCCTCCCGCTGCCACAGGGCCCCTCCCAAAGCGGATCACCAAAGGATAAGCGAGCTGAGCCTGCCCCTCCCGCCCCCGTGCACCTTGCCCATCCACCCCAGCTAATACGCTAGATCCCCAGCACCACAAGCCTGGCAGTGTGCAAGTAGCCCAGACGGGCCACACCACCCCACAGTGAATCCTGCCCCTAGGAGAGGGGAAGAGGAGGCACACACCAGTCTGACTGTGGCCCCAGCGGTGGGCTGGGGGCAGACATCAGGTCTGACTCGGCCCCACCCAACAACTCCAGTTATACACCACAGCACAGGGGAAGTGCCCTGCGGGTCCGCACCCTCCAGGGACTATCCAAAATGACCAAACAGAAGAATTCCCCTCAAAAGAATCTCCAGGAAATAACAACAGCTAATGAACTGATCAAAAAGGGTTTAAATAATATAACAGAAAGTGAATTTAGAAGAATAGTCATAAAATTAATCACTGGGCTTGAAAACAGTATAGAGGACAGCAGAGAATCTATTGCTACAGGGATCAAGGGACTAAGGAATAGTCAGGAGGAGCTGAAAAACGCTTTAAATGAGATGCAAAATAAAATGGAAATCACCACGGCTCGGATTGAAGAGGCAGAGGAGAATAGGTGAACTAGAAGATAAAGTTATGGAAAAAGAGGAAGCTGAGAAAAAGAGAGATAAAAAAATCCAGGAGTATGAGGGGAAAATTAGAGAACTAAGTGATACACTAAAAAGAAATAATATACGCATAATTGGTATCCCAGAGGAGGAAGAGAGAGGGAAAGGTGCTGAAGGTGTACTTGAAGAAATAATAGCTGAGAACTTCCCTGAACTGGGGAAGGAAAAAGGCATTGAAATCCAAGAAGCACAGAGAACTCCCTTCAGACGTAACTTGAATCGATCTTCTGCACGACATATCATAGTGAAACTGGCAAAATACAAGGATGAAGAGAAAATTCTGAAAGCAGCAAGGGATAAACGTGCCCTAACATATAAAGGGAGACCTATAAGACTCGTGACTGATCTCTCTTTTGAAACTTGGCAGGCCAGAAAGGATTGGCACAAGATCTTCAATGTGTTGAACAGAAAAAATATGCAGCCGAGAATCCTTTATCCAGCAAGTCTGTCATTTAGAATAGAAGGAGAGATAAAGGTCTTCCCAAACAAACAAAAACTGAAGGAATTCGTCACCACAAAACCAGCCCTACAAGAGATCCTAAGGGGGAGCCTGTGAAACAAAGTACCAGAGACATCGCTACAAGCATAAAACATACAGACATCACAATGACACTAAATCCATATCTTTCTATAATAACACTGAATGTAAATGGATTAAATGCGCCAACCAAAAGACATAGGGTATCAGAATGGATAAAAAAACAAGACCCATCTATTTGCTGTCTACAAGAGACTCATTTCAGACCTGAGGACACCTTTAGATTGAGAGTGAGGGGATGGAGAACTATTTATCATGCTACTGGAAGCCAAAAGAAAGCTAGAGTAGCCATACTTATATCAGACAAACTAGACTCTAAAGGCTGTAACAAGAGATGAAGAAGGGCATTATATAATAATTACAGGGTCTATCCATCAGGAAGAGCTAACAATTATAAATGTCTATGCACCGAATACAGGAGCCCCCAAATATATAAAACAATTACTCACAAACATAGGCAACCTTATTGATAAGAATGTGGTAATTGCAGGGGACTTTAACACCCCACTTACAGAAATGGATAGATCATCTAGACACACGGTCAATAAAGAAACAAGGGCCCCGAATGATACATTGGATCAGATGGACTTGACAGATATATTTAGAACTCTGCATCCCAAAGCAACAGAATATACTTTCTTCTCGAGTGCACATGGAACATTCTCCAAGATAGATCACATACTGGGTCACAAAACAGCCCTTCATAAGTATACAAGAATTGAAATTATACCATGCATACTTTCAGACCACAATGCTATGAAGCTTGAAATCAACCATAGGAAAAAGTCTGGAAAACCTCCAAAAGCATGGAGGTTAAAGAACACCCTACTAAAGAATGAGTGGCTCAACCAGGCAATTAGAGAAGAAATTAAAAAATATATGGAAACAAACGAAAATGAAAATACAACAATCCAAACGCTTTGGGACGCAGCGAAGGCAGTCCTGAGAGGAAAATACATTGCAATCCAGGCCTATCTCAAGAAACAAGAAAAATCCCAAATACAAAATCTAACAGCACACCTAAAGGAAATAGAAGCAGAACAGCAAAGACAGCCTAAACCCAGCAGGAGAAGAGAAATAATAAAGAACAGAGCAGAAATAAACAATATAGAATCTAAAAAAACTGTAGAGCAGATCAACGAAACCAAGAGTTGGTTTTTTGAAAAAATAAACAAAATTGACAAACCTCTAGCCAGGCTTCTCAAAAAGAAAAGGGAGATGACCCAAATAGATAAAATCATGAATGAAAATGGGATTATTACAACCAATCCCTCAGAGATACAAACAATTATCAGGGAATACTATGAAAAATTATATGCCAACAAACTGGACAATCTGGAAGAAATGGACAAATTCCTAAACACCCACACACTTCCAAAACTCAATCAGGAGGAAATAGAAAGCTTGAACAGACCCATAACCAGTGAAGAAATTGAATCGGTTATCAAAAATCTCCTAACAGATAAGAGTCCAGGACCAGATGGCTTCCCAGGGGAGTTCTACCAGATGTTTAAAGCAGAGATAATACCTATCCTTCTCAAGCTATTCCAAGAAATAGAAAGGGAAAGAAAACTTCCAGACTCATTCTATGAAGCCAGTATTACTTTGATTCCTAAACCAGATAGAGACCCAGTAAAAAAAGAGAACTACAGGCCAATATCCCTGATGAATATAGATACAAAAATTCTCAATAAGATACTAGCAAATCGAATTCAACAGCATATAAAAAGAATTATTCACCATGATCAAGTGGGATTCATTCCTGGGATGCAGGGCTGGTTCAACATTTGCAAATCAATCAATGTGATACATCACATTAATAAAAGAAAAGATAAGAACCATATGATCCTGTCAATTGATGCAGAAAAGGCCTTTGACAAAATTCAGCACCCTTTCTTAATAAAAACCCTTGAGAAAGTCGGGATAGAAGGAACATACTTAAAGATCATAAAAGCCATTTATGAAAAGCCCACAGCTAACATCATCCTCCATGGGGAAAAATTGAGAGCTTTTTCCCTGAGATCAGGAACATGACAGGGATGCCCACTCTCACCACTGTTGTTTAACATAGTGTTGGAAGTTCTAGCATCAGCAATCAGAAAACAAAAGGAAATCAAAGGCATCAAAATTGGCAAAGATGAAGTCAAGCTTTCACTTTTTGCAGATGACATGATACTATACATGGAAAATCCAATAGACTCCACCAAAAGTCTGCTAGAACAGATACATGAATTCAGCAAAGTTGCAGGATACAAAATCAATGTACAGAAATCAGTTGCATTCTTATACACTAACAATGAAGCAACAGAAAGACAAAGAAACTGATCCCATTCACAATTGCACCAAGAAGCATAAAATACCTAGGAATATATCTAACCAAAGATGTAAAAGATCTGTATGCTGAAAACTATAGAAAGCTTATGAAGGTAATTGAAGAAGATATAAGGAAATGGAAAGACATTCCCTGCTCATGGATTGGAAGAATAAATATTGTCAAAATGTCAATACTACCCAAAGCTATCTACACATTCAATGCAATCCCAATCAAAATTGCACCAGCATTCTTCTCGAAACTAGAACAAGCAATCCTAAAATTCATATGGAACCACAAAAGGCCCCAAATAGCCAAAGTAATTTTGAAGAAGAAGACCAAAGCAGGAGGCATCACAATCCCAGACTTCAGCCTCTACTACAAAGCTGTAATCATCAAGACAGCATGGTATTGGCACAAAAACAGACACATAGACCAATGGAATAGAATAGAAACCCCAGAACTAGATCCACAAATGTATGGCCAACTCATCTTTGACAAAGCAGGAAAGAACATCCAATGGAAAAAAGACAGTCTCTTTAACAAATGGTGCTGGGAGAACTGGACAGCAACATGCAGAAGGTTGAAACTAGACCACTTTCTCACACCATTCACAAAAATAAACTCAAAATGGATAAAGGACCTGAATGTGAGACAGGAAACCATCAAAACCCTAGAGGAGAAAGCAGGAAAAGACCTCTCTGACCTCAGCCGTAGCAATCTCTTACTCGGCACATCCCCAAAGGCAAGGGAATTAAAAGCAAAAATGAATTACTGGGACCTTATGAAGAAAAAAAGCTTCTGCACAGCAAGGGAAACAACCAACAAAACTAAAAGGCAACTAACGGAATGGGAAAAGATATTTGCAAATGACATATCAGACAAAGGGCTAGTATCCAAAATCTATAAAGAGCTCACCAAACTCCACACCCGAAAAACAAATAACCCAGTAAAGAAATGGGCAGAAAACATGAATAGACACTTCTCTAAAGAAGACATCCAGATGGCCAACAGGCACATGAAAAGATGCTCAACGTCGCTCCTCATCAGGGAAATACAAATCCAAACCACACTCAGATATCACCTCACGCCAGTCAGAGTGGCCAAAATGAAGAAATCAGGAGACTATAGATGCTGGAGAGGATGTGGAGAAATGGGAACCCTCTTGCACTGTTGGTGGGAATGCAAACTGGTGCAGCCACTCTGGAAAACAGTGTGGAGGTTCCTCAGAAAATTAAAAATAGATCTACCCTATGACCCAGCAATAGCACTGCTAGGAATTTACCCAAGGGATACAGGAGTGCTGATGCATAGGGGCACTTGTACCCCAATGTTTATAGCAGCACTCTCAACAATAGCCAAATTATGGAAAGAGCCTAAATGTCCATCAACTGATGAATGGATAAAGAAATTGTGGTTTATATACACAATGGAATACTACGTGGCAATGAGAAAAAATGAAATATGGCCTTTTGTATCAACGTGGATGGAACTGGAGAGTGTGATGCTAAGTGAAATAAGCCATACAGAGAAAGACAGATACCACATGGTTTCACTCTTATGTGGATCCTGAGAAACTTAGCAGAAACCCATGGGGGAGGGGAAGGGGAAAAAAAAGGAGGTTAGAGTGGGAGAGAGCCAAAGCATAAGAGACTCTTAAAAACTGAGAACAAACTGAGGGTTGATGGGGGTGGGAGGGAGGGGAGGGTGGGGGGTGGGTATTGAGGAGGGCACCTTTTGGGATGAGCACTGGGTGTTGTATGGAAACCAATTTGACAATAAATTTCATATATTGAAAAATAAATAAATAAATAAATTTAGCTTTAAATTTAAAAAAAATAAAAAATAAAAAAAAAGAACACCCAGTGCTCATCCCAACAAGTATCTTCCTTAATGCCCCTCACCCATTTAGCCCATCCCCCCACCCACAACCCTCAGTTTGTTCTCTGTTTACGAGTCTCTTATGTTTTGCCCCCCCTCCTTGTTTTTATATTATTTTTGCTTCCCTTATGTTCATCTGTTTTGTATCTTTGTATCTTCACTCACATGAGTGAAGTCATATGATATTTGTCTTTCTCTGACTAATCTCGCTTAGCATAGTGAAAATACCTTTTAAACGGTGAAGAGTAACATGGAGTGAATGGTGGGTTAGACCTTCATTCTTAAGATCATTACCATCCCCTGTCTGGCTGATCAGAGCACAGCTAATTTGGAATCCCCAAACTTATGAGTTTGGTGCTGCATGACCATGTGATAATAGCACCTTCCCGAGTACTTGTTTTTATGTTCGGTACTGTGCTAAGCCCACAATATATATGTTCTCAATATTATAACACATAGTTTGCTGGTGAGAAAACCGAGGCTTACACAGATGGGTTAGGAATTTTCCTAGGGCTAAAGAGTAAGTGGTGAACTAGGATTCCAAACAAAGCTAACCCCACAGCCTGTTCTCTGAACTGCTGCACACACAGCCATACTCTTCACTCTGAAATCGGTATCTGAAATAGTTTTTAAAGTTTGTTTATTTTGAGAGAGAGCGAGCAAGCAAGCGAGCGCAGGGGAGGGGCAGAGAGAGAGGGGGAGACAGACAGAATCCCAAGCAGGCTCCACAGTGCAGAGCCTAAGGCAGGGCTCAAACCCACGAACCACAAGATCATGACCTGAGCCAAAACCAAGAGTCAGACAATTAACCAACTGAGCCACCCAGGTGCCCTGTATTTGACATTTCTGAGAGTGTCTTATGACTTAAGAAAATTTTTAAGTTTATTTTGAGAGTGCGAACTTGAGCGGGGGAGGGGTAGAGAGAGGGAGAGACGATGCGAAGCCTGACATGGGGCTCGAACTCACGACCTATGAGATCATGACCTGAACCAAAATCACGAGTAGGACGCGTAACTGACTGAGCCACCCAGGCACCCCGTGTCTTATGATTTTTAAAAATTTAAGTTCGAGAACCTTATTCTTGGGGCACCTGGGTGGTTCAGTCCATTAAGCATCCAACTTTGTCTCAGGTCATGATCAGGTCACGGTTCACGAGTTCAAGCCCTGCATCGGGCTCTATACTGACAGCTCAGAGCCTGGAGCCCGCTTCAGATTCTGTTTCCCCCTCTCTCTCTGCCCCTCCCCTGATCGTACTCTGTCTCTCCCTCTCTCTCAAAAATAAATAAAATCTTTTTAAAAATTTTTTAAAAAAGAATTTTATTCTTGAAGTGCCTGGGTGGCTCGGTCGGCTAAGCATCTGACTCTTGATCTCAGCTCCAGGTCTTGACCTCAGGGTCGGGTCCCATGTTGGGCTCCCCACTAGGTGCGAAGCCTACTTAAAACAAAAAAAGAACTTTACTTCCCATTACCTTTGTGGAAGGTAACTGGAGACAGCACAGGCTTTCTTACTGCCACTTTGGCTCCATCGCCTTTGTTCTGTGTGGTAAAAGTAGCAGTTCCTAGAAAAACAGGCAAACTTCTTTAACCTTCTGTATACATATCGTATTAGAAATTCTTTGAGGACAGAAACCTGTGACTAAGAGGACCCGATACACGGTAGTCGATTTGAAGCAAGAAAGCAAAACAGAAGTGCAGAGGAAGGAAAGGAAAACTCTGCTTTGAAACTTGGGACCCTCACAGCACAACCGTGGTCCTTTTTCAAAACGGCAAATGTGCCTGGACACCCTCTCTGACAACTGGAAGAGCCAGGCACATAAGCCTCTTAGCAGTAAACACCTTGACGGGTGCCAAGTTACGCTGTATGGAAAGAACGATCAAGAATGATAAGAAAGTTCTAGGGTTAAGAACACCATTTACTATTTATAGTATGCAAAGTACTTTCCATATCTTTTTAAAATACTTACTTATCTATCTACTTTAGAGAGTAAGAGAGCACGAGCAGGGAGGAGCAGAGAGAGTGGGAGACACAGAATCCGAAGCAGGCTCCAGGCTCTGAGCTGTCAGCACAGAGCCCGACACGGGAACCCAAACCCACAAACTGTGAGATCATGACCTGAGCCAAAATTGGACACTCGACTGATTGGGCCACCCAGGTGTCCCAAAATGCTTTCCTTATTATCTCAACACTTCAACACTTCTATAAGATAGGTTGTAAATAACATATTTGAAGGCACAAAGTGAGCCGCAGAGCTGGGTTATGAATACAGGCCTGCATGATTCCACGGGCTAGAACTCTGCCTTTGATGCTTCTTAGTTACTTATCATACAGCCTTTATATTGCTTTTGATGAAACTAAACATAAAACAAGCAAAAAAAAAAAAAAGGCAGGGCGATCACTAAGGGTAACAGTTTGCAATCAGAGCTGAAGATATTAGCCAGAAATTACACACTGCTTTACAAGACAGGTAACAACACAAAGACTCACCAGTATCTTCAGAACAACTCTTCTTTTACAAAATAAGCTATAATGAATTTTAAAATCCTGATGAGCTCTCCCTCCCTGTCTGTGCAATGACTGCACTTGCCCCATGTGGGCCCAGGTGACATGGGTCACTGACTAGGATAGGACCTGGGATCAGTTATGCATGGGTTTCTCCCACTGCCCCACAATATTGGGGTGTCTAAGCCTCTGAATGCGGCCAAGGGAAATGGCTGGGTTCTGGGTGTGGAAGAGGCCACATGTAGGCACAACTTGGAGAGAGAAGCCAGCTTGTTCACCAGCCCCTCAAGTTGCTTTGGTCTCTCACATTCTGGGGAAGCTAAGTGACAGGTGAGCTGGGGTAACAGCTGGTCATATACTGGTCTTCTCTGATATAAATACAGCAATACCCACCCACTGGTATTCCCGGACAGTAGTTTATAAAAAGCTCTTTTTAGGCAGAAAAGCTAAATAGCCATTGTTTTCATTTATCCAAGTATTCAATTATTTCATTTGTTCAGTGTGAGAGTACGAGATAAAGAAGAGAGTGTTTCTACCCTCAAAAAATATAGTCAAGCATAGGACATGAGTTTACAAGCAACTACAACATGAGACGTGTTGCATGCACATGTGATTGAGGGGTCAGAGCACAAAAAAAAACCCAGCTACAATGGTAGCTAAAACAGTTATCTCTAGGGGAGCGTGGGTGGCTCAGTTAAGGGTCCAACTCTTGATCTTGGCTCAGGTCATGATCTCGTGAAACAGAGTCCCACATTGGGCTCCAAGCTGACTATGAGGAGCCTGCTTGGGATGCTAGCTCTCTGCCCCTCCCCCGCGTCACACGCGCACATATACTCTCTCAAAATAAACACTTTTTTTAAAAAAGGTGTTTACAGGGGCATCTGGGTGGCTCAGTCTGTTGAGCCTCCGATTTTGACTTAGGTCATGATCTCAGTTTGTGAATTCGAGTCGCATGTCCGGCTCTGCGCTGACAGCTCAGAGCTTGCTTCAGATTCTCTGTTTCCCTCTCTCTCTGCCCCTGCCCCACACTCACTCACTCTCTCTCTCTCTCAAAAATAAACATTAAAAAAACTTTTTTAAATAATAAAAAGTAAAAAGTTGTTTGAAAAAAAAAGATTCTCTCTCCCCCTCTGCCCCTTCCCTGCTCATGGCTCACCCTGGCACATGCTCTCTTTCAAAAAAAAAACAGGAAAAAAAAGTTCTAATATTCACAACCACCATGCAAGGTAAATATCAGCCCCAATTTAAAACTGAAATTACGGACGTTAAAATTCATGACATTAGGTTAGAGGAACTAAAGAGTTAAGATAGGGATGGCTTCCAAGATGCAGAGGTGAGGCATTCAAGGTAAGGGAGAATTTCAACAAAAGAATGGGGCACCAAAGTACAGAAGGTGGCTGGAAAACAAGCTGGCACCCAGCACCAATTAAATGGGGAGGAGGCTAAGGAGGCCGAAGGGGAGGATGCGTCGAAGCCCAGGGACAAGCTCTGGACTGCTCTGTGTGGGGTGGGGTCACTGAGGGCTTCTGAACCCAGAGCAGCAGGAGTACCTCTTCAAGGTCCAGCAAGGGCGGGTGAGCTGACCAGAGGCAAGTGCAGTGCAACAATACAGGCCTGACCTTGGACAGGTCCAAGACAGAGACACGTTTCCATATAATCCAAGATTTTTCCATCTGATATTAAGAAACCATGGGTTCGAGTTTAAGATCCTTGCCAACCTTGGGTATTTAATCTTGGCAAATGTATCAGGTATAAAATAAAAATTAAAAAAAGAAAACATGGTTACTATTTTGAAATTTTAGTTTAAAAAGAGCAGTTTTTTTAAGTTTATTTTATCTATTTTTAAAAAAATTTTTAATGTTTATTTCTGAGACAGAGGAAGACAGAGCATGCGTGGGGGAGGGGCAGAGAGAGGGAGACACAGAATCTGAAACAGGCTTCAGGCTCTGGGCTGTCAGCACAGAGCCCGATGCGGGGCTCCAACCCACGAACCGTGAGATCATGACCTGACCCAAAGGCAGACACTTAACCGACTGAGCCCCCAGGCGCCCCTATTTATTTTTTCAAGAGAGGGAGAAAGAGCTCCATGTCAGCATGGAGCCCGACATGGGGCTCGATCTCACAAACCATGAGATCATGACTTGAGCCAAAATCAAGAGTCAGACACTTAACTGACTGAGCCACCCAGGCGCCCCAAAAAAGCAGTATTTTTTTTTTTATGTTTATTTTTTAGAAAGCATGAGTGGGGGAGGGAGAGGGAGAGGGACAGAGAGAGAGAGAGAGAGAGAGAGAGAGACACAGAAGATCTGAAGCAGGCTCTGTGCTGACAGCAGAGAACCAGATGCGGGGCTTGAACTCATGAACTTGAGATCATGACCTGAACCAAAGCCGGATGCTTAATTGACTGAGCCACCAAGGTGCCCCAAGCGTAGCATTTTCTTACTATAACTTGTTAATCAAGAGCAAGAGTTAACCAAACTATTAAGTTTTATTAAAAGGATTGGAATTTATGGAAATTTCAGTTTTCTAAACTGAGACAGCTTAATGAAGCATACGTTCTAAGTATGTAGGCTCCAGACCCAGACGAGGTTTAAATCCCAGCTCTGCTACTTCCTAGCTATCTGATCTGAGGCAGTTATTTCAATTTTCTCTGCCTGGGTTTTCTCATCTTTAAAATGGGAACATAATAAATAGTACCTGTCTCACAGGGTTGTAAATAAACCTGGCACATTGGTTTATTATACATTTTTAGCTGTGTGCATTTATACTACATAGTAGCTATGATTATACATTTTTAATGTGTAATCATTTCACAAAATAAGTATGTTTTACTCTGGTAATCAAAACCCAAAAATGGAAAAATTAACTAAAGGAAGGCTAGCAATAAATAACAGATATTATATCTTTAAACGTTCAAAGGGTAAAAACATGGTATTTCGATATGAGCCTCTTAGTGTTCCTCTTCTGTGATATCCTGATATCTATCTAACCCATCCCGATATCTGTCAGAACTAGATTTGTAAAAATGCCTACATGTTTAGCCAGAGACACAAAAGAAACAAATTCCCAAATGAGTCATATCTAAAATACTGACTGATCAGATTCTATTATAAAAAAAAGCCATGTGTTTAGTAAGATTCCTGGGGTCTTCCTATTTCAAAGCAATAGAACAAAATCCCAGCACAGATAAGTGTTTATCAATCCCTTGCATTCTACTGAAATAAGAATTGCTTTTCATGAAGATTTATAGCTTTTACTAATGAAAACCAACTTTGGAGACAAGGACCTATTCCCCCAAGGAATACAAAATTATACAAAATTTAAAATACCTTACCATGTGGCCAAGGAGGGCCTTCAGGTTGTCCAAAAGCTTTTCCCTTTTGGGTACAACTTGGTCTGAATATATATCTGAATTTTCCAGGTTGATTTATTGGAATACTGTGACCATGTTGATATTCTCTAAAGTAGAAATTATATAATTATTATGTTCCTAAAATCCCAAATCACTATATTTCAAAAAGCCCAAATTCTGGCTCAGATTAATACATTCACCTGACATTGCTTATTCTGTACTTCAGTGATACATTTAGTGTTATAACAGTTCTCAACAAAATATTCTCCATGTCTCATACCTCAAGCTTCATTTTTTTTCAAAGAAGTTATTTCTGCTTATCCGTTTGTCCATTTCAAATTGCTTATTGGCAGCTATTTATGTATTTAATACCCTGTTTTATTCAAGAAAATATTTCAAGGGAGTCTCTGGTATTTTGAGTAGACCCCAAATCCTACACCACAAGTGACATGATTAGGCCTGGGTTTGTGCTGTAAGAGACAGCAGAGAAGAAGTGATAAGCTTGTGGGGGCTGCTTCTGCAAGAATGGGGCCAAGTGGAGAAACAGGAGAGCAATTAGGAGGCAAATTACAGAAGGAAATATTAAAAATTACAGAAAAGAAGGAAATAACTGAATGGATATCAAAATTGTATTAGGTATGCTGAAGTGTTATTATATCTTAGAGATTTAATGCCATTTTTGTCTTTTTCCTTGGTGATTCTTTCTATAAGCTTATAAAGACCTCGTAATTATAGGACCATTTTTTTCTTTACTTGATTATCATATTTCTGAGCAGGGTAGGTACAAATATACAGAACTTGGTTTACAAAAGCACTGAGTTTCTTCTTATAATGCCTGACATGACATAATCATGTTGAATGACTTGCCAAAGTTTGTCTTACCTTCTTGGAGAAAGAGAACATTGCTGTCTGGAAACGTGAGCAGTTTTGGGTCTGTTAAGCAATGGTTTCTGTGCAGTAGTTGGTAGTTGTACTGATTCAGATAACAATTCATTCATCAGACTGTACGCTTGTGAGATTCGACGATTATAGTGGTCAGAGAATAGCAATCTTCAAACAAAGAATTAAACAATATTTAATAAAAGATTAATTTTCAGTTCATTCTTCTGGAGGGAACATGATGTTTGAGATCACCTAGCATTTGTGTTTTTCAAAGCTTTTCAAATGCAAATTCATATTTCAGATTTCTTAAAACCCTTAGGTAATTTTAGTAAAGGTATCTGTAGGGCCTTTTGGGTATTTTCAAAATGCACATATCTGGATTGGGAGAGGGACAGAATGGCAGGAATGGAAGTCACAAAAATTCAATGGGATAAATAATATTTGAAAGCAGATTCCTGAAAAAGGCTAGTGGAGTCTAATTATTTTCCCTGGAGTTATCACCCATAATTTTCTGTTTATGGACAAACAGGGACTACTGCGAAAATTGGAATTCCTATGACACTGTCCAGGCCTCGGGTGAGCAAGTTAGAGAAAACACTCGTGCACCGCTAGCCAGCTCACCTGTCTTTTTCATCCTTCATCTTCGCTCTTAGCCTGATTTCTCTTGAAGTCATGTAAAACTGCATGACAAATACCCAGTTAGTTCATTATTGCTGAGTGCAAATAATTAAGCCATTATGATCCATGGAAAACATGAAAATTCCACTAATCAATTTTAATAGGAGGTTAAAACATATTTTTGCTATTTAGGAAACAGTGCAAAAACACTGTCCTATTTGATGAAGCTTCCTATCCCAGCACAAAATGTGAAAAATGTTAAAGCATCATGTAATCAAAATCTGGTTTAATACGTGGAATGCAAAATCTATTTTAGTAGCTAAATTAAAGTTCTCTCCTTTTGAGAAAATACATTATCTGCTGCGTTTAAAATCGAAAACAAGAGCATTTTAAGGATGGAGACACATACTCTTCATGCTCAGTCTTGTGATTAATCTCACCAAGAGCTTGCTTGATAAAGCAGAAAGGAGTCAGACCTTGAAAGCCATCATTTTGATGTTTTAAAATGTTTACCAGAAACCTACTGTAGTACGTTCACTGTGACTTGTAAGCTCTTCAAAACTTATGCATCATGAAGCAATTGGCAAATGTCAGCTACATACATCTTATTCCAGAACATTAAGAATTACTGTTACTAATGAAGTCTAGTCCTTTGACAAACAATTGTGTATATAAAAATGTGTACATAGAAGTGGATTCACTTTCTGTAGGTCCTGCACGGAAGTAGTCAGTAACAAATTAAAGGTCTTATTAATTTCTGATATAAATTCAAATGACATTTTCAATTATATTAACCCCTCACTAATCCCATACCTTAACCTAAATAGAAGCTAAAAATAAAGAAATAGGTGTCTGCAGACAACATAAAGCCTGCTTGGGATTTTCTCTCTGCCCCTCCCCTGCTCATGCTGTCTCTAACTAAATATATAGATAGATAGATAGATAGATAGATAGATAGATAAATAAATGCAAAAAAAAAAAAAAAAAAAAAGATTCTAGTCATGTACCTCAGTAGCCCAAAGGTCATTACCAGGTCCCTAAAACTATCAACAGAAGAAATGTTACATATTAACATTGACATGACTTCTGCAGACATAAGTTGAGTAAATTATGCACTTCATATAGTTCACCTACTTTTGCACCATTTGGTGCTTAAATGTGACAGCCTTATCTGGAAAATATACTTTTATAGAACGTTATTTCCCTAATGATGCTGAAAAAATTAAGTACTATTATGATATTTCAGATTATAAAGTAAAATTGCTTTATTTCAACTTCTGAAGAAAACGGTGATGTCCACAGTCAAGGCTCAGTAAATAAATGTTGATAAAGGCTAGCTGAAACGCACACATACACGCACACAAACACACACACCACACCACAGTACCCTTGGTACGTGACTGGACCTTACACTTTATTTTTTGTAGATAACTTATGGATAGAAAATTGATTTTTATAACTTTAAGTTTATTTGAGAGAGGGAGAGAGATTGAGCAGAGGACAGGCAGGCTCCACGCTGTCAGTGCAGAGCCCAACATAGGGCTCACAAACCGTGAGATCATGACCTGAGCCAAAATCAAGAGCTGGATGCTTAACAGATCAAGCTACCCAGGCACCCCAGAAGACTGATTTTTAAAATGGCTTTACTATACACACAGTCAGTTGTTCAACTGCTATTAACTCTCATTGAAAATTAAGGGAATAGCTCCAACTGGTCACCTAATCACTCAACATCTTCATTTGGCCAAATTAGCCACAGCCATAATTAACCTGGGGTAAAAAAAAATATTTAAAATAGTTCAAGAGGACATGGTTTGTAGAATACCTTGCTACATTTTGTTAAGGTAATTTCTTAACATTTTCTGACTTAAGTAAAATGGTAACATTTCTGTTCTAATAATCCTTTCGGTCTGTTAATCCTTTCCTTGACTAATTTCCAGGGAAAAACTACACATATTCTGTGGCAATTCCATTGCCCTTGATTTTACAAACTTACTGGATTGCTCCTGGGGCAGAAAGGATCATGTTCTTGCCCTCTCTTTTCCGCCAGCTCATTTAAGTATTCCGCCATTCTTTCCTTTCGTTTTCTTTTCATCCACATTTGAATTTCTCTTCTCTCCTTCTCAGGTCTTTGTGTTGGTCTACCAGAAGAATGCTGAATTCTGAGAAATTTCACAGTCAGGACATCACTTGATTTTAAATTTTTTATGGATACAAGTAGTATCACAAATAAATACTGTTTCTATGGAAAGACTTTTTAATGTTTACTTATTTATTTTTGAGAGAGAGACAGAGACAGAGAGCGAGTATGAGCAGGGGAGGGGCAGAGAGACAGAGGAGGAGGCTCTCCATTGTCAGCACAGAACCCCATGTGGGGCTCGAACTCAGAACCGTGATATCATGACCTGAGCAGAAATCAAGAGTTGGACAATTAACCAACTGAGCCACCTAGGTGGCCCAAGATATTTTGTTTAAGTGACCTCTACACCCAAAATGGGGCTTGAACTCATAACTCTCAGATCAAGAGTCGTATGTATGCATCACTGACTGAGCCAGCCAGGCACCCCTATTTGGAAAGATTTTGCCCATTCTCAAAAGTAGGATACATTAAGATCTCTATCAGTTTGCTCCATCCTTTTCCCTGAAATCCACTGAAAATGATCTCAGAGCTCACCAACAGCCTCTTCATCCTGTGGACTTCTCTATAACATTTAATAAACTGGCTTTTATTTTCTGCTTTAAACTCTCTCTTACTTGGGCCATTTATTTTAACTCTGAAAACACTGTGCAGCTTCCTATGCTGGCTCCTTTCTTCTCTGCTCACAACTTCAATTTAATGTCTTTAAAGGTTCTCTCTTGGGGGACACCTGGGTGGCTCAGTTGGTTGAGAGACCGACTCTTGATTTCGGCTCAGGTCATGATCCCAGGTCGTGGGATTGAACCCCCATCAGGGCTGATGCTAAGTGTGGAGCCTGAACAGGATTCTCTCTCTCTCTCTCTCTCTCTCTCTCTCTCTCTCTCATATCCTCCCTCCCTCTCTCTCTCTCTCTCCCTTTGCCCCTCTTCCCCACTCTTGCTCTCTCTAAAATAAAGAAAGAAAGAAAAATGATTAAAGGTTCTGTTTTGGGCTTCTTCACCCATCATCTATTCCTGGATTATCTCAATCACTTCTAAAACTTATATACAGAGCTGACTTTAAAACGGCTGCCCTTGTGAATCCAGCCTCAAACTCATGCCCATGCCATACTTCCCATGGGCTGGCCTGAGCTAATGACTGAGCACAGCAGGGATGTTATGACTGGCCCATTCCTGCAAGACACAGAACTCCTCTGGTGGGCAACTCTGGCTTGACACCTCACCACTGACCCAGCTGAAACTTTCCTGGAACAACACTGTACTCAGATTTTACTTACTCAACCCTCTCCCCTTCCCCCTCCCTCTCTCCTTCACAGGGTTGGATCACAGCTACAATGTGGTCTGATGCTTCCTCTGACTTCTGTGTTTTTCCCCCTTTCTCCTCACAGGCTTTCTCCCAATAAATGTCTTGCACATCTAATCTCATGTTGGCTTCTACTTCTCAGATGATACGAACCGACACAAATAGTACTGAGAGTGGTCCAAGAAAACAGGTGGTGTGAGATAGGGGTATGGGGCAGACTCATCACCCAGCATGGGAGGAGAATGTCTTCCTAGATGGAAGGTGGGTCACAGGTACAAACGATGTGATTTATACTGAACACCTGCTTTTCCTTCTGGAAATCTGGATTCGGTATGTGCCAGGCAGAGGCTGCCTACCCAACCAGCCCCAAAGAAAATCTCTGGGAACTAAGTCTCTAAATGAGCTTCCTTGGTGGACATTGTCTCACATGTGTAGTCACAACCTGTTGCTGGAGGAATTAAGTGTGTCCTGTTGTGACTGCCCCGGGAGAGGATACTTGCAAACTTGTGCCTGGTTTCCCTTGGAATTTACTGCATGTGCTTCTCTTGCCGTAATTGTCGTTATGACTCTACGAGAGTTCTGTAAGTCCTCCCAGTCAATCCCTGAACCTAAGGTGAACTGAGCCCCTGCCCTTAAAGAGACAGCACAAGAAACAGCCCTGCAGGATACAGCATGGAAGCAGCGGTTTGAAAAATACCTGAGGCATAGGGGAGGGAGGTTTATTTACTAATCTCAGAGACTGTGCTGGAGGGTCAAAGATCTTTGGGAGACTTCTCCAAGAACAAAAGAGCTGGCAGGCATCATCCATCCCCCACCCCCCCAGTCTAGACACAGGGAATCCTGTGGGAACTAGCGCAACACTGACACTCCCTTTCTAACATGCTAACAGTGCACCCACCCCCATGTTTTCCTGTGGACCCTTACCCTCCAGCCAGGACTCGACTCCAGCTGTCCTCCAACGGCAAACCCACACAAATCATGATAACGGCACACATCCTGCCCCAGCGCTGTCCTGTGGACTCACCCCCACCGATATGCTCTCGGTCACAGCCCATCCAAAACTGCCACAAGCCTGGCAATACAAGCAGCCCCAACAGGAGCCAACACCACAGTGACTCCTGCCCCAGGGAGAAGGAAAGATAACCACACGCAACACTCAGACTGTGGTACCAGCAGTGGACGTGGGGTAGACATCTCAGTTGACTGCAGGGCCTGCCCACATAAAAAGCTTCTCAGGGGGCAGGACAGGGAACGTGCCCTGCTGTTCGGTGCCACTGCATCTCTGGCAAACACCTGGTGTGACTCAACTCAAGCCCAAGGCAGCCCCAGACTGGCCCACTTACAACACAGGAATCAAACCCTGTCCACAGCAGGCAAAGAGAGCCAATGTAGACAACAGACTGAAGGAAAAAGTGGCTCAGCCACAATAACAGGGCACATGCAACACACAGAGGAGATACCCTGAAGTGCCAGGTTCTGGTGAAGAGGGAACACTGCACTGCAGGGCAATACAGGACCACTTCTTCATAAGGCCACTACTTGCAAGAGCAGGAGACATAGATGACTTCCCTAACACACAGAAACAGTTACAGAGAGTTAGACAAAATGAGGAGACAGAGGAATATGTCCCAAATGAAAGAACAGGACAAAAATTGCAGAAAGAGACCTAAGCAAAACAGACATAAGTAATATGTTTGATAGAGAACTTAAAGTAATGGTCATATAGTTACTCACTGAAAAAAGAGTGAAGGACACCAATGAGACCCTTAACAAAGAAATAGAAAACATAAAAAGAACCAATCAGAGATGAGAAATCAATAATTGAAATTAAAAATAAACTGGATGGAATGAATAGTAGACGAGAGGAAGTAGAGAAATGGATCAGCAACCTGGAGGACAGAGTAATAGAAAGCAATCAAGCTGAACAGGTGAGAGAAAAAAAATAATACAAAATGAAATCAGTGTCAGGGTCTCAGCAACACCATCAAGTATAATAGCATTTGCATTATAGGGATCCCAGAAGGAGAAGACAGAGAAAAGGGGACCGAAATTTTATTTCAAGAAAATAATACCTGAAAACTTCCTGAATCTGGGGAGGGAAACAAATACAGATCCAGTAGGCACAGAGATACCCCAACAAAATCAACCCAAGGAGGTCCACACCAAGACACATAATAATTAAAATGGCAAAAAATGACAGCGAATTTTAAAAGCAGCAAGAGATAAGAAAACAGTTACATACAAGGGAAACCTCATAAGGCAATCAGCTGATTTTTCAGCAGAAACTTTTTGGGTCAGAAAAGGAGTGTCATGATCTATTCAAAGTGCTGAAAGGAAAAAATCTGCAGCCAAGAATACTTTATCTAGCAAGGCTATCATTAGCAATAGAAGGAGAGATAAAGAGCTTCCTAGGCAAGAGTTAAAAGAATTCATGACCACTAAACCTCCCTATAAGAAATGTCAAACGGGACTCTGAGTGGAAACAAAAAAAAAATCATAAGTACAAGTAAGAAAAGCAGGCAACACAAAAGTAATAAAAATACATATATGTATAAAAATTAGTCAAGGAACTCACAAAAAGAAGGATGTAAAGTATGACACAATGTACCTAAAATATTGGGGGTGGGGAGAAAAGTAAAGAATGGGTTCAAACTTAAGCAACCATCAACTTCATATAGACTGCTATATGAATAAGATGTTATATACAGACTAAGTGATAAGCACAAATCAAAAACCAGTAATACTTTTGTAAAAAACAAGGAGAAAGGAATCCAAGTATATCACTAAAGAAAGCTAGCACACCATGAGAAAAGAGAGCAAGAGAAGAAAGGAACAGAAAAGTACAAACACAACCATAAAACAATTAACAAAATGGCAATAAGTACATACCTATCAATAACTACTTGGAATGTAAATGGACTAAATGGTCCAATCAAAAAATATAGGGTGATAGAATGGATAAAAAGCAAGACCCATCTATATGAGACTATAAGAGACTCATTTCAGGCCTAAGCAGATTGAAAGATGGAGAAATATTTACCATGCAAATGGAAGTAAGAAAAAAGCTGGGGTAGCAATACTTATATTGGACAAAATAGACTTTAAAAAAAACAAAGATTATAGTAGCACCTGAGTGACTCAATCAGTTAAGCATCTGACTCCTGACTTCGGCTCAGTTCATGATCTCATGGTTAGCCCCGGTTTGGCTCTGTACTGACAGCGTGGAGCCTGCTTGGAATTCTCTCTCTCTCTCTCTCTCTCTCTCTCTCTCTCTCTCTCTCTCTGCTCCTCTCCTTCTCACGTGCTTAAAATAAATAAATAAACATTTTTTAAAAAGACTGTAGGGGCATCTGGGTGGCTCAGTCAGTTAAGCATCTGACTTTGGCTCAGGTCATGATCTCGTGGTTTGTGGGTTTGAGCCCAGCATCAGGCTCTGTGATGACAGCTCAGAGCCTAAAGCCTGCTTCAGATTCTGTGTCTCACCTCGCTCTGCCCCTCCCCAACTAGCACTCTGTCTCTGTGTCTCAAAAATGAATAAATGTTAAAAAAAAAAAAAAAGTACTGTAACAAGAGACAAAGAAGGTCACTACATAATCATAAAGGGAAGAATCCTTTTATAGGAAGAAGGAAAGGGAAGGAGATATAACAATTGTAAATATTTATGCATCCAACACGAAAGCACCCAAATACATAAAGCATCTAATAACAACCATAAAGGAAGTAATTGATACTAATACAATAATAGTAGGGGACTTTAGTGGATAGATCATCCAACCAGAAAATCAACAAAGAAACAGTGACTCTGGAAGACACATTGGACCCAGATGGATCTAACAGATATATTCAAAACATCCCATCCTAAAACAGAATACACATTCTTTTCAAGTACACATAGAACATTCTACAGGATATATCACATATTAGGCCACAAAAGAAGTCTTAAATTCAAAAAGATCAAAGTTATACCATGCATCTTTTCTGACCACAGTGTTATGAAACTAGAAATAAACTACAAGAAAAAATCTGGAAAGAGCATAAATACATAGAAATTAAATAATATGCTTTCAAACAACAAATGAGTCAACCAAGAAATCAAAGAGGAAATTAAAAAATATATAGAGATATATGAAAATGAAAACACGATGGTGAAAAATCTTTGGGATACAGCAAAAGTTATTCCGAGATGAAAGTTTACAGCAATACAAGCCTATCTCAAAAAGCAAGAAAAATCTCAAATAAACAATTAACCTTAGGAGCTAGAAAAAGGAGAACAAACAAAACCCAAACCTAGTAGAAGAAAAGAAATAATAAAGATTGGAGTTGGGATAAATGAAATAGGAACTAAAAAACCAACAGAACAGATCAATGAAACCAGAAGCTGGTTCTTTGAAAAGATCAATAAAATAGATAAGTCTTTAGCCAGACCCAACCAAAAAAAAAAAAAAGAAAGAAAGAAAGAAAAAGAAAAGAAAAAAACAGAAGACTCAAACAAAATCAGAAATGAAAGAGGAGAAATAACAAATAACAACCAACACCATAGAAATAGAAAGGATTGTAAGAGAATAGAAAATTATATGCCAACAAATTGGACAATCTAGAAGAAATGGAAAAATTCTGAGAAACAACCTCCCAAAACTGAGGCAGGAACCACCAGAAAATTTGAACAGATTAATTACCAGCAATTAAATTGAATCAATAATCAAAAAACCTCCCAAAAAATGTCCAGGACCAGATGGCTTCACAGCTGAATTCAACCAAACATGTAGAGAAGAGTTAACATCTATGCTTCTCAAACTATTCCAAAAAATAAAAGAGGAAGGAAAGCTTCCAAATTAATTCTATGAGGCCAGCATTACCTTGATACCAAAACCAGACAAAGACACTACAAAAAAAGCGAACTACAGGCCAATTATGTCTGATGAACACAAATGAAAAAATCCTAAACAAAATATTAGCAAACCAAATCCAACAATACGTTAAAAATATCATTCACCATGATTAACTGGGACTTATTTCCAGTATGCAAGTGTGGTTCAATATTTGCAAATCAATCATCATGATACATCACATCAACATGAGAAAGGATAAAAACCATATGATCATTTCAACAGATGCAGAAAAAAACATTTGACAAAGTACATCTATTCATGATATAAACCTTCAACAAAGCAGGTAATTTAGAGGGAGCATACCTCAACATAATAAAGGTCATATATGAAAAACACACAGCTAACATCATACTGAATGGTAAAAAACTTGAGAGTTTTTCACCTAATATCAAGAACAAGACAAGATGTCCACTCTCACCACTGTAATTCACTTAACAGTACTGGAAGTCCTAGCCACACAACCATACAAGAAAAAAGAATAAAAGGCATCTGGATTGGTAAGGAAGAAATAAAACTTTCACTATTTGCAGATGATCTGATACTATACATAGAAAACCCTAAAGACTCCAACAAAAACTACTAAAACTGATCATTGAATTCACTAAGGTTGCAGGACACAAAATCAATATAAAGAAATTCACTGCATTTGTATACACTAATAATGAAGCAGCAGAAAGAAAAATTAAGAAAATAATCCCATTTACAATTGCACCAAAAATAATAAAATAACTGAGAATAAGCCTAACTGAGGAGGTGAAAGATATGTACTCTGAAAACCATAAAACACTGATGAAAGAAATTAAAGATGACAAAAACAAATGAAAAGATATTCCATGCTCATGGATTGGGAGAGCAAATACCATTAAAATGTCCCTATTACCCAAAGCAACCTATAGATTTAATGCGATCCCTATCAAAATACCAACAGCATTTTTCACAGACAGAACTAGAACAAATAACCTCACAATGTGTATGGAGAACAAAAGTGGAGGTATCACAATCCCAGATTTCAAGATATACTACCAACCTGCACTAAACTTGTTTTGCACAAGTACAAAAACAGACACAAAGCACATGGGAACAGAATAGGGAGCCTGGAAATAAACACACTATTATATAGTCAATTAGTCTGCAACACAGAAGGAAAGAATATGCAATGGAAAAGACAGTCTCTTCAACAAATTGTGTTGGGAAAACTGGACAGCAACATGCAAAAGAATGAAACTGAACCACTTTCTTACACCATACAAAAAAATTAAACTCAAAATGGATTAAGGACCCAAATGTGAGACCTGAAACTACAAAAATCCTAGAGGAGAGCACAGGCCATAATTTCTCTGACATCAGCCATAGCAACATTTTTCTAGATATGTTTCCTGAGGCAAGGAAAACAAAAAGAAAAACAAACTATTAGGACTACATTGAAACACAAAGCTTCTGCACAGCAAAGGAAACAATCAACGAAACTAAAAGATAACATACTGAATGGGAGAAGATATTTGCAAATGACATATCTGATAAAGGGTTAGTATCCAAAGTATGTAAAGAACTTACACAACTCAACACCAAATAAAACAAATATCCAATTAAAAAATGGGCAGAAGACATGAACAGACATTTCTCCAAAGAAACAGATGGCAAGCAGACACATGAAAAGATGTTCAACATCACTCATCATCAGGTAAGTACAAATCAAAACCACATTATGATATCACCTTACCCGTCAGAGTGGCTAAAATAAAAAAACACAGAAAATAACAAGTGTTGACAAGGATGTGGAGAAAAAGGAACCTTCATACACTGCTGGTAGGAATGCAAACTGGTGCAGCCACTGTGGAAAACAGCATGGAAGTTCTTCAAAAAATTAAAAATAGAACTATCCTATGCTCCAATAATTCTACTACTAGGTATTTACCCAAAGAATACAAAAATTCAAAGGGATATATGCACCCCTATTTTTACTGCAGCATTATTTACAATAGCCAAATTAAGGAAGCAGCCCAAGTGTCCATCAATAGATGAATGGATAAAGAAGTATCCACCAACAGATGAATGGATGTGTGTATATATACATACATACATACACACACATACATAGAGTAGAATATTACTCAGCCATAAAAAAGAAGAAAATCTTGCCATTTACAACAATATGGATGGAGCTAGAGTATAACTAAGTGAAGTAAGTCAGAGAAAGACAAATACCCTATGTTTTCACTCATATGTGGAATTTCAGAAAAACAAATGAACAAAGAAAAAAAAAGAGACAAGCCAAAAAACAGACTCTCAACTATAAAACAAACTGATGGTTACCGGGGGGGAGGTGGGTGGGGGATGGGTGAAAAGAAGTGATGGGGATTAAGAGTACATTTGTCTCGATGAGCACTGAGTAATGTATAGATTGCTGGATCACTGTATTGTACGTCCAAAACTAACACTCTATGTTACTATAATGAAATTTTTAAAAACATCAAAATAAATAAATTAAAATATAATAATGACAACAAAAATAAAGTGATCAGACCTTGGGAAAACTCAGAGGATACAGATGTGCTGCTGTATTAAATACACAAGTCTGTCTACTGTTGGGAAAGGGAAGGAGTGACACACAAACATCACATTAAAATATGGCAAATTTTGCGGATACCTGTGTGGCTCAGTCAGCTGAGCCACCAACTCCTGATTTCAGCTCAGGTCATGATATCATGGTCTGTGGGTTTGAGCCCCACATGGGGCTCTGCACTGGCAGCGTGGAGCCTGCTTCAGATTCTCTCTCGTCCTCTCCCTCTGACCCTCCCCCACTCATGCTTGCTTGCTCTCTCTCTCAAAAATAAACATTAAAAAAATTTAAAATAAAATAAAATATGACTAATTTTGAACCATGTTCTTGAACCATAAACATTTTAAATGGGTTAAAAATGAATTATTCAATTATTACCTGGAGATAGTCTTAGCTTGTTGTTCTGTTAAGCCGAGCTCTTCACTGGAAACTCCATCTTTTGTTATAATGTCCTCAATAATGTCGGCAATATCAGTCAATCCAGTCATCTGGAGTGGGTCTACTGAAATACTTCATTTTCAAATGCAATTTGAGAAACAGTAGTCAGTATCTATAACTTAATTACATTAATCAAAAATGAACATGTAAAGTTTAAAAAATGAACATGTAAAACTATGCCTTCCAAGAGTATAAACAAACACCAAAATCATAAACCTAGAACTAATGTTCCTTCTACTTTCCAGTGATCCTCAGTGCAAAAGTCTAATCATTAGTAATTGGTGACTTCTTAGGGGCTCTTAAAAAAGTGAACATAAGGCTCAGGAGATCAGTTCTACCCGTCCTGCCTGCTGAATATATAGGCAGTTAAAGAAATGTAGCAAATGCAGTCTATTATATTCTAATTCCTTATGCTAAGACAGTGAAGGATGTAATATAGTAAACCTCAGCTTCTTAAAACATTCCATTCTCAGTGAAAATTAATTATATTTCTAGAGTCCATGAAAAAATATGTAGTGTAGCAGCTCACATACACATGAACAACAAAGTTTTCCACTCAGTTTATGCCCAACTTCAAGTAAAATTGTGAATGAATTCTTAAGATATTTACCTCTCGAATAACTCATCACTGTTATTCACACCTAAAAAAAGAAACATTATTAATAAAAATTTTAGGTCAGTTATCTTTTTACTTTCATCTATTAATCCGATTTAGAAATTATATAACCAGAAATTGCAATATATTTAAACCTCCAAATAGGTTTAAAGATACGTATGTGTAGTATTCTTATCCTCCTCTTGAATAAGCTATTTGGTAGTGAATACTCTCTGCATTTTCAGATTATTGCTTTTCTATCCAGAGTACTCGGAATAATATACTTTAGGAAGTACAGTCCTTTGCTTACTACACAGTTTAAAATACTGAAGTGCAATTTACTAAAACAAAAAACAAAAAAGCTCTGGTGATCTAAAAGTAATACATTTGGGAGAATATCTAATTTTTTAAGATGTTTTATTTTTGAGAGAGAGAGAGAGAGAGAGAGAGAGAGAGCAAGTGAGGAGGGGCGGTGGCGGGGGGACCAGAGGATCCCAATGCAGGGCTCAAACTCCTGAACCATGAGATCATAACTATAAATTTCTTTTCTGATTCCTTTTATCAAAGGGCAGAAAAGTGTTATATCCAAATAAATACCTTTTCATAGTAGTTACACAGGATGATTTGATCCTTAGTTCATTTTCAAACCAGTTTTGGAACTCTTCTATGGGACTGCCTTCATAATTTACTGAACACACAGATCAGCTTTATTCCTTGAAAATCACAATTCCTTTTTTTTTTTTTTAATTCCAAACAGTGACTCTCAGCCTGATTATCTACCTCATTTCTCAGAAATGCCTCTGGAAATCTTGTAGCTATTTCCAAAACTTAGATCTGTTTTCAGTGAGTAAATTATTTGCCACCGTTAAGATCAATCACAAGAAGGGCACCTGGATGGCTCAGTCGTTAAGCATCCAACTCTTGATTTCAGCTTAGGTCATGATCTTGCAGTTTGTAGAGTTCGAGTCCTGCATCGGGCTCTCTGCTATAAGCACGGAGCCCATTTTGGATCCTCTGTTCCCCCACCCACCCCGCCCCATTCCCCACTTGTGCTCTCTCTCTCACAAATTTTTTTTAAAAACCCACAAGACTGTGCTAAGAAACAAGTCAATTTCAAAGGAGAAAATCTAAGCTGGTTTTGAGCATTAGAAGTAAGAGAGTGACTATCCATCCTTCTAAGATGCCAACTTTGGAAGAGAAAACACCCATTAGGGCATCTAAATTCTGTACTCTAAAAAATAATTTGGTTTCCTTTTTAATTTATATTAGATATTGAATACTAGAGAAAAACATTTTAATTATCCATCTTTATATGTGTTATGCCATTTACTGACATTTCTCCTTTCTTCTCTCACTTCCTAACTTAAGAAGCTATTACAATCCTGAATGAATCACCTCCCCAACCTGGTACTTTCCATCTCACTTTTCCTACTTTCTTTTCTTCTTCCTTTAAACATTAAAGATTTTGTCTTTATCCCCATCTTGAAATGATCTTTGACTTCATTTCTCTTATCTTATTTTTCTACTTCCTTTTAATATCAGAATTCTTAAGTAGTCTATACTTACAGCTTCTTGAGCCTATCTCTATCCCCAGCCAGCTTTCTTCTACTCTTCATATTTATATTGAAAGTACCCAATGTCCTTAACAAATTCAATCTTTATTCTTGACTTTATGGATTCTTGTGAAACTGTTAGCCACTTACTACTTCTTGAAAATCCCTCGCCAGAGTCTACTTGTCCATGTCCCTCACTGGGAGGCTCCCCTTCCTCTCTACAGGGTGACATTTCACAGGTTGCTCTTTGGCATTTTCCCTTTTTCCATATTGCTTGGTGATAACAGATGCACTAATTCTTAACTATATAATTATATAAAAGGCTCTTACATCTGTTTTTCAGGCTTAAACCTCTCATCAAGTTCCACTTCCTATAAAAAACTGGATCCTAAATATGGCCATTTATATACCCCAGCATCACATTCAACCAGTACATTTGGTCTACAGGTGCTCTCGAATTTGACATCAGAGCTAGGATATCCTCATGCCTATAGTCTAACAACACAAAGTAGCCATTCATTTTCTCCTTCTCCTCTTTTATCCACTTAGTGACAGCAGTTGCCTATTCAGAATGTCTCTCGCTTTCTCACACACTGCCCAGGTTCTTACTGTTTCACAGGCCAGATGAATTTAACAGCTCACCAAAGGATCTCTGCCTCCATTCTAGTCTTTCTCAAAACTCCCTTATTATACTTTTCTGCTCAGAATTCTCCAGTGATTCCCTGGGATAAAATGGAGTTTATGCTTCTCACATACAGTCAGAACTCTCTGCAACCTCCTTAACGTCATGTGTCATCTCTCCCCTGTAAGTGGGGAGAGAAAAGCTGCCGATGACGGAGACCCTAAAGGAATCAGGTTCGCAGCTCGGTGCTTTATATACAATAGTCAATCTTCACAACAACCTGGTGAAGCAGAAATGATTGTCTCCCCGTGATGACTAAAACACAAATGGAATCTACAAAGAACTTAGAGAAAAAAATTACAGGACTTAAAGCCAGATTCTTACTAGTTTTATTTAAATAACAGCAATGTCATTTAAAAATACCATCTTTGGGGAGCCTGGGTGGCTCAGCTGATTGAGCTTTTTATTCTTGATTTCGGCTCAGGTCATGATCTCATGGCTCATGGGTTCAAGCCCCATGTCAGGGGGCTGTGCTGACAGCATGGAGCCTGCTTGGGATTCTCTGTCTCACTCTCTCTGTGCCCTTCCCCAACTCTCTCTCTCTCAAAATAAATAAATAAACCTTACACAACAGTTTTTTTAAATAGCATTTTTACTGCTTATATTAACTTTAAAAATGATAATAAAATATACTATAAACCCTCAGTAAATTCATCATTTTTGACCATCAATAGCTAAGGGCTAAAAAATATATATTTCAAAGCCACTATCAGTAGCCCAAGTGTTATATTTAGTATAACCTATTATTCATATGACAAAATGTATTTGTTAGGACTAAACAATAGCATTTTAACTGCCAGCTCCAAATGAAACAGAAAAATAGCACTAAACTTTTCTAAGTCTCAATATCCTCCACTATAAAATGGGGACAATAATGGCATCTACCTCACAGGTTAGGCTTATACCAGGGTCAATGCATGTAACACAGCAATATCGGGGACCCAGCAGAGGCTCAATACACTACAGCTGTTGTTTTGTTTTCATAATTAAAACTCCAGGTTCTCAATGTTGGCAGAGTTTGAATTTCTCAATTTTTGTAAAAATCAGATAGTACAGTAATTCCAGTTGCTATACACTTAACATTTTATTAAAATAACTTGGAGATATCTAATCATACATTATATCTTGTTAGAGATATATCCTTGCAATATCTAATGAAGATGACAATACAGTTCTTCAATAAATGGTACAAATTGTAACTTCCCTTGCCCCGAAATTTATAAATATTGCAAAATGGCTTCACAAATCCTTCACAACTGTGTTCCCAGTAAACACTCTTCAGCAATAGTGTATTGGAAGATAAGAGTGTAAACAAAAAAAGGGAAGAACAATACCAGGAGAAGTTGTACTCTGGCCACTGAAAAGGCTGACCGCTGAATCAGCAGAAGGAAATACACAGGTTTTCTGACTAGAATGAGTTTCTGTTACTGAAAATTCAGCTTCTGAAATCTCCTCTTTGTCACTTTGATCCTCCTCATTCCTATGAGTCAGGAAATGTGCTAATCCAAAGGAAAATAGTAGAAGAAAGAAAGCACAGGGAAAAAAGATACAACACTTAGTTAACCCTTTTACATGGCAACAGATAGAAGTTTACAACGTATTATTTTGATAACTTTCCACTATATAATGATATAATTGAATATATTTAAAACTTAACCTCTCTCACAGTAAAAAAAAAATTATGCTTATTTTTTTTTAAATTAAGTTTATTAATTTAAACTTAATTAAAGAGAGCAAAAGAGAGAAAGGAGAGAGAGAGAGAATGTGAGCAGGGAATGGGCAGAGAGAGAGTGTGAGAGAGAATCCCAAGCAGGCTCTGTGTTGTCACAGCAGAGCCTGATGCAGGACTTGAACTCACGAACCATGAGATCATGGCCTGCGCTATAAACCAAGAACTGGACACTTAACCAATTAAGCCACCCAGGCACCCCAAAACTGTTAAGTTTATTATCAGTTTCAGAAAACATGGCAGACTGAGCTGAAGTGGACAGGTTCATACCCTGTTATAAAAACACAGAAGAAATGCTAAATTAAAAAAAAAAAAAAAAGATTAGGGACACTGGCTGGCTTAGTCAGTAGAGCATGTGACTCCTCATCTCAAGGTCATGCGGTTGTGAGTTCAACTCCCACATTGAGCATGGAGCCTACTTAAAAGGAATTAAAAAATAAAATAAATAGATTAATATGCAAACAAGCCCTGTAAATAAAGAAATCCCTCAGTGCCAGAAAAGAAAAAGGAATCAAAGCTGGGCAATATATGGAGAAGGATGCTGGGATAGTCCATAGAGAAACAGGAGATGTGGTTTCTGCCATCAGCCGCGGGGAGAACTGAGCTACCTTCACATGGCCTAGAGCACTAAAGGATAGGTCTGTCCATAAAATGAGGATAAGAAAAACCATGGAGAAGCAGCAAAGAAGTTTTCTATCTTCCTGAATGGTAGATGGGAGAAAAATAAGTCAACTCTGAGAAATCAAAATCTCTGTCTTGCCACAAGCAGGTATGGGATCTGAATTTATACCATCTATGTAGTAAAGCAACTCCAAGCCAAGAAATGTATAGGAAAACTTGTTCCCCAAACTCTTTCTACTTCAGCAGACAGCAAGAAGCAAATACAAAACCACTTCAAAGACAAGTGTATACAATCCAGCAGAACTCTCCTAAAGATAAGTTCATGATAAAAAAAAAAAAAAAATTACAGGGGTGCCTGGGTGGCTCAGTCATTTAAGCGTCCAACTTTGGTTCAGGTCATGATCTCATGGTGTGTGGGTTTGAGCCCCACGCCAGGCGCTGTGCTGACAACTCAGAGTCTGGAGCTTATTTCAGATTCTGTGTCTGCCCCTCCCCTGCTTGCTCTCTATCTCTCTCTACCCCAAAAATAAAAACGTTAAAAAAAAATTTTTTTAATTACAAATCGCACAAAGAAACAATCATGAAAGAGAGCAGTATGCAGATTTAACTACTGAGAATATGCACACATGAAGTAAAACAGCATAAAATATTACTAAAATCATTAAATAGATAAAAGGGCATAGAAACCATAATAAAAGAACAGGATAGTACATCCAGCAAACAGATAGATTTGAAAAAGAAATAAACAGAACCTGTAGACATTAAGAATGCAGTAAAAAAAAAAAAAATTAAATCCTACAGCAAAGAAGACACGGAAGAGAAAATTAGTAAACTAAAAGACAGATTGGATGACATCACCCTGAGTATATCACTGAGAGATAAAAAGATGGCAATTAATAGTTAAGAGACAGAATAAAGCGAGAAGGTCCAAATAGCTGGTGTTTTAGAAAACAGAACAGAAAGAATGGGGAGGAAGCAATACTACAAAAGGAAATGGATGAAAAATAACAAACATTAAACCTGCAACTTAAAGAATCATTCCTCTCCCATATAGAATAAATTTTTAAAATGTATACACTGAGACACACTTGTATCAAAAATATAAAATAAGCCAAAAATAAAGAAAATTCCAGGGGCACCTGGGTAGCTCAGTTGGGTAAGCATCTTACTCTTTATTTTTTCAGCTCAGGTCATGATCTCACAGTTTGTGAGAGATCACAAACTGGGCATGGAGCCTGCTCAAGATCCTCTCTCTCTGCTCCCCTCTCTCCCTCTGCTCCTCCCCTGTATGTGTGTGCTTACTCTCTCAAACAAACATAATACAATGAAAATGTAAATAAATTAAAAATATAGCCCTAACCCCATAATATTGAGAATCTAAAAATCCCTTTCACAAACTAAAGAAGATATTTTTTTTCTAAGTTTATTTATTTATTTTGAGAGAGTGAGTGAGCAGAAGTGGGGGAGAAGCAGAGAGAGGAAGAGAGAGGAGGAAAGAGAGAGGGAGAGAGAGATACCAAGAAGGCTCTGTGCTGTCAGCATGGAGACCCAAGCGAACCGTGAGATCATTACCTCAGCCAAAACCAAGAGTTGAACACTTAACAGAGTAAGCCACCCAGATGTCCCTAAAGAAGACATATTAATACAAATTACAAACTACTTAGATCTGAACAACACCAAAACGTGGTTCATATCAACACTCCTGTCTGGGTCCTTACAAGAACACGTTCAGCTTCAAATGCACACATTAGAAAAAGATAAAGAATGAAGTTAGGAAAAAGTCAACAGGTTAAGCCCTCAAAAACAGAAGAAATCATAAAGCTAAGAATAGAAATTTATGAAAAAGAAAATTAGGAGCGCCTGGGTGGCTCGGTCAGTTAAGCATTCAACTCTTGGTTTCAGCTCAGGTCATACTCTCACAGTTCATGAGTTTGAGCCCCGCATTGGGCTTCTCTGCTGTCAGCACAGAGCCTCCTTGGGATTCTCTGTCCCCCTCTCTCTGCCCTTCCCCCACTTGCACTCTCTCTCTCTCTCTCAAAAATAAAC
Organism: Panthera onca; assembly: GCF_046562875.1. Taxonomy (NCBI): domain Eukaryota; kingdom Metazoa; phylum Chordata; class Mammalia; order Carnivora; family Felidae; genus Panthera; species Panthera onca. The sequence goes on from NC_138339.1 coordinate 29,812,926, forward strand.
ATTAAAAAAAAATTAAACAGAATCAACAAACCAAAGCCTGTTTTTAAAAAATGCATTACATTGCTGACAAGACTGAATGAAAGACTATAACAACTATAGATATAGTAGAAAAGTTTTTAAGTACCCTCGTTTCATTATTTCAATGAGAAATGCAAAAACATACCATCTCACCACTGCCTGGCCATTTAATCAGAACCTCAAATTCCAGTTCTGCAGATGACCAGGGACAAAGAGCAACCACAGCACAAAGCTGTGTGCACCCTCAGCGAGTGTGTGGCTGGTGCTGCCCCACTCTAGGAGTTTACAGCACTGGCTTCTCAGGAAAAAATGGCATGGGTGGGAGCCAATCACATGATCACAAAAATATCCTAATCTAACAATTAGGGGACTGATGGCTTCAGCTCACAAATGAAAACTGTCCCCAATTCTGGCACTCCCAAGGGCAATGCTTCCCCTTTCAGAGCAAGGTCAGGCCCCCCTGCTTTCCCCCCACCACACACACAAACCTTCCAAAATACCAGTGGCTTTTGAAGCAGATGTTTTTTCAGATTCAAGACCAGAGGACAATTCAATATGGTCTAAGGATGCACCCTGTAGAAAAACACATACAAAAAAATAACTTGAAAATTTTAGTTTGATAATTTCACAACATTGTTAAATAATTTTATGTACATTTTAAATATTAAGGGAACAAGTGAAAGAAATGGGATTACATCCAGTAAGAGCTAAATGGTGGGGACAGATAAAGAGAAGGAAATTTTTATCTATTTGTAGTCTAAATGATTTAACCTTTCCTAAGGAAAACAGCATCACATAATTTTAGACTGGGGAGGAATGTGAATTACCACTTAGACAAAACCTTCATTTTACAGATGAGAGAAGAGGGCCCAAAGAAATTGAGTGACTTTCTTAGTGGCAGAATATGGATCTCAACCTAGGTCTTCAAAGCCCCTAGTCAGCACTTGTGCAAAAGTATCCCTCTGCCTCTTCCAGGCTTACAGTCTGTTCTATTAATTAAAATACACAAGTCAAAACCTCTGTATTTATGTGTACATTACAACAGGATGAGAATATTTTAAAACAATATGCCCAACATTTCATTTAAATTAGTGCTAGCTCCTTCCAAGTAGTCACCTTAGCAGACTAAATACTTTTGGAGTTTGAGCAACCTCTCTTCCTTTGAAATTGTCTCCCAAGCTTGTGCTACAATTATTATTAACTGTTCTGGTGATAAGTCTTTATTATATAAATGTGATTTTATTACTGTCAGAATCTAAAACTGAGAGAGCAAAGATAGCCATTAAATAAACATTCATCAAATGCCTGACATGTGCCAAGCAAAAGGCACAATCCCTGTCCTCCAATGTTAAAAAAGGCTTGGGCCGAGAGGGGAGCGGTTACAGAATTTTTAGGAACTTTTTCAAAATACGTGTGTGTGATCTGCACCCTTCCCCTTGCCAAGCCACTGCCCCTTCCTCTGTCCATACCCTACCACCCCAGATTCAGTAGGCCTGCCATGTATATTTTGAAAAAGATCACGACTTACACATCTGTCCTTTTATGTAATGGATCCAGATATGTGGAAATTCCTTCTCGAAACTCTTCCTTTGGCTTGCTTTCTCCTGAGTCTCTTACTACCTCAGAATGTTCCTTCTCAAGCTTTGTGGTTGAATCTTCATCTTTAAAAGTTTGTGCACCCACAAAATTCTGCCCTTTATCCTCTTTTACTCCTCATTCAGTGTACTCTCTCTGGGTGAATGCCCTATTATGATTCGAACTTCCTCCTAAGGACTCTAAAATCTGTACCATCAACCCAAATCTAGCTCCTAAGCTCCAGAAGCATATATCCAACTGCCTACTAATCTCACAGCACCTCAAATTTAACATGTTTCTTACTGAAATCACTGTGCCTCCCTCCTCCCAAAACACACATACTACTTCTTCCCTAGTTTGGAAAATGACTCCAGGCTCAAAATCTGGACACCATTGTGATCTTTCTATTCTTCACCTTCCCACAACCGATCACCCTCTGAGTCCTGCAACATCCTTCCCTTCATCCTCAATGCTAACGTTCAGGTTATTGTTACTTCTTGGCTTGGTATTCAGTGGATCTCAAACATCAATCAGTAAACCCAGTATAGAGCTAACTACAAAAATTACAGAGCTAGCTACATAAGAATCATTTTTGAAGGTTACTAATAACACAAATTCCTGGGTCCCACCCTAGGATTACTTGAAATCAGAATCTCAGGGGTATGAGGCCATAAGTTTGCAATTCTAACAAGTTCCCCAAGATGACTCTAATGAGTCAGTTTAGAACCACTGTGACCCAGTTGATCTCCCTGTTCTCAGTCTTATCCTCTCCAATCTCCCCTCCACACTGCTGCCAGAGTATCTGATCATATCATTTCACTGCTTAAAATTCTTCAATGGTTTCCTACTGCCTATTTATGGGATAAAATCCTAATCACTTGACATGGAAAACAATACTTTCCATCATGCCTTACCTGCCCCTACCTACCTCTACTGCCAGATGTCTTAAAGCCCAGTACCATCAACCTCTACCTCACAATGTCCCATCAGCCTTTCCTTATCTCACTGATGAATATCAATTCATTATCAGCTCAAGAGTAAGCTCTACAGAGCCTTCTCTGATGCTACCCCTTCACTCACTCACTTCTCTAGTCACAACAGGTCGTGTGTCCCATACTGTTCTCACTGCACCCTGTTCATACGCATATTATACATCTGTCTTCCCTTGTTAGATTCTAAGCTGCTTGAGAGTAGTGACTATGTATGCCTTGTTTATCTTTCCATTCCCACAACTTAGCACATGGCCCAGCATATAGCAGAAGCTCAACGTTTACTGAAGGAACAAACTCTTGGACTCTGGAGCAAGCCAGGATTAAGACTAGATTCAAGGCTAAGTAACGTATTTGGCTTTAGATATGCTTAATATACTAGGACATAAAGCAAGCGATTCCTTGAAATAAGGAGTTCCAAAGATGACTCTGAAACTTAACCCTCATTTTGAAGTGATATATTTAAGTCTGGGTTAAAAAAACAAAAAGGAAAACAACCAAATAAACATCATAATAATGTTACTTAATAGTAGCCCTACCTCGTATTTTTTCAGTGTAATTTCACATGTGTTTAATCTTAACTTTTTAATATGTGTTAAGTGTTTGAATTAAAGAAATACTATAAACCTAATAAATACATCTTTTAAAATCTCAACCTGCTAGCAGCCTGGAATATTTGTTAGGTAAGTCAGTGATGGAATTCTTATCTTGCAGACCAATTTGCATTTCCCAATACAAGGCTTTTACACACTCAAAATATTTTTACTGTTAGTTCCTTAATCTTTATTTTATGTGAATTTTACTTCCTAAAAAAAAAAGGTTTGTGCAAAATAATTAATTCATGTTTAAGACTTCCTTTCTACTTGTCTAACTACCATGATAATACACATAAATAATCTCTTTCTCATGAGTATTTTTTAAAGATACAGAAACCATCTAAGGACTACTATTCCCATTGTATAAAATATTTAAAAGAAACCGAGAATTCCAAATATAAAGACAACAATATTTGTAAAGTTAAAAAAAAATCTTGCTGAAGAAAATGATAATTAAGGGCAGGGTTCATTTAAAACCACATTCTTGTTTTCTAATTCAACTATTTCTTTTCATGGTAGGAACCACTGGTTCACTTCTTAAAAGTTTAAGGCAGTGGTTCTCAACTGGGGGTGATTTTGCCACCCAAAGAACATTTGGCAACATCTGAAGACATTTTTATTATTATTATGCTACTGAACATCCTACAATGCACAGGGCGGCCTCCTACAACAAAGAGTTATCTGGCCCAAATGTCAGTCATGCTGAGGTTGAGAAACCCTAAATTCAAAAAATAAATAAATTAATTAATTAATTAATTAATTTCCCATTATTTTGAAAAATCAAATGTCCATCCAAACTTACATCACACCAAAATCTAATAACTCAGTAACAAACAAACAGCTAAAATAAAAGACAGTCTACCTTATCACAATGTCGATCTAGCACTTTTTGTCTGGGGCAATCCCGTTCTATGTTTTCAGCAATGTTCTCTATTGCTAACAGTTGTTCATCAATTTTCTGAAGCTTAGACGTAAGATGCTCTAGCCGGCGAGCTGCAGAGCTCTGTGCGGGACGAGCCGCAGAGACATCCCGCAGTAGCTCCCAGAGCAGATACTCCTCTGCGGCAGATGACTTTGAGCTCTGCTCTTTGAATCGGCAATCTGGCTTCAGCATATCTAAATAGTAATAAAGGTAATATCAGAATTGATTACAATTAAGGGAGAAGTAGATGCTGATGATCTAATTTTTTTGAAGACCTCAGTTTAAGTCAACAAAACATTCCTTCAGAAATTTTCTAACACTTCAGCTTCCTGACTTCTGAGAGTTGTCTGTTGTGAAATAAGAATATGTAACAGTATTACTATTACCATAGGACTCCGTATACAAGGCAATTTGAATGTTACTTTTACCCTCTGCTTCCTCAAAAAGCAACTTTATTTAATATTCTTGACTTTTCAAAAACTCTACTTGAAAACCAACAATGTCACACAGTAAAAGCCAGGCCTGCTGTGGGCCATTACCAACTCTACATGGGATCTTAGGCTAACACCAAACCTCCCAAGACCAATATCAAAGCCAATGACTCTCCCTTACTCTTCAAGTCAATTGATTCTTGTCCCAAATTTGAAACACTTTTTTAAATGCATCCTTTTTCTGGCTTCTGGGTCTCTTCCTCCCCTTACTGGTCTTCCATCTTAGTTGTCTTCTTGTTCTTCTCTTCTGCACCTGCCCCTCTGACCCATCAGTATTTCCAGGGTGCCAATCTCTGCTCACTTTTCTTCTCACCCTGCCCACTCTCCCTGGGTGATGTCACTGATGCACAGGTGACTCTCAAATTCACATGGCACCTTTGTGAGCTCCAGCCCTGTGTCCTGGATATCTCATTTAGGGTTGTCCCAAAAGCACACCAATCGAAACTCTGCCCCTCCAACCTGCTCCCTCTTCCTGATTCCCCAGGTTGGTGAACAGCACTATCATTCACCCAGGTTCCTAAGCCACAGGCCTGAGAGTCATTCAAGCTTCTTCTCTTTCCTTCAGATCCAAAGTAACACCGAATATTGAGGATTACCAACCAAAATCTCAAAAAAAAAAAATAAATAAATAAATAAATAAAATAAAAAAAATCTCCATTCCTACTACCACTGCTTAGGTGAAGCTTTCACAATAGATAGACGCCAATTAGTATCTCTATTTTGCCCTCACGTAGTCCATCTTCCACACAGATTTTTTTTTAATTTTTTATTTGAGAGAGAGAGAATGCAAGTGGCGGAGAGGGGCAGGGGGAGAGAGAGAGAGAATCTCTTTTTTTTTTTTTTAGTTTATTTATTCATTTTCAGAGAAAGAGAGAGTACAATGTGTGCACAAGCAGGGAAGCACAGAGAGAGTAAGAGAGAGAATCCTAAGCAGGATCCACTCTGTCAGAGCAGAATCTGACCCGGGGCTTGATCTCACGAACCATGAGATTATGACCCAAACCAAGATCAGGAGTCAAATGCTCAACTGACTGAGCCACCCAGGTGCCCCCCCTCTCAAGATCTTTTAAAAGACAAATCTGATATTGTTCCTTTCTCACCTCAAAGTCTTCAGTGTTTCTCTAATGCCTTCATCTTAAAAGTCCAAATGCCTGTGAGGACAATGACATTCAGTCTTTCCTCTGCCCCCCTCTCCAGCTCATCTCTTGCTGTTTCTTAAACAAGCAAACTGCTCCACTGCCTCTAAACCAAATGAACTTCAATTTTCTCAATCTCTGCAGGCTTCATCAAACTTCCAAGTCATTGCACAACCTATTCTCTCAGTCTGTATGCCATTTGTCTCACCAAGTCCTACTTTCCTTTAAGATTCCATTTAGGCATCTCTCCTCCCAATAGTCCAGTCCTCCCTGGAGATGGATTACACGCTGTATTCCCCAAGAATCTCATCCATACCACCTTGACAGCACTTACCATGCTGTGTCATAATCATCTCCTTCTCTGCCTTCCTTTCCTCCTATAGGTGAGCCCACAGGCAGAGAACCTGGTAGTACTCTCTTCTTCAGCCCTGATATCTGGCCCCTGTCTTAGTGTTTATTGAATAGTCACTCAAATGAGGATTATGATGCCTGTCCTACCTAACTCAAAGAGGTTTGTGAGGATCAAATTATGCAACAAAACACTCTGAAAAATGTGAATCACTAAATACATAGAATCACTAAATATATAAATATATAGTGCTTATTATCTCCCAGCCCCAGTCTAGAGTGAAGCTTCCGATGAGAAGATAATGGTAAATTCCAATGCTGGCAATGGTGGTTGTATTATCTTCCCCTACCTGTTTTGGCCTTACTTTTTTTTTTTTTTTTTATAAGGAATCTCTACACCTAACGTGAGGCTCAAACTCATGAACCTGAGATTCAAGAGTTGCATGCTCTTCTGACTGATCCAGTCAGGCACCCCTGGCCTTACCTTTTTATAGCTTGACTCACAGTACTTTACCATCTATCCTTCCTGTTTCTCAGCAGCCTGAAGTGTCTCCCTTAGTCACTCTCAGGAAAGAATTTCATATACAAACTTCACGTAGAAAATGTAGCAAAAGAACCAGACATGCTCAAAATCCAGAATGGCCTACATACATAATGAAATATAGCTTCCCTTTCTCTGGAGAATCTGCTCCACTCCCACTGACTAATAGCAAAAATCTAGGAGGGTTAAATACTGAGTTCCACTGACACTGAAATGTTCTCCCTCTGTCCATCCAGCAAAGCTCTGCTTGCTATTAATAGCTGAAAGCATTCCTTTTGGAGATGGTTTCTAAAATAGGAAGCTGCTGTCATTCAAAATGGTGAGCAAGTATCACTAAAAGCAGAAATTATTATTTGTTTTGCTTTTGTTTTAAATACTTAGGGACCCTGTCCTTCCTTCTGCCAGCCTTTTGCTATAATACAAATCCCACTCAACTCTATTGTATAACTATATTCTGAATCTTTAAAAAAAATTTTTTTAATGTTTATTTACTTGTGAGAGAGAAAGACAGACAGAGTGTGACCAAGGGATTGGGGGGGGTGGGGGGGTGGGGCGCGGAGAGAGGAAGATACAAAATCTGAAGCTGGTTCCAGGCTCTGAGCTGTCAGCACAGAGCCCGATGTGGGCTCGAACTCACGAACGGTGAGATCATGACCTGAGCTGAAGTCAGATGCTTAACCGACTGAGCCACCCAGGCGCCCCTATATTCTGAATCTTTAAGGTATGTTATATAAATACCATGATGGAATTTATTTTCAAAATATAAAACTCTTCCTTTTCATTGGCATTTTAAAGTTGCTTGATTTAATAAAGGGAGAAGGGTCCGCTGACATATTTTTATAACCAGATCCAGAGAATGATCTTCCACAAGGTGGAATAGACTTGATCTCACTGATGAAGGAAATTAACCAGTAGCTTGTAAGTAATTTGAAATGCTGGCTGAGCACAGTCAGGGATCACAGGGATATGGGTGTGGTTCCAGTTGATGGGTGTGAAAATGAAGGGAAACTAATTAAGTAGCCCACAGGTATTTGGCTGGATGTAACCCACATGACAACCCTATGAGGTTGTATCTCACAGAGATGCAAGTAAGGATCAGATAAAGTTAATTTACTTGCAAAAAGTATCCAAACTCTGAAGTGACAGAGCTGGGACTAAAAACTGGGTCTGTTCTATTTGAATCTAAAAGTTAACCTCTGGGGTGCCTGGGTGGCTCAGTCGGTTAAGCGTCCGACTTTAGCTCAGGTCATGAGGTCACACTTCATGGATTTGAGCTCTGAGCCTGTTTCAGATTCTGTGTTTCCCTCTTTCTCTCTCTCTGCCCCTTCCCCATTTGTGCTGTTTCTCGCTCTCTCTCTCTCAAAAATAAATACTTTTTTAATTAAAAAAATAAAAGTCAAGCTCTTTTCACTTCCCCACACACTTCCCCAGCCTGAAAGATGGTTAGCTTCATACATTCTCTCTCCAGTACCCATGCACCAAACAGGAGAGAGAAAGGGCATAGGCTTCCAAATCTGAAATGCTAGCACTTACTGGTACACACAGCTGTAACACACATGCCCCAACACATCCTAAGGTGAGGTTTCCCTGCCACCCATCCTTCCTCAAATCTCCTGAGTGCACATTGTTGATAAACAATTAGCAGGCAGGGCTGGACTCTGCCCCCCAAGCATCTGACAACCATAAGGCTGGGTCCACTCCTCCCAACAGCTGTGGAACCCAGAAGAGAGACTGAGCTTCTATTGCAGGAAGTCTGATTGCATATTAAGATTATTCTAATCATCTACTGGATGTAATAACTTTAGGTTTTGGAGAAATATTCTTCTAAATCTTACAAATATTTAGCAATAATACAACCTGGCTTATAACTATAAACTGAATATTTTATTAGTAATATTTTATGGTTGGCTACATACTTGTGTATTTTCTATGTGCTATTCTAGAATCTCCCACCTTTTTAAAGTTTATTTTTGACCAAGGGGTGGGGGGGAGAAAGAAAGAAGAGCACGTGCACGTGTTCAGGGAAGGGGTAGAGAGAGAGGGAGAGAGAGAGGGAGAGAGAGAGAATCCCAAGCAGGCTCTGCACTGTCAGCCCCAATTCGGGGCTCGATCTCACGAACCATGAGATCATGACCTGAGCCAAAATCAAGTGTCAGAGGCTTAAGTGAGCCGCCTCTCCTACCTTTTTAAATGTGAGAATTCCTTTTTAACACCAAAGCACTCATGACATCCCACAGGATATTTATTTTTAGCCTCCTTACTTAAGAAAAGACATATGTGGAAACAGAGCTGTAGTCTCCTTGCAAAACACCCATGAGTCCCAGCCTTGGAACCATGACTCTACCTCATTTACCTATCTGCCCCCACTCTCCTTACCAAGGGAAAAGCCTTTTCCTGGCTTCTTTCGCAATTACCAAGTTTTAGAGCTTATCTCTATACAACAGTAATTTAGAGAAGGGGGAGAATCATGTTCCACAGCTAGAGCATTCACCTGTGTCCTGCTGTATTTCTGATGGTATAGGTGAGGCGATAGCAGGCTCCTTCTCTTCTGAAATTGCTGCCCTCCAGCTTCTTCCATCTAGACAGGATGGAGACAGTTTTGCAGGTTTAAAAAATAAATCTGTGGTGGAAGTGGCAGACTCTATCAAGAATATGAAAAGCATACAAAGATTGATTCTAACCTTCTAAATAAGGTATTTAAGAGACGAGTAGAACATTTCTAGATGTGAATATAAACATCCAGACTTATAGTAGGTTTGCAAGAGGAGTGCTAAGAGACCTAAGAAGGGGGAATGAGGCTATACTGAAGAATTTTTCAAAATGTTTTTTTTTTTTTAATTTTTTTTTTTTCAACGTTTTTTATTTTTTATTTTTGGGACAGAGAGAGACAGAGCATGAACGGGGGAGGGGCAGAGAGAGAGGGAGACACAGAATCGGAAACAGGCTCCAGGCTCCGAGCCATCAGCCCAGAGCCTGACGCGGGGCTCGAACTCACGGACCGTGAGATCGTGACCTGGCTGAAGTCGGACGCTTAACCGACTGCGCCACCCAGGCGCCCCTTCAAAATGTTTTTAACCTACTTAAAAGGCAAGAAAAAATTATTACCTTCACTCTTAAAACTGTGCAGGGGGACAGCATTTGTAACTGAAGCTGCCATATAATGTAACTCTGCAGAAGATGGGACTTCCAGATGATCACTTTGCTGTCTGATAATATTATCATCTGAAGGCTCTTCTCCGACAGGCAATTCCTGTAGATCATCAGCTTTAATGTCAACTACATTTATGTAAGTGTGTCCAACCTGAACCAAAACACATAAAATCAAAGAGAGTTACATTCTTTTTACTCTATAGAGCCACTCTGAATCCTCTTCCCCTGTAAAAAAAAAAAAAAAAAAAAAGTTTAATCCTAAACAAGAGGAGCTTATATGAATTTAACTTAGGGAAAGCTGCAGGAAGTATGTGTTATGGTCTTAGCTTACAATACTTTGGGGCATAATAACTAAATCTTAATTTTTTGATCTTTTCAACAAAGTAGCAGATGAGATTTTAGCCTCATTTCATCTATACAAATGAATAATGCAGATGACCATAATAAATTTTAGCACAAAGGTATTATTATAACCTCTGAACAAAGCCCAATACCAAATTTAGTACCGGATCAGATGGTGAAGGTGACAAAGGTTTCTCTGATATTTCAGTGGAAAGTTTGAGATTTAAATATACATCTGGTGCCAACACTTCAGGAACATTCAAAGGCTCATGTTCTGAAAATTAAGAAAAGAATCATCAGGAATATTTAAAAAATCTACAAATAACTCCAAGTCATTAGCATTGTAACAAGTAAGCAACAAACAACGTAAAATTTTTTTGTTAAAAATCTAAGTAGGGGGCACCTTGCTGGCTCAGTCAGTGGAGTACATAGCTCCTGATCTCAGGGTTGTGAGTTTGGCCCCAGGTTGGATATAGAGATTACTTAAAAATAAAATCTTAAAAAAAAAAAAATCAAAGTAGAAGCTTCACAGGTATAAATAAATTTATTCTATCCTAAGGGCAATTTACTCTGGAGTAATTAATAATTAAATGCAGATTGATTAGTGCTTTTTTCATATGAATGATTCACAAGAATAATAAAGTGTCTAAGTAATGTCAAGAAAACGCTGTAATTTCCTATTTCCATTTCAGATATATTAAGTCATGGTTTTTTTTGGAGACTTCAAGAAAATCAGTTTAGGAAATTAACCCATAACTAATTTGTTTTTTTATTCTCAACACCGTTTCTTATTATTTGTTTGTTTTAACAGCTTTATTGGGATATAATTCACATCCTTTAAAAGGGCACAATTCACAATTCAGTAGTTTCTAGTATATTCACAGAGGCCCTGGCTAAATTTTACCCCTTAAAATGTTTAACATTGAAATTTTACAAAAGTCACTAGCTTCTTTTCAAAAGTACAATAAAGAAGCCTGTCACAGTAGGTTAGCAAATGGTCTAACTCTGTGCCTTCTGTCGTAGGACTCTAATTTTACTTCCTAGTGCCCCTGCAGCACAAGTAGGGGTGGGGCAAAGGGAGAGGGAGTGAGAAAATCTTAAGCAGACTCCCCACCTAGCACAGAGCCCGACCTGGGACTCATTCTCAGGATCATGAAATCATGACCTGAGCCGAAACCAATCAGACACTCAACCAACTGAGCCACTCAGGTGCCCCCTAGCATCTTATTTTTAACAGAACATTACTTTCAAAATTCCTATGTAAAATATAACTTCTCATTTTATTGAATACTAGAAACTTGGTACCAAGGCTTGAATTTAAACCATATGACAACCAAAAACCTAGAAAAAAAGGAAAGTGAAAATACTTAAATTATCATTCTATCTCTATGGATTCAATTGATTGGTTTTATTCCTGTTTTTATGGATGGCGGTAACTCTTGTTTTGGCATGACAAAAACATAATCTTTAAGTAGCAATGCTATTTAGCAGAAAAAAAAAGAAAAAATCACACCTGATATGGAAGAAATGATTTGTTCATTTTTACAACATTCAGAAACAACTTCTTGAGAAGCAGCTTTTTTATCTTGTAGTCAACGAGGAGATTTGAAGTGAAAAGAAAAAAACCAGAAAAAAATTAACAAACAAAAATTAAATACATGAACGCAGATTTTTAGATATCATGTATTAAAGGTAGTAGACAGCTTACGAATTTAGTTTTTAAAAATTAACGATAATTTCAGATTTTATTATTATTTACCCTGGGCCTGATACCTGCATGATAAGAGACTTCTAGCAAACAGGTTGCCAGCTTTAGAAGACTACATAGCAACAAACTACCTTCAAGGCTTTCGCAAAGGCTTTAACTTAAGAATGTTTCCCAAGTGTGTATTCACCATTTGCATCAAAAAACATCTTCTACATGCATTCAGATAGAAAGAAAAACTAAATAGTAAGGTGCATTTTCATGACCTGTCAGATGAGTAAAGATAAAAGAGCTAAATCAACATGATGACAAAAAAAAAAAGAAAAAGAAAAAAAGAAAAACCTCTCATATATGAGAAGATACTCACTGAGGCATTATTTATAGGAGAAAAATACTAGAAACCACCTAATACATTCAACAATAAAGAATTAGTTAGGGGCATCTGGGCGGCTCAGTTGGTTAAGCATCCAACTTTGGCTCAGGTCATGATTTCTCAGTCTGTGAGTTGGAGCTCTGTGTCAGGCTCTATGCTGACAGCTCAGAGCCTGGAACCTGCTTCGGATTCTGTGTCTCCCTCTCTCTCTGCCCCTCCCCCACTCACAATCTCTGTCTCTGTCTCTCTCTCTCTCAAAAATAAATAAACATTAAAAAAAGTTTTAAAGAATTAGTTAAATATTTTATGACACAGCTGGAAGAAGGAATATGTTTACAAAGTACTTTTTCATGACATAAATGTTTGGCATAAGCAGACATCAAAGTGAAAAGCAAAGGATCCAAAATATAGGTAACTTCTGTTATCCAAATATAATCCATTCTAAAAAAATGTGCTGCATAGTCAAATACCAGGAAACTTTTTAAATGGGGGAGAAAAAGGTGTTCCAGCCTATCTAATACTGCCAAACATTAGTAAACACTTCTTAAACATTTAAATAACTATCCATCAAAGATTACTAAATATAAAGCATTTTGAACATCACTTCTTAACTAATGTTCATTTAATCCATTAGTTTGTGTGCAATATGCAATAATACTGACCATATCTGTATGCATGGGGGAACCATGCATAGGGGGGGTCCAGAGGGGGACCATAGAATACAGATGCTATACTGCAAACATATAGTATATGCTATAATGTAAGTAAATATATAGTATAACACAAATAAATACTATAAGTATATGCTACAGTGCATATACTATATACATATATATGTGTGTATATATATATATATATATATATATATATATATATATATATACACTATGTATGTTTGAACTATAATGTAGATAAATACTGAGTAATATATTAAAGAGACTGAGTAGAGAGTGTCCAAAGGTATCTGGGTAAAAGACAAACACTGGGACCCACAAAGGGTTAAATTCTCAGGGAAGATAGTAATAATATTTGGAAGATGACAGTTCAGACACAGAGGGAGGACACCTGTACTATCTACTGTACCAAACTATGTAAAATGTGCAAAAGAAGACTGAAAGAAAAATCATCAAAATGTTACTTCTAAGTGGCATGATTACAGTTAATTTCATCCTCTACATAACTTGCTACATTATCCAAATATTCTATAATGATCATATATTATTTTGAAACCATATCAATAAATATTATTTTATAATAACTTAAATTAGAGGTTTAAAAAAGCACTTGCAAGGTTCTGAACACAGTTAAGAGCAACTGTTTCCTACATATCACAGAAAAGAATTGCGACAGCACAAAGGTCGGAGCACTTACACTAATGAGGAAGTTTGTCAGGCAAAATTCCAAATAATAGGTCCTTCAACTTTTCTTTCCTCTGTTCTTGGACATAGTTACGTATGCCCTTTCCACAGCAAATCCAACCTAGTCCTCTTCCTGACTCAGCTTCACCAGCCACAGCCCCAGGTCTCTCAGTTTTAGGCACGAAATCCCAGTGAAGGCAATTAATGGCGTAGAGAACCCAAATTCAAAACATTGTCTCTACTGATTTAGGATGTAGTCCAAGGTATTTTGAACAAAAATTTCTATTGTGTATTAATTAAGTTACCATAAATTCAAGTGAAATTTTAAAGTTTAAAATTTGTCAGGGCGCCTGGGCAGCTCAGTCGGTTAAGCATCTGACTTCAGCTCAGGTCATGATCTCACAGTTTCATGAGTTGAGCCCTGCATTGGGCTCTGTGCTGACAGCTCAAAGCCTGGAGCCTGCTTCAGATTCTGTGCCCCTCTCTCGCTCTGCCCTTCCCCTGCTCATGCTCTGTTTCTCTCTCTCTCAAGAATAAACATTAAAATATTTTTTTTAAGTTTAAAATTTGTAAAGTATACACCAGCGTTGAAGACAAGAACCTGGGATGAGTAACTACTATCACATCACTTAAAATTCACTTTAAATCATTGTTTTGAAGAAAAAAATCTAGACATATGCACTGTTGCAAAAAATATATAAATTTTAAAAATTAAAGTAAAATAGCATTTTACCTGGGTCTGTATTTGTACTTGCATCCTGACATTCTACAGCTTTCTTTCTTACACAGGCCATGAAATGCAATCCAGCTGAAGTTTTAATATCATTTTGTAGCATTTCTTAAATATAACAAAACATTGAAAGCAATCATTGAGAAGCCAACATATCCAAAAGCAGAGAACCTAACTCAAAGGAGGTGAGGTATGAGGTGCCCAGATGTTATCAAAATTGACTTTTTAAAAAAAATTTAATGTTTATTTATTTTTGAGAGACAGAGCATGAGTGGGGAAGGAGGGGCAGAGAGAGACACACAGAATTCGAAGCAGGCTCCAGGCTCTGAGCTGTCACCACAGAGCCCAACGTGGGGCTCGAACTCATGAACTGAGAGATCATGACCTGAGCCAAAGTCTGAAGCATAACTGACTGAGCCACCGAGGCGCCCCTAATATGGACGTTTTGAATGAGGTGGTGACTACGTTAACTCTCAAAGGCAGCTCAGTGAATTCAAAACCAAAACTGTGGAGGATTCTGTGTGTCTAGTCTAGAAACCTAGATGTTCTTCTGGCTGATGAGGATCTAGTAGAAAATGTTATGCAAGAAAATGATATGGTCAGATTGATGTTCTAGAAAAACCACCCCAGCCAGTGTGTGGACCGTAGATTGGAGTGGATAAAAGTGAAGACAATCAGATAGATGAAGGCACTGCAATAGTTCAAATAAGAACCTCTAGCAATGGTGAGGAGTGGGGGCCAGAGGACACATTTACAAATTACAAAGGAGGTAAAGGGGCACCTGGGTGGCTCAGTCAGTTAAGCATCCAACTCTTGACCGCAGCTCGGGTCATGATCTCACAGTTTGTATATTTGAGCCCCAAATCGGGCTCTGTGCGGTCAGCTTGGGATTCTGTCTCCCTCTCTTTCTGCCCCTCCCCTGCTTGCTTTCTCTCTCTCTCTCTCTCAAAATAAATAAAAATAAACTTAAAAAGAAGGAAGTAAAATAGTGAAGACCTGCTCATTGACTAGTTGAGAAGGCAAGGGAAGACGGAATTCAGATAGCCAATGTTTTGGGGTTGAGTTGGTAGTGACACAAATGAAGATGGAGAATTAGGAGAACAAACCAGTTGGTGGCGAGGGATAACAAGTTGAGACTGTACATGCTGCACTTGAGTTAATTTCCACCTAAGTGGAGAAGTTCAGCAGCAAGTAGAATCAAAATCCAAACTCTATTATGGGAGTTTGGGTTTAGATGTGGATTTTCCTGGGAGATCATCCAGGAAGACAAAGTAGAATAAGAGATTATCAGTGTGTCTGGGTGGCTCAGTCAGTTAAGCCACCGACTTCAGCTCAGGTCATATCTCATAGCCTGTAAGTTTGAGCCCCAGGTCAGGCTCTGTGCTGATAGCTCAGAGCCTGGAGTGTGCTTCAGATTCTGTGTCTCCCTCTTTCTCTGCCCCTCCCCTGCTCACACTCTGTCTCTCTCTGTCTCTCAAAAATAAACATTAAAAAAAAAAATTAAGAAAAAAAAAGAATAAGAGATTATCAATTATGGCACATGGTAGCATAATAAACATACATATAGGGGCACCTGGGTGGCTCAGTTGGTTAAGTGTCCTGACTCTTGATATCAGCTCAGGTCTTGATCTCAGGGTCATGAGTTCAAGCCCCACATTGGGCTCCATGCTAGGTGCGGAGCCTACTTAATACACACACACACACACACACACACACACACACACAGTCTTCATCCTTGGTTCTAAGCATGAAGTTCCTTAAGTCTTTGGAATTTCGTGAGTAATAGGAGTGTCTGTCGTTATATCTGAGTTTATGCTAATGAAGTGACTCTTGTTAGGCCCCTAGATAGCTTCAGGATAGGTGCTGGTCACTAAAGGGCCGAAGCACATGATTAGAGGGTTAGAACTATAATCAACCCCACCGCACCCCTACCTCCGGGGAGGGGAGAGCAGCTGGAGATGTAGTTCAATTACCAATGGTTAACGATGTAATCAATCATGCCTTTACAATGAAACGTCAATAAAAATCCTGAAACAATGAGGCTAAGGGGGCTTCTGGATTGATGAGCAAGGGGATGTGCTGGAAGAGTGGTATATCCAGGGAGGATATGGAAGCTCTGTGCCTTCAGTCCCCATACCTTCCTTTATGCATCTCTTCCATTTGGCTATTCCTGAATTGTATCCTTTATAATAAAACTGTAATCCTTAAGTAAAGCATTTCTCTAAGTTCCTGAATCACTGTAGCAAATTAGTAAACTTGGAGGGTGAGTCATGGCAATACCTGAATTTGTAGTTGCCTGGACAAAAATGCAGGTGTATAGGGACCTGTTTGTAGCTGATAGCTTGAATTGGTCAGTCTTTTGGGACTGAGCCACTAATCTGTGACATCTGTGTTAACTCTGGGTTATTGTTAGACTTGACGTGAATTATAGGACACCAGCTGGTGTCAGAGAAGTAGAGAATTATTGTTGTTTGAAATACACACAACACACATCCATGGGAATACTATGCAGTCATTAAAAATGGCATTGTAGAGGGGAGCCTGGGTGGTTCGGTAGGTTAAGCATCTAACTCTTGATTTTGGCTCAGGTCGTGATCTCACAGATCATGAGATCAAGCCCCATGTCGGTTTCTTTGTTGACAGCACGGAGCCTATTTGGATTCTCTCTCTCCTCTCTTTCTGCTCTTCCCCTGCTTGCGTGCGCTTACTCTCTCTCAAAATAAATAAACTTAAAATGACATTGTAGAATATCTAATATAAAAAACGTATATAAATAAAATGAATACATATGTATATATGTATTTACACATATATGTGAGTAAGAACATTCAAAAAATAAACCCTGGGGGAATATTAACACTGGCTATCTCTAAACAGAAAAATTATGAGACAGGGACCTGGGTGGCTCAGTCGGTTAAGTGTCTGACTTCAGCTCAGGTCATGATCTCAGTTTGTGGATTCAGGTCCCATATGGGGCTCTGTACTGACAGTGTGGAACCTGCTTGGGATCCTGTCTCTCTGTCTCTCCCCCTCTCTCTCTTTTTCTCTCTCTCAAAATAAATAAACTTTTTTAAAATGTATGGGAGATTTGGGGGGGGGGGGTAGATTTTAATGTTCTTCCTATTCCTATTTGTATGTTCTCAATTTTCTTCAGTGAACAAGTATTACCTTCACAAAGCTGAAAGAAGAAAGAAAGAAAGAAAGAAAGAAAGAAAGAAAGAAAGAAAGAAAAAGAAAAGGAAAGAAAAGAAAAAACCCAAACCACTGTTAAAAATGAAAAAGAAACTAGTTTTAAGACAAGTGAGTGGGAAAGAATGCTAAACGGATTAGCAAGCTAAGCAAGCAGGTCAGTTAAGAAAAAAAAAAACTGCTTGGTTTAGGCACGCAGAGGCTTGATGCAGGGCAGTGATATCAACAAAGAGAGGGAGGACCACATCAAGGACTGAGTGAAGGAGTGGGACAACAAAGGTGAGGGGTAAACGAAGGGTGACTTTCAAGGTAAAAATCTTCACCAATCAAGTGAATGGTGACATCACTAATGGCAAGATGCCAGTTTAAAATTTGGACATGTTAAGTTTAAGGTGAAAGTAGAAAAGAAAGATGAGGGAGGGTAGATGTGTCTTGGAGTATCATCTGAGTGTAGCTGAAGTCCTGAGAGTGACCATTTGTGTGTATGAAAATTACTAAGGAGAAAGCCCTGGGGAATACATGCATTTGGTGACAAGAAGTAAACTGACCAACTAAAGAAAGAAGAGAATTTACTATCTTCTAAACAAGTACTCTTTTCTGAACGGATTCCTTACTTTAATGTGCATGTATTTTCTATGATGAATTCGACAGGCATGTTCTTCCATAATTTCCTTTTAGGCCTTATATATTAGTATCTTATTTGAGATTCTAATTAATTGCACTGCTATACGGTAGAGATCAGCAAGTTTTTTCTGTAAAGGGCCAGATAATAAATATTTCGGCTTTGCATTCTGTGTGGCTCCTCTTGCAACAAGTGAACCTTGCTGCAGTGCAAAATCTGTCACAATGTGTAAATAAATAGGCATGGCTGTGTTTCAATAAAACTTGATTTACAAAACAGGCATGGTCTGGATCTGGCCTGTGGGCCACAGTTTGTCAACCACTGCTCTACCGGATAACACATCAAAACACAACGCGCACACACACATACACACACAATCTTGTCAAAGATAAACTGAAAATAATTGTCTCATTTTTATACACATAATTCTAGAAAGCTGATTTTAACTTTGAACTGAGATACTACATTAATCGTGCTTATACATACCAAAAGGAATGTCAAAATCATCCAAAGGCTGGGAACCACCATGTTCTTGTTGCTCCTAAATGAATACCCAAATGATCAATCTTGTAACTCAAAGACATTCATTATTTGGGGGGCAGCGGGGGTGGGGGGAAGCAAACATTCAATAGCTAAGAGAATTGTTGAATTTTTAGGTATAGATTTGAATCCTATCCTAGAAATATTTATTTACTCTATCAAAGTAACTCTACGAAGGAGTTCACAAAACTCACAAGTCAAACAATAAAAAAGAACATTACTAATTTAATGCAGTTACTAAACTGCAATGTTCTCTACTGCAAAGCAGTTTTAACACTCATATAGTCACCCACCGTATCAAAACTGCTCAGGAAGTCAACATTTTTACTAAGTGCCTCCCCACATGCTCTTGAGGACTTAGTGAAGCGTGCTTTTAAAAAATCCTTATAAACAAAACTGTTCATGTTTATTTAATTTGTTGCAAAAATAAGTAAACAGTCATCAAAGTTAGAAGGAATGTTTGAAAAGATCTGACTTAAATATATAGGTTACATAACAAACCTATGTGTGGAAAATGCTGGAGGCATCTAAAAGAGATTAAACTGTATTAGGAGCAACCCAAAGAACATATATGGTATGCATTAAGAGATCACAGAAAAAAGCAAGGAGTGATTAAATATAAGAAAGTCACACCGGCAGATGCTCTACACTATAGTTTTTGATTTACCACCAACTTGCTTTTCACATTTGCAACTGTATGTCCACTGTTCCATGAAGGGATGCAGCAAGGTTTATGTATCTGCATGACATCTTAAATGAAGTAAAGATTCTCCTAGTCACAATCAGAGGCTTCGGCAATCAGAAGACTAGATAAGCCACAGAGACATTCCAAACTCTGTGTACATGCAAAGCAGGGAAGAAAGTATAGCAGTTTTTCTGTACCTTGGATTTCATAACTATTTCTGAATCATTATCATTAACAATGGAACTGTCTGGTTGGAAAGCCACACTTGGTTTTCTCCTTAGCTTCTCTGATATTTTTTCTTGCAGCTCTTTCTCAGCTCGTCGTCTTTGTCTGTTAAATAGCATAGAATATGTTTTTACTATTTTAGTAACATCAGTTTTTTACTTATATCATGCTATACAGGGAGACAGTTATCAAAATTATGTCAATAAATTATTTTCAATGGTATATAATTAAATTATCAGGATACTCTGCTAGAACACAAGCAAATATAAGCAAATGTCAGGGACACACGAAAGCTGTTTCTAGTTCCTCAACTACTGAACTTTTTCTGGAATCTCAGGTCAGAGTCATACCTTTTAGGTAATTTTCAAACTCTCTTTTCTGCAGACTCTAAGCTGACCTCAGAAGCCCTATGGGATACCTCCACTGACCCTTTTGAAGAAGTTAAGCACACTTAAGTGACCTTGAAATCCCAGCAAGGAGGAAAGAAGGCCCAAAAAAGTCAAGAAGAAGACTTACTTTGAAGAGGGAATACCTGAAAAAGATGGAAGGAAGGAACTATTTCTGGAAAAAGGGCACTGGTATCAGATTTTAGGGTCTGATAAATGTGAAATTTTAAAAATATTTTCTGGACTCAGTAATAACCTACCAGTCAATACATTTTTGAATACCCATTATGAATAAAACATTATAAATGTTCTTTATTAGAAGTCACAGCCTTGCTTTTTTACATGCATGTTTCTTAGTGTCCTGAAACAAGTCACATCACTTACCCCCCTGCTCCTTATGTAAGAATCTGGAGGATATGGTAAGATGAATAACAATATTACTTCAGTGTATTAGATAGTACATGGAATATTGCATGAGACGCCAAATGTTTATCCTACAAAATAAAACTGCTCATGTTACAGAAAAATGTAAAAGAATCTTCTCGCCTCAGAAATCCAGTAAGGGGGCGCCTGGGTGGCTCAGTCAGTTAAGCCTCCAACTTCAGCTCAGGTCATGATCTCGTGGTTTGTGAGTTCGAGCTCCGTGTCAGGCTCTGTGCTGACAGCTCAGAGCCTGGAGCCTGCTTCAGATTCTGTGTCTCCCTCTCCCTCTCCCTCTGCCCCTCCCCTGCTCACACTCTGACTCTATCTTTCAATAATAAATAAACGTTAAAAACATTAAAAAAAAAAAAAAAAAAAAAAAGAAATCCAGTAAGGAATTCCTTAATAAAATGGAAAAAATAACAGTATTTATCTGTCACAATATAGGAATTTTCCTCATCACAAGACGTGTTCAAATGCATGACACTTGATATGAAAATAGAATATTCAATTGTGTACAGGCTGGGAGGTTGAACCAGATAACTTTCACTTTTCTAACTATATTTTTTCAACTAATAATAAATTTGCAGATAAGTGATAGTCTCAAATAAAATTCCACTTAAAACTTGCCTTTTTTTACTGTCCTTTCCTTGTCTCACTTCAGATGGTTCTATTTTGACCTTTAGAAGCCGAAGGTGTCCAAAATCGCCTTGTTCAAATAAATTAGGTGCTAGTTTCTCTTGGCTTTGTTTGAATGCAATGAGGTTCTCAAGGGGAATAAGTTGTGGGTTTTTGTACTATAAGAAATAAAGCATAATAATTTAAAGTTATAAACCTCAATTATGTAATACATTAAAAATTTTTGAGAAAAACCTTTGTTTAAATTAAAATGTGAGAGACAGAACATGTCAAAGATAACAAATTGATTTGGACTTGTAAAATGAGTAACTAGAGCTTAAAGAATAAATAAGTTTAGAGTGCTAGAAATTCCAGCTGGGTCCTCCTACTTCAGAAGCTAAGCTGGAAGTCCTCACCTTCTTAATTTCTATTCTATGTTAAAAATCTTATAAATAAAATCCATAATGTCTATCATTTGACTTAAAATTCTTTGGAACAGGGAGGATACAGACAAGTAGAGGTTATGGATGGGATAGATTAACAGTGTGTTGACAAATATTGATGCCAGATGATAGAACTTGGTTCATTATACTGTTCTAATAAAAAACATTTCTTTAAATCCCCCTCAAAATGTCTACTTTTCTGTACCTTTAATCCTTTTTGTTCATAATATGTTCAGAAAAACAGGCGGCATGATAAGTACTTCTAAAGAGTGACCATTTCTTTTCCCAGTACTATCTTCAAATCTTAAAATTAAAAGTGTACCAGAGAATTTCAATTACCTTCCTAAGACAGTACTACTGACTTAAAAAATTAGAGGGTAAACAATTTGAATTTCATAAACTAAAGCTTACAGCTTTAAAGGGGATTTTGTGGGTTTATAAACATTCAACCTCTTAACTACTTTAAAAATACACCATTATGTACAACTACTTACAGACCTGGGTCTATGTAACAATTTTAAACTGTAACAGATTTGAAGGCAATCATATCACAATTACTAGGAATGTTAAATAATATATGTGTGCACACTTGTACGTGTGCTCTCCCTTTCTCTAGACACACACACACACACACACACAAACACACATACCTTTACCCATATGAACAAGAATACCGATCATTTTATTTTACTTATTTCTTGTCTGAGCAGAAGAAATACCTATGAAAAAGTCTGACAAATTCTAGTATTGGTATACAAGACAGATCCAAAAGCTTTAAAATACCTAATTACCATTTTAAACTGGATTTTTATGTTATTTCCAATAACAGAAGCATTAGTTTTATTTAAAAATTTTTAGAAGCATTATTTTTAAAAAAGAAATGTGGAAAGCCATAAGAGACTCTTCAATACAGAGAACAAACTGAGGTGTTGGGTGGGGGGATGGGCTAAATGGACAAGGGGCATTAAGGACACTTGTTGGGATGAGCACTGGGTGTCACATGTAAGTGATGAATCACTAAATTCTACTCCTGAAATCATTACTACACTATATGTTAACTTGGATTTAAATAAAATTTAAAAATTAAAAAAAAAAAAAAAAAGGAATTTAGTGTAATTGCACGTATAGGATTTATGGTATGAAAAATGCAGGACTGCTTTTGCATAACTCTGCCACAATCATTACCGTATTTTCCGGGGATAGGCATGAATGAAGTAATGAAAGCCTTGGGTATTTTCTTTCTTCTGCTACAGTTCTCATAGGTATTGAGGGAATTGCTACTGATGCTGTTGAGGCAGAGGAAAATATATAAGGAGGCTTAAGTTGCAGGTGCAATAATGGAAGTCCGAAGGAATTCTGAGGCCATATTTCAAGGGACCCTGGCTTAACATCAAGTAGTTTTTCTGGTTTTATAAACACTGAAGAGTCCTGTTGAGATGTCAAATTTTCATGTCCAACACACTGATCCACGTTCACACGCTTAGGGATTTCTGTAATTACAGATTCTGCCCATTTCTTCTGCTCCATTGCTTTTTTTGTGGCTTCAGTATTATACTGGCTCAAATTCAGATGGGGCACTGAAGTCATGTGCATTGCTTTCTGTAGCAATGGAGGCTGGAAGGAATCAGATAATCCCCAAGCCTCTCTGGGCTGTGGCGGGGGCCTGAAGGGAACTTGTGGGGCTCTTCCTGTATGGAAGGAAAGGGGCTTAAATTCATGCTTAGGCTGAAACTGAAGCAAAGGAAAACCATCACCAGGCCTGAAGGTTTTTGCAGCTGGGATTAGTCTAGGTGTCTTCAGAATGGCAGAAGATGGGGACAAAAGGTAGAGGGCAGTACTTCCAGCAGGAGCTGAAGACAGTGCAGGAGTTGGTAAGCTTTGAGATGCTGGAGTTAATCCTGTATTCTGAGGTGGGCCTTCTGACTCACATAAAGGAATACTCCCATGTGGTATATTCTAGAAGAGAAAAAAAACTATTATGTAAGTTTAGAATATATTACAAACGTCTTATTTTGTTAATGATGTTCAATGTGTTTTGAAGGGGGTGGAATGTAATAAGTGCTAAAAAGTTATTTGCTCAAATCACAAAAAGCCAACAACTGAACTATTAGAACCATTTTTAATGACATTTTTAAATGTATTACCTGCACATTTCCATTACTATTTTGATCGTCCTGCACAATTCCTTTATGGCAGTGTGGACTCTTCTCACCAGGCTCTCTGGTATACTCTCCCATGGACTGTGGCTTAATAAAAGATTTCTCCTTAAAATTTCTACTGGTGTCATCAACATCACTACTCCCTCTTGTGGGGTTTGATACTTGGCTTCCCACCAAACGAACAGGCTGAGACTGCTGTAGAAGTTGATGTATATCTGGGAGGTTGGCAAAGGATGATCCTACTATTTGCATTAGGCTCATGAAGTTGATCTGTTGCAGCTAGAATAAAATAAAATTTAAACATTTTAAAATATAATGAAAAGAATCTAAAGAATCAACAACAATCATCTGAGTATTTCACAACAGTCATACTTTTAGTGTTTGTTTGTTTGTTTGTTTTTGAGAGATAGAATCAGAGCATGAGCAGGAGAGGGGCAGGAAAAGATGGAGACACAGAATCTAGAGCAGGCTCCAGGCTCTGAGCTGTCAGCACAGAGTATGACATGGGGCTCAAACTCACAGAGCTGTGAGATCAGGACCTGAGCCAAAGTCGGCTAAGCCGGCTGAGCCACACCCAAGCACTCCCACAACAGTCATACTTTTGTCTTACTATCTGTCAGACCCATGAATGCTGAGCAGGAAGCTAAGCTGGGAGAGATTCTTTTTAAAGGAAGAAAAGAATAGCTCCCCGCTTTCAAGAAGCTGTCAACTGGAAATATAAAATCATAATGAGACTTGGGACTATCTATAAAGCAGTTTACATAAACATCCCGGGGACCATAAAGTAGTGATCTGATGGGATGAAATGAGGATAATTAAAGAAGTCTTAAAATGAGTGTGTTGTGACCAGGTTTTCAGTAGGAAAAAAAAGCAAAGATTAGCAAACAGGTGAAGAATGAAGAATTCCATAGAAAGGCTGACTAGGTGAAAGGCAAAGGCATGCACCAGTGGTTGATAAACTCTGCTGCACATTAGAATCACCTGAGAAGCACTTAAAAATCCCCACGGCCACGCCACACCACACAGCAATAAAATCAGATTATCTGGGGATTAGTATTTTTTAAGATGACAAGGTGATTTCAGGATGCAGAAAAGCCTAGGAACCACTAGCACAAACAGTGGCTTAAATGGCAAGGGAAATTAATAGCAGCTATAATGAGGACAGGTGAGTGTGTTAGTTCTCAAACTTTAGCATGATTCAGAATCACCTAGGGGACTTAAAGCACTCTTTGCTGAGCCCCATCCCAGAGCTTCTGATTTCAACAGGACTGGAATGGGGGCCTGAGAATTTGTATTTCTAACATCTAAGTGATGCTGATGCTCCTGATCCAGGGACCACACTCTGGGAACCACTGGACCCGTGAGAGTATGAGGGGAAAAGAGGGAAGGTAAAAACTGGCTGTGGGTCCTTCAAGCCCAACAGAAGAATTTGTACTTAATGAAACACACCAGTAGGGAAACACCACAGGTTAAAAAAATACAGGTTCCCTCCAATTATTAAAAAATAATACAGGAGCACTGAGTGCCCAAGCAGAGAAACCCTGCAACTTAATTTCAACTTGTCCGTTTCTAGTTTCTAACAGTTTGTTCATATTTCAAACCCTTACATGTGTATCACACATGTCGATTTACTTATTTATATGGATATGTACTTACCTGAACTAATTTAAACATTTCATCTTGGAGCATCTGCCTCACAGAATCTGAAGAATCTGGTAATTGAGCCCTGGGTTCATTTCTCTGGGTCTGCTGTGGTGTTGGCATAGGTGTTTGTGAAGACACACTGACTCCATTTGATATGAAAGGTGGAACTGAGGAAGACGGATCTTTAAATGCAGAGATCTGGCCACTGTGTGGAAGCGTGTAAATAAAAAACACAATCAAGAAAAAAAACAAATTAGTTGTCTACAATCTGAATATTTTGATCACCTTTTCTTTCTACTTTAAGGCTTTCTGGAAGTTTTCAGGAAATTTAAACCCTAACACCTATCACTGTGTACTCTTCAGCCACCAGATACATTTGTCATCAGCACAGTGACTCGTATGAATGCCGTTTTATTAAGGGAGATATAATGTCTAGTCAGCCACGGTCCCTTCCCTATGGTGTTACAATCCAGGAAAGTTCACACATTTATTAGTTTCCTGGTCCCTGCATGCATCTGAGTTTGAGACCTGTGCAATTATTCTGATTAGCTATACCAGAAATATTTTTTGTCACTAAATTTAATGATCCAGAATGGAATTAAAACTAGAGAAAATATGGGTTACAAAAATTGCTTAATTCTAAGATGAGTAGAGCAAACTCCTCTTTATCATCATTAAATATGAAACGACAGTATTATAAACACTTCATTTCCAAACAAATCCCAAAGTTTATAATTAAATGCTAACAAAAAAAATGCTTACTTAGGAATAAAAGTTAAAGATCAAAATAAATTTTTGGTTTTTTTAAATAAAATATGTGGGGATGATTCCTTAAATACAGCAGGTACTCAAATGTTTTCTAAGGAAATTGATTTCATAAACTAAGGGAGCAGGCCTATTATATCCAAATAAATTGACCATGTCTCTAAAAAGAAAAGAACATATTAAGTTGCATTTAGATTATTTGGGTGCACATTCATTCCCTTTCAGCAATAATATTTGTCTTTTATCAAACGTAATACTAATAAGCTCAATAACAAAACTTTACTTGGAAAATTCATGAAAAACAGGCTTTACGACTGACTTGCTTTTTTTAAGACAACTTTACTGGCCTTTGTTTCCAAAAAGTAGCAAAGAGATAAATTCTAGTAACAGCGAAGTTTTCTAAAGTAAGGCTATGCTATGTTACCCCATTCAGCAAGATTTCTAAGCACTAAAAACATACTGCAGTCTCTGTAAAAGAAGTTTAAAAGACAGAACTGGATGAATCTGTTCTATGAGAGAATGAAAAGCATTTCATACACTATTAGAAATCTGTTAGAGGATGAACATAGGCAACTTTAAGTAATGTATCCACTACAGTTAACCTTTCAACAAGGGGGTAGGAGCAACAACCCCTGTGCAGTTGAAAATCCACATA
The DNA here is from genome assembly GCF_046562875.1 of Panthera onca. Classification (NCBI taxonomy): domain Eukaryota; kingdom Metazoa; phylum Chordata; class Mammalia; order Carnivora; family Felidae; genus Panthera; species Panthera onca. The sequence continues at coordinate 29,839,551 of NC_138339.1, forward strand.
TAACTTGACTCCTTAGAAACATAACTACTAATAGCCTACTACTGTTGACCAGAAACCCTGCCAATTACATAAATGGTCAATTAACACATACTTTGTATGTTATATGTATTGCATACTATATTCTTAAAATAAAGTAAGCCAGAGAAAAGACAATGTTATTAAGAAAATCATAATTCTTGGTGCAATTGTGAATTGGATCAGTTTCTTTGTCTTTCTGTTGCTTCATTATTAGTGTTTAAGAATGCAACTGATTTCTGTACATTAACGTTGTATCCTGCGACTTTGCTCAATTCATGTATCAGTTCTAGCAGACTTTTGGTGGAGTCTATCGGGTTTTCCATGTATAGTATCATCTCATCTGCAAAAAGTGAAAGCTTAACTTCATCTTTGCCAATTTTGATGCCTTTGATTTCCTTTTGTTGTCTGATTGCTGATGCTAGAACCTCCAACACTATGTTAAACAACAGCGGTGAGAGTGGACATCCCTGTCGTGTTCCTGATCTCAGGGAGAAAGCTCTCAGTTTTTCCCCATTGAGGATGGTATTAGCTGTGGGCTTTTCATAAATGGCTTTTATGATGTTTAAGTATGTTCCTTCTATACCGACCTTCTCGAGGGTTTTTATTAAGAAAGGATGCTGAATTTTGTCAAATGCTTTTTCTGCATCGATTGACAGGATCATATGGTTCTTATCTTTTCTTTTATTAATGTGATGTATCACATTGACTGATTTGTGAATGTGGAACCAGCCCTGCAGCCCAGGAATGAATCCCACTTGACCATGGTGAATAATTCTTTTTATATGCTGTCGAATTAGATTTGCTAGTATTGTATTGAGAATTTTTGCATCCATCTTCAACAGGGATATTGGCCTGTAGTTCTCTTTTTTTGCTGGGTCTCTGTCTGATTTAGGAATCAAAGTAATGCTGACTTCATAGAATGAGTCTGGAAGTTTTCCTTCCCTTTCTATTTTTTGGAACAGCTTGAGAAGGATACGTATTATCTCTGCTTTCAATGTCTGGTAGAATTCCCCAGGGAAGCCATCTGGTCCTGGACTCTTATCTGTTGGGAGATTTTTGATAACTGATTCAATTTCTTCACTGATTATGGGTCTGCCCAAGATGTAAAAGATCTGTATGCTGAAAACTATACAAAGCTTATGAAGGAAATTGAAGAAGATACAAAGAAATGGAAAAACATTCTGTGTTCATGGATTGGAAGAATATTGTTAAAATGTCAATACTACCCAAAGCTATCTACACACTCAATGCAATCTCAATCAAAATTGCACCAGCATTCTTCTCAAAGCTAGAACAAGCAATCCTAAAATTTGTATGGAACCACAAAAGACCCCAAATAGCCAAAGCAGGAGGCATCACAATCCCAGACTTTAGCCTCTACTACAAAGCTGTAATCATCAAGACAGCATGGTATTGGCACAAAAACAGACACATAGACCAAGGGAATAGAATAGAGACTCCAGAATTGGACCCACAAGTATGGCCAACTAATCTTTGACAAAGCAGGAAAGAATATCCAATGGAAAAAAGACCATCTCTTTGACAAATGGTGCTGGGAGAACTGGACAGCAACATGCAGAAGAATGAAACTGGGCCACTTTCTTACACCATTCATAAAAATAAACTCAAAATGGATGAAAGACCTAAATGTAAGACAGGAAGCCATCAAAATCCTTGAGGAGAAAGCAGGCAAAAACCTCTTTGACCTTGGCCGCAGCAACTTCTTACCCAACACATCTCCAGAGGCAAGGGAATTAAAAGCAAAAATGAATTATTGGGACCTCATGAAGATAAAAAGCTTCTGCACTTCAAAGGAAACAATCAACAAAACTAAAAGGCAACCGATGGAATGGGAAAAGATATTTGCAAATGACATATCGGAAAAAGGGCTAGTATCCAAAATCTATAAAGAACTCACCAAACTCCATACCCGAAAAACAAACAATCCAGTGAAGAAATGGGCAGAAAACATGAATAGACACTTCTCTAAAGAAGACATCCAGATGGCCAACAGGCACATGAGAAGATGCTCAATGTCACTCCTCATCAGGGAAATACAAATCAAAACCACACTGAGATACCACCTCACACCAGTCAGAGTGGCTAAAATGAACAAACCAGGAAACTATAGATGCTGGAGAGGATGTGGAGAAACAGGAACTCTCTTGCATTGCTGGTGGGAATGCAAACTGGTGCAACCGCTGTAGAAAACAGTATGGAGGTTCCTCAAAAAATTAAAAATAGACCTACCCTATGACCCAGCAATTGCACTGCTAGGAATTTACCCAAGGGACACAGGAGTGTTGATGCATAGGGGCACTCGTACCCCAATGTTTATAACAGCACTTTCAACAATAGCCAAATAATAGAAAGAGCCTAAATGTCCATCAACTGTTGAATGGATAAAGAAATTGTGGTTTATATACACAATGGAATACTACTTGGCAATGAGAACGAATGAAATATGGCCTTTTGTATCAACGTGGATGGAACTGGAGAGTGTTATGCTAAGTGAAATAAGTCATACAGAGAAAGACAGATACTGCATGTTTTCACTCTTATGTGGATCCTGAGAAACTTAATAGAAGACCATGGGGGAGGGGAAGGAAAAAAAATAAGTTAGAGAGGGAGAGTGGGAGAGAGCCAAACCATAAGAGACTCTTAAAAACTGAAAATAAACTGAGGATTGATGGGGGGTGGGAGGGTGGGTGATGGGCATTGAGGAGGGCACCTGTTGGGATGAGCACTGGGTGTTGTATGGAAACCAATTTGACAATAAATTTCATATTTAAAAAATCATAAGAAAAATAAATTTATAGTACTGTACTATATTCATCAAAAAAATTTTGCGTGTAATGGGACTTGAGTGACTCAAACCCATATTGTCCAAGGGTTAATTGTACCTTTTTTTCCAGAAAAGATTGTCCTAGAATAGTTCTTGTATATCTTTGAAACACAACTGTTAGAGGAAAATCTTTTTTTTTTTTTTATTTTTTTTAAACGTTTATTTATTATTGAAAGGCAGAGAGAGACAGAGCATGAGCAGGGGAGGGGCAGAGGGAGAGGGAGAGGGAGACACAGAATCTGAATCAGGCTCCAGTCTCTGAGCTGTCAGCACAGAGCCCGACGCGGGGCTCGAACTCACAAACCACGAGATCATGACCTGAGCCGAAATCACGCTTAACCGACTGAGCCACCCAGGCGCCCCTAGAGGAAAATCTTTCAATAATAAACTTAAAGGTGTCAGAAATGTGTACCTACATTCCTCTTTCAATGCTTCGTGTTGCTTTCATTTTACTGTTTTTAGTCAAAACATTTAGTAATTATTTCAAAATAGCACAGTAGGCATTGTTTCATTCTCTTATCTATTTGTAAAACATGATTATATCAAAAGGGTATAAATATACAGAAATTCTTACCTAGAAATTTCTGAACTTGTATCTACACAAAATGAATACGTAGCGGTGTGTTCAGGGTTTGAAAAGGTTTCGATCATACTATAATTAAAGATTAGTAATTGATTAGGAAGATATTCTTCACATTTTCTAAGGTACAGGTGATCTAATGCTCAGCCATCTAAGAGTCTAAATATTCTCTAACTCTCTATAATGCTTAGCTCATAATTACAGTCTGTTTACATTTGTCTCCATAGCAATTAGTAACAGATTCAAATAAAAAGCAAAGAATATGTCAGGATGGCTGAACATATAATTTGAACACTGTTGACTGCCCAGGAGAAATAGAAAAGTCTGAAATGAGGCAAAATGAGGTTAGCTGGGACCTCAAATTCTACCTCTGGCAGAGGCAGACATTTTGCTCAGAAACACTCCTAAGCCCCTAATACATTTGGAAACTGTAAAGACTAGTTTTTTATTAGTAGAAATATCTATATTACTTGTAAAGGCACATCACATTTAATATATCTTTTCGGCTGTCCACAGAAATGAACAAAATTTGAATATTGAGAAGAGAAAGAAAATCTAATCATGTTGCCTCTCTTACCCAAGGTAGTTCTAAAATTCTAAAACTTCAAAAATTCTAAAAATTAAGAAATGTTCCACCTGCAACAGGCAAAAATTGCTTTTAGCTCTCCTTGAAGCAATTATATGCTAGCCAGCAGAATAGCCCTATAGTGTGAGGTAATCATACCACAACAGTAAACAATTATACACACATATTGATTCATAATGGTTCTTCATTTGATCCAACAAAAATGGAACCAGTATGACAAGGCGTTTCCCTAATTAGCAGCTGAACAAACTCTGGTCTATTTACAGCTATATTTTACTTTGATAAAGCTAATCGTGATGGGAGAACAAAAGCTACTTTAGATATCATTTATTTCATTCTACCAAGATTTAGAAGTCTGTAACATCTACTAAAGATCAGAATTTACCATTGCTATAAATTGAAGTTAAATTTCACTAGGAACACAATATCACCATAAAATATATATTGCAAATTAGGAGAAAAATAATCTCTTCATCAAATGAATCCCAGATGAATCCTTAAGAGCAATGAGCCTCTTTTACTGAGGTAAACAAGACAGTAATAATCACTTCCTTACTTTCTTCCCCCTTACCCTTTCTGTCCAGTTGATTTTTTCTCCATACATGTCTCCAATGGTTCTTCCCTTGGACACTGAACCTCTCCTGTGGAATGCTGTTAAAATTAATAATACCCAAAAAAAAGGGATCAAATAAATAGGTATTACTCTCTTAGGTGTCTGGAGTTTCACATTAACCACTTGGCCCGGAGTAACAACAGTCTAAAAGCAAGCGAGAAATCACACATTAAAATGAACTGCCAATGCTGCTCTGATCAGATTTTTAACCATGTGAACTGCCTTTGGCCCATCACCCTGAGCCACTGAGCACAATAAAGTACAAAGACAAATAATATCAGTGCAAATTATTTACACTACACTTACAAATACACTGTAAATTACATACACCCATCGCTACATGATTAATAAGTACATTTGGAAAACTAAGCATTTTTAAAGGAAATTTTTCAATAATTAGAAATGTCTGTGTTCCACCTGGAAATGCAGTGCACTGAGTTTTGAGAAAACAAAGAATACATAAAAGTGATATAAGTGCAAAGACTGTATATTACAGCTGAATTGTACATTTTGAATATACAACACTTCCATTATTCTTAATTTGCTAAGCAGTTTATGAAATAAAATTTTCATTGCCTGAAATTATTAGACATCTTATGAATGACAGGATTTCAGTGAAAGAAAAATGCTGCATGCCTGGTGATTCTCTACAACCCACAATGTACTTTTAAAAAGATAGTAGCCTTGTTTGGATGTATTAAACAAAAACACATAAGTATAATTTAAATAACATTATCCACTATTTATTGACTTACTTCTTCTAAATGCTGCGGTAAAGTCTGCGTGTAAATGGCAATATGGGAACTTTTAAGATTTCCAATAGGCTCTTTGGTAACTTCTATAGGGAAACAAGGAGGAAGAGAAAAGGGACCATTTGAAAAAAACCAGTTTACTTTTTAGAAGGTTCAGAAATATTACAGGAAACATGTATAATGGCAGAAATATTTTCTAACCCCCTTATAAAATGTTCTTTAAAAACACATGGAGACAACCTCTCTTCAAGTGAATCCCAGATGAGCCTTGAAACACCTCAGATAAGCATACTTAACGCCATGCTAAAGCTCTGAGAGTTTCTGTTTTAACAAAGACTGCCAAGGAAAGGCTCATAGAATTGGTTCACAAAATGAAGAGGCCCATGATAACTACATAAGCAAGGCAAAAGGCCCAAGAATTGTAAATTCGGGTTTTGAGTTAATATGTTCAACATTTTATAAATATTATACTCTCTTTTAACTTTTGGTTTTAAGCTATTATAAACATACTAATTTAGATAGAAGACTAAGTTATCCCAGATAATCATTCACCAACTTCAAATTAATAAAGCCAAATAAAAAGATTAATGAACTTACCTTCATGGTCTGATAGCTGTATTTCCATTTCCTCTTGGTTACATGTTTCTACCTCTAGAAGATCCTCATCAATATCTATAAATTCTTTTTCAGTATCATCAGTAACAGAAATAATCTTATCTTTGGTTTCCTTTGTTTCAGGATTGAATGCTTCAGTTGGTATTCCACTGACAAAAATAAGGCAGCTAAATTATAATTCATTCTTAGAAACAAAAAGCTTCCTTTGAATTGATTCAGTTTACTGAAAAGGAACATTAGGTTTAATATTTATAGTCTTTTGTTTTTTAACCATGTCTGGTACATAGTAGAAGCTCAATAAAAGTTTGTTCAATGAATGACTAAACATCCCCATTTTTATTTACTCAAATAATTGAAATAATTTCAACTTATCTACACTTGCCATTCTCACAAAGGAATCTTCCTGCTATTAAAGGCTCAACCTTGTTATTCAGAGATACACTGCTTCATATGTAAAAATGGATGAAGTGATTAACTCAGCATCCTCTGACACAGGAAATCAATTAATATAATAAGAGAATCTCTCAAGAGAATTAGCTCCTTTCTCAGAAGATGTAAGCTAGATCAACAGGGAAGAAATACATTTTGCAATGAATTGTTAAAAGCACTTCAGAAAATACTCACTTCCTCCTCTATGACTCAAAGAAATGCTCATTCCTTTACCTTTCAAGCGTTCAATTCCTGCCTTTAAGCCAAACACCATCGAATAGGTATCATCAACTGAAAAGGAATGTATAATCAAAAACTTACTTCAACATACTTTGATGAGATTTGTTTTGATCATTTCTTTCATCAGTCCCACTTTGAGTGGATACTGCAACAGAACAGCCAGCATCTGTTTTGCAATCACTCACAATGTCGGGTCCACTCTGAGACGGAGAGTAATGATTCTCTAGCACCTAAAAACAAACCATAATTTACAGTACTTAGTATTCACTACTGAATCCCATACTTTTCATTATATTTTTTAGATTATTAATATTTTCTACAGCCCTTCTCCTGATTAAATGTCTCATTCATTTATCAAGTACTTACTGCATTTCTACAACTCAATATTTTATGTTGAGGCACTGATCAAGTCTTTATTCTACCTGGAAAAAACAAACCTGACTATCTAAATAGCATTCAAAAGAAATCAGCCTTACAAATTTGTAAGGTATGTTACCAATGTTTTCAAGTCACAAAACAATAACATTAAAAATGTAAAGTTGCTGTGGCACCTGGATGGCTCAGTCAGTCAAGCGTCCAACTTGAGTACAGGTCATGATCTCATGGTTTGTGAGTTCAAGCCCTGCATTGGGCTTTTTGCTGTCAGGACAGAGCCTCCTTCAGGTCCTCTGTCCCCTTCTCTCTGTGCCCCTCCCTTGCTCGCTCTTTCTCTCTCTCTCAAAAGAAATAAATAAACTTAAAAAATTTTTAAATAAAAAAAATGTAAAGTTGCTTTCACTTAATTCTCTTTGCTATAACAAAGGCACTTAGTAATTATTCCAAAATGACACAAAGGGTAAAAATACACAGGATGTATCTCTTATAAGTCTCTTATTTAGAAATTTGAGTATGCATCACCTAGAAACACAAATTTCAGTGACAACAAATATCACAGTATCTTAAATAAGCTACATGAGGATAATAGACACTGATCTCAAAAAATGAAAAAAATCTCACAAAAACAAAACACACACACACCCTGCAACCTACAATACACTGTTTTATTTCTGTTTTTGTTTTTATTTCAAGTTTTTATTTAAATTCTAGTTAGTTAACATATAGGGTAATATTAGTTTCAGGAGTAGAATTTAGTGATTCTTCACTTACATATAACACCCAGTGTTCATCAAAGTACCCTCCATAATACCCTAAACTATTTTAGAATAAAGGCACTTTATTATTTTTAAATTTTTAATTTATTTATTTATAAATAATCTCTATGCCCAACGTGGGGCTTCAACTCACAACCCTGAGATCAAGTGTCACATGCTCTACCACTGAGCCCGCCAGGTGCCCCAGAATGAAGGCACTTTAAAATAGAATATAGAATTAGAAAATGTGGAGGTAAGTCAACCAAGATGGTGACATTCGAGGCCCTTGAATTCTCCTCCTCCCACAGAAACACTAAACGTACAACTACACACAAAGCAATTACCACTGTAAGAAATCTAGAAACTAGCTGACTGATTCCTACGTATCAAGCAAATGAGAAAATATCTACACAGAGACAGACAGAAAAGGCTGAGACACATTCTAACCAAAAACCCCACCCTTGGCACACCACCCTATAAGCAGGAGGGAACTCCCAACTTTTCTCTGAAGAGTGAGGGTTTGGATCCACACTTAGCACCCTAACTTTTAAGACTCCCACTTGAGGGATGGGCCTCCAAAACACCTAGATCTGAAAGCCAATGAGGCTTACATTCATGAGTCCCACAAGACCACAGCAAACAAAGCAGCAGTTATTAACAGGTGCATGAAAACTCATTGCAGCTATCCCCAAAGGGCTCAGCACAGAGGAGCAGGCAAAAACAACCATCTCATAGTCTTCTCCTGGAAGGTATCCAGCTGCATACATCTGGGGGCTAGCTACAATACCTCAGAAACAAGAAAGCTGATGGACACCTCCCCTATCTTCTCTATCTAGCCCATTCCAAGTTACCAGCATATTCTAGGAAGCAGCCTGTACACACATCTGGGTGCCCCAGCTTTTGTAGCTGCTGACTGAAGGACAGGTCCTGAGATCACCTGTCTCTGATAACCAATGGAACTTGCATTTATGAGGCCCACAGGAGTGTAGCAAACAAAGAAGCAGTTCTTAGTGACTGCAGGAGCACCCCCCTGTAGCTATACACCTGGGTCCAGGAGTTCACAGGGAGCAGGGAAAACATCCTTCTCCCAGTTTCTCCCCAGAAAGGGATTACATAGACTTTGCCATATGCTGCCTAAGAGTCCAAATTCCAATCAGGCTGTATCTAGATGCTAAACTAACCCACCCCTTTGGGACACTGATAAGTCTTGGCATACCCCCAACTACTGGGAGCCACTAAGAACAAAGAAGGAGGCTTAGACAATCACAAAGGTTTCAGAGCCAATCAAAAGCTCAGACCAAGCTGGTTGATGAGGTTCATCTCCTACACAAGACCACTCTATCCAGACTGGGAGATGTGACTGCTTTATCTCATGTACAGAAACCAACACAGAAAGTCAAGTAAAATGAATGAACAGGACTATGTTCCAAACAAATGAACAAGATAAATCTCTAGAAACAGATGTTAATGAAATGGAAATAATGATATATCCTGATAGAGATTCAAAAGAATGGTCACAGAGGTCAGGGGATAAACAAAGTGAAAACTAAAAGGCAGCCTACAAAATGGGAGAAGATGTTTGCAAATGACATATCTGATAAAAGGTTAGTATCCAAAATCTATAAAGAACTTATCAAACTCAACCCCCAAGAAACAAATAATCCAGTTAAGAAATGGGCAAAAGACACAGACATTTTTCCAAGAAGACATCCAGATGGCTAACAGATGCATGGAAAGATGCTCAACATCACTCATCATCAGGGAAATACAAATCAAAACCACAATGAGATACCACCTCATACCTATCAGAATTAACAACACAAGAAACAACAGGTGTTGGCAAGGATGTAGAGAAAGGGGAACGCTCTTGCACTCTTGGTGGGAATGCAAACTGGTGCAGTCACCCCAGAACACAGTATGGAGGTTCCTCAAAAAGTTAAAAATAGAAATATCCTACGATCCAGCAATTGCACTACTAGGTATTTACACAAAGGATACAAAAATACAGATTTGAAGAGGTACATGTACCCTGATGTTTATAGCAGCATTATCAACAATAGCCAAAGTATGGAAAGAGCTCAAATGTCCACCGACTGATGAATGGATAAAGATGATGTGGTACATATATGCAATAGACTATTAGTCATCAAAAGGAATGAAATCTTGCCATTTGCCATGATATGGATGGAGCTAGAGTGTATTGTGCTGGGCAAAATGGGTCAGGAAGAGAAGGACAAACCTGTGTGATTTCACTCATATGTGGAATTAGAGACAGGACAGATGAACATGTGGGAAGGGGAAAAAAAGAAAGAGAGAGAGAGAGGGAAGCAAACCATGGGAAACTGTGATGGAGGAAAGACAGGGTTTAAGGGGGGAGTGGTCGGGGGAACAGGCTGAATGGGTGGTGAGTATTGGAGACGGTACTTGTGTTGAGTGCTCGGTGTTGTATGTAGGTGATGAATCACTAGACTCTGCTCCTGAGAATATTATTACCTTATATGTTGACTAGAACTTAAATAAAATTTTGGAAAAAAATGCATCATTATGTAAATGATACATAAACAAAGTGAGAATTTCAACAAAGAGATAGAAAATATAAAAAGGGAACAAGCAGAAACTACAAAGCTAATAAATATGATAATAGAACTAAAAAATTCAATGGAAAGGTTCAAAAGCATATTGGATCAAGTGGAAGAAAGGGTCAGAAAAGTAGAAGGCAGGGCAGTGGAATTCATCCAATCAGAGGAGCAAAAAGAAAAAAAAATTAAAAGAATGAAGAAAACTTAAGGTATTTATGGGATACCAACAAACAGATCAAGATATGCATTATAGAAGTCCCAAAGGGAGAGGAAAGAGAAAGGAGCAGAAAGCTTATTCAGAGAAATAATAACTGAAAACTTCTCAAATCTGAAGAAAGAAACAGACATCTAGATTTAGGAAGCTCAGGGAGTTCTAAATAACATAAATGCAAAGAAACCTACACTGAGACACATTATAGTTGAATTGTCTAAAGTTAAAGACAAATAAAGAATCTAAAAAAGCAAAAGAAAAACAATTTCTTACATACAAGGAACCCCCTGAATCTATCAGTATATTTTTCAGCAGAAACTTTGCAGACTACAGGAAGTAGCATGATATATACAAAGTGCTGGGAAAAAAACAAACTGCTCACCAAGAATACTCTACACAGCAAACTAAAAGCAAACTAAAAGAGTTCTCAGACAAGCAAAAACAGAAGGAGTTCATAACCATAGACCAGCCTAACAAGAAATGTTAAAGGAAGTTCTTTAAGCTGAAACAAGAAAATACTAATTTTATATGAGAGTATAAAACCCACTGGTAAGGGTAAATATATAGTCAAATTCAGAATACCCTAGTGTTGTATTAGTGGCGATTAAAACACTTCTAACTCTAGTATGGAGATTAAAAGACAAAAGTATTAAAAGTAAGAAACATAACTAAAATAATTTGGTAATAAATACACTGTGTAAAAAGATGTAAATTCTGACATCAAAAACATAAAAATGTGGGAGGAAAAGTAGTGTAAAAAAGCACAGCTTTTGTATGCATTAAAAGTTAAGTTGTTATTGGGGCACCTGGGTGGCTCAGTCAGTCAACCAACTCAAGCTCTCAAGCAACCTAACTTTATACCTGAAGAAACTAGAAAAAAGAACTAAGTATATAGTTAGTAGAAGAAATGAAATAAAGATCAGAACAGAAATAAGTGAAATATAGACTAAAAAGACAAGAGAAAAGATGAAAGAAACTAAGAGATGGATTTTGGGAAAAATAAACAAAATAGGCAAGCCTTTAGCCAGACTCAAAAAAAGAAAAAGGAAAGAAAAGAAAACAAGAGAGGGCTTAAACAAATTAAAAATGAAAGAGGAGACACTACAACCAGATAGTACACAAATACTAATGATCATAAGAGAGCACTACAAACAACTATAGGTCAACAAATCAGACAACCTATAAGAATTGAATAAATTCCTAGAAACACACAATCTACTAAGGCTAAATCATGAAAAACAGAAAATGTGAACAGACCAATAATGAGTACAGACATTGAATCAGTAATCACAACTTTCTAACAGAAAAAAAAAAAAAAAAAAAAACAGAACCAGATGGCTTCACTGTTGGCAAATTCTACCCAACATTTAAAGAATTAATGCCAATCTTTCTCAAACTCTTCTAATAAACTGAAGAGAGAAAAAACACTCCCAAATTCATTTTATAAGGCCAGTATTAGCCTTATATCAAAGTCAGACAAGGACATTACAAGAAAAGTGTAGGCCACTATCTCTAATGAACAACAGAAGCAAAAATACTCAACAAAATATCAGCAAACTGAATTCAACAGTACATTAAAAGGATCATACACCATGATCAAGTGGGATTTATTCCAGGGATGAAAAAATGGTTCAATATCTGCAAATCAGTCAATCTGATACACCTCATTCACAAAATGAAAGATTAAAATCATATGATCATCTCAATATTTGCAGAAAAAACATTCTACAGAAATCAGCATCCACTCATGGTAAAAAAAAAAAACAAAAAAACAAACACCTTTCAACAAACTGGGTATAATATGAGAAGCTATAGTTAACATCACATTCAAAATCCAAAAAAACCACAAACAGACAAACAAACAAACCTGAAAGTTTCTCCTCTAAGATCAGGAACAAGACAAGGATGCCCAAACTCACCACTTTTATTCAACATAGTACAGGAAGTCCTAGCCAGAACAAGCAATTAGGCAATAAAAAAAAGAGAGAATCCAAATCAGAAAGGAGGAAGCAAAACTTCCTATTTTTAGATAACATGTTATATACAGAAAATCCTGGGGCACCTGGTTGGCTCAGTCAGTTGAGCGTCCAACTCTTAAATTCGGCTCAGGTCACGACCTCATGGTTCGTGGGTTCAAACCTCCACTATCAGTGTGGAGCCTGCTTGGGAATCTCTCTTTCTCTCTGCCCCTCCCCTGCATGTCCTCTATCTCTCTTTCTCTTTCTCTCTCAATAAAGAAACTTAAAAAAAAAAAAAGAAAATCCTAAAACCCTACTGAAAAAAAAAAGGTTAAAATAAATGAATTGCAGGATACAAAATCAATATGAAAATCAGTTCCATTTGGATACACAAACAATGAATTATCAGAAAGAAAACTTAATCAAAAATAAAATATCTAGGAATAAATTTAACCAAGGAGGTGAGAGACCTGTACTCTAAAAACAGGAAGACACTGATGAAAGAAACTGAAGACAACACAAATAAATGGAAAGATATTCTGTGCTCATGGATTACAAGAATTAATATTGTTAAGATGTCTATACTAACAAAGCAATCTAGAGATTTAGTGCAATCCCTATCAAAACTCCAATGGTATACTACACACACACACACACACACACACACACACACACACACACAAAACCCCACACAATCCTAAAATTTATATGGAACCACACACACACACAAAAAAAAAACCCAAAGAAATCTTAAGAAAGAAAAACAAAGCTGGAGGTATCATGCTTCCTGATTTCACACTATATTACAAAACTAATAATCAAACAGTATAGTATTGGCATAAAAACAGACATATGTATCAATGGAACAGAATAGAGAATCCAGGAATAAAAACTCATGCATATATGGTCAGTTATTTTGACAAAGGAGCTAAGAATATTCAACCAGGGAAGGATAGTCTCTTCAGAAAATAGTGCTGGGAAGACTGGATAACCACATGCAAATGAATGAAACCAGACCCCTATCTTACACCATACACAAAAATCAACTCGAAAAGAATGAAAAGACTTGAATGTAAGATTTGAAACCATAAAACTCCCAGAAGAAAACATAGATGGTAAACTCTTTGAAACTGGTCTTGACAATGATTTTTTTTTTTTTGGGGGGGGGGGGATTTGATATCAAAGCAAAGACAACAAAAGCAAAAATAAACAAGTGGGTCTACATCAAACTGGCAAGCTTCTGCACAGCAAAGGAAACCATCAACAAAATGAAAAGGCAACCTACCAACTGGAAGAAAATATTTGCAAATCATATATCTGATCAGAGGTTAATACCTAAAATATATTTTAAAAGTCCTACAACTCAATAGCAAACAAAAAACAAAAAAACAAAAAACATCTTATTAAAAAATGGGCAGAGGATCTGGGTAAACATTTTTCCAAAGAAGACATACAGATGGCCAACAGGTACATGAGAAGGTACTTAACATCACTAATTATCAAGGAAATGCAAATCAAAACCACAATGAGATATCACCTCACACCTGGTACAATTGCTATTATCAAAAAGACAAGAAACAAATGCTGGGAAGAATGTAGAGAAAACTGAACCCTTGTACACTGTTGGTGGGTATGTAAACCAGTACAGCCACAAAGGAAAACACAGTACAGCCTTATGGTGGCTGCTCAAGAAATTAAAATTAGAGGGGCACCTGGGTGGGTCAGTAGGTTAAGCATCCAACTTCGGCTCAGGTCATGATCTCACACTTTGTGAGTTTGAGCACCGCAGGGGCTCTGGCTGACAGCTCAGAGCCTGGAGCCTGCTTCGAATTCTGTCTCGGTCTCCTTCTCTTTCTGCCTCAACCCTACTCACACTCTGTCTCTCTCTCTTAAAAATAAATCAACATTAAAAAAAATTTTTTAAAAGGGGCACCTGGGTGGCTCAGTCAGTTAAGCATCCAACTTTGGCTCAGGACATGATCTCACAGTTTGTGAGTTCCAGCCCCACATCGGGCTCTGTGCTGACAGCTCGGAGCCTGGAGCCTGCTTCAGATTCTATGTCTCCCTCTCTCTCTGACCCTCCCCTGATCATGCTCTGTCTCTGTCTCAAAAATAAATAAAAACATTAATTTTTTTTTAATTTTTAAAGAAATTAAAATTAGAACCGCCATATGATCACATAGTGATTGCTTAAATAAACTTAAAAAAAAAAAAAAAAAAAAAAAAAAAGACCTGAAAGTCAAAATTACTCCTTAATCCACAGGCTGAAGAATGGATGTAGTTGTGAGCAGGTATGAAAACATTAATTTCCCAGTACATCTCCATCGAAGCTTTTGGATGACCAGGTGCATTTTCAGTGAGCAGTAATCTTTTGAAAGAAATCTTTTTTTGTAAGAGGTCTCAACAGTAGGCTTAAAATATTCAGTAAACCACGTTTATAAACAGATGTGCTGTCATCCAGACTTTGTTACTCCATTTATGGAGCATATGCAGAGTAGACTGAGCATAATTCTTAAGGGCCTTAGGACTTTCAGAATGGTAAATTAGCACTGGCTTCAACTTAAAGACACTGGCTACATTAGCTCCTAATAAAAGAGTCAGCCTATCCTTTGAATCCAGGCACTGAGTTCTCTTCTTTAACTATTAAAATCCTAGATGGCATCTTCTTCCAGTATGAGGCCATTTTGTCTACACTGAAAATTGACTACACTGTTGTCTAGTGTAACCACCTTCATTAATTATTTGAGCTAGATCTTCCAGATAACTTGCTAGAGCTTCCACATCAGCACTTGCTACTTCACCTTGCACTTCTATGTTCTGAAGATGGCTTCTTTCCCTAAACATCATGAACCAACCTCTGCTTAGCTTCAAATTTTTCTTCTGCAGCTTCCTTACCTCCCTCAGGCTTCATAGAATTGAAGAGAGTCAGGGCCTTGCTCTGGACTAGGCTTTGGCTTAAGGGAATGTTATGGCTGCTCTGATCTTCCATCCAGACTACTAAAACTTTCTCTGCATCAGCAATAAGGCTTTTTCGTGTTCTTATCATTCATGTGTTCACTGGACTAGCACTTTTAGTTTCCTCTGGGAACTTTTCCTTTGGAAAAGCTGGATTTGGCTACCTTGCTCAAGAAGTCTAGCTTTTGGCCTATCTCAGCTTTCAACATGCCTTCCTCACTAAGCTTAATCGTTTGTAGCTTTTTTTTTTAAGTTTATTTATTTTAACAGAGAGAGAGTGTGTGCATGCAAGTGGGGGAGGGGCAGAGACAGGGGGAGACAGAGAATCCCAAGCAAACTCCACGCTGTTAGCGCAGAGCTTGATGTAAGGCTTGATCTCACAAACTGTGAGATCGTGACCTGAGTTGCAATAAAAAATCGGACCCTTAACCAATTGAGTCACTCAAGCGCCCCAATCATTTCTAGCTTTTGACTCAAAGTGAGAGTCATGTGATTCTTCCTTACACTTGAACAGTTAGAGGCCATTGAAGGGTTACTCACTGACCTAATTTCAACCCTGTTGTGTCTCACTTGGAGATCCCAGGAGAGAGAGAGAGAGATGGGGGAACAGCCAGTTGGTGGTAGAGTCAAATCACACACATTTATTGATAAAGTTCACCATCTAAAATAGGCATGGTTTGTGGTACTCCAAAGCAATTACCATAGTAACATCAAAGATCATTGGTCAGGGGTGCCTGGGTGACTCAGGCAGTTAAGTGTCTGACTGCAGCTCAGGTCATGATCTCGCGGTCCATGAGCTCGAGCCCCGTGTGGGGCTCTGTGCTGACAGCTCAGAGCCTGGAGCCTGTTTCAGATTCTGTGTCTCTCTCTCTCTGACCCTCCCCCGTTCATGCTCTGTCTCTCTGTGTCTCAAAAATAAATGTTAAAAAAAATTTTTTTTTAAAGATCATTGGTCATAAATCACCATAACAAATATGAGGACAATGAAAGAGTTTAAAATATTGCAAGAATTACCAAAATGTGACACAGAGACATGAAGTGAGCAAATGCTGTTAGAAAATGATGCAGACAGATTTGCTCAATGCTCAATGCCACAAATCTTCAATTTGTAAAAAACATGGTATCTGCAAAGTGCAATAAAGCAAAGTGCAATAAAACTAAGTATGCCTACACAACCTTTCAGTTGTAAGGTAAATAAGGTCTGAGGAGCTAATGCAGTATCATAGTAACTATAGTTCACAACACCACATTACAGAATTTTGCTAAGAGAGTAGAACTTATATGTCAAATTTGCTAAGACAGTAGAACTTATATGCCCCACCCCCCCCACACACACACAAAGTATGTGAGGTGTTGAATGTGTTAACCAGATGAGGGGAATCCTTTTATTATGCATATGCATATTAAATCATCACAATACATACTTTAAATATCTTACAATTTTGTCAATTATACCTCAATAAAACTGAGGGGAACAAAACAGGAAAAATTAGAAACTATGGAATCTTCCAAATATTAAAAAAGTCCATTTCCCAACTATAACAACTATAACAAACATAAATTTGTTTTCCAAAAAATTCACCTCTGTAGTTTTTTTCCAGTGCAATAACAATCACTCAATCATATTTACATAAAAATATTTGTCTTCACAAACAGGTTAAAACAGCAGCCTTCCAGTTACCATTGAGTAGAGAAAAGAAAAAATAACTAATAAGCACTAACTTCTCTACTGAAACCTATCTGCCTTCCCCGGTTTGGTTCTCCAACTTCTGGCCAAGACTATAAGAAAAATGATCCCTTAATGTATATGATGAGACTACAGTAATAGAAACTGTGTAGCTGCCTACCCCTTCTTCACCTGAACCAAACCTGAAACTTTAAAGAGAAAGAATATAAATGTTATACCACCTGTAGTATCACTTAAAATTATCTCTTTTTTCCTCCTTTTTTTTATAAACACACATAAAACCTCAAAACCTCAAAGCCTCTTTGAAAACACATTTACCCTAATTATTTTTAAGAATTAAAAGAATCACTTGAAGAAAAAAAAAATCTGATGATGCAGATTATATAATTAACAGTGTCATTAACTTGTTGCTTGGTGATTCTTTAATAGATGGAGAAATATAAAAATAGTTTCAATCTACAATGAGAATTGTCATTTGTATGCAATAAAGAATTCAAGGACTTACCTTAAAAATGGCATTTTTTGCCTTATATGTAGCAAAATAGGGTTGTTCCAAAAGCCACAATGATGTAAGAATGGCAGCTGTAGAGGTCTTTACACGAATGACGGGGCTATACTCACAGGATAACTCAGTGAGACTAGGATCACAGAGCAGTCTTCTGTCAGACCACCTTATCATCCATTCCAGCAGCTTTCTTATACTGCCAAATGTGTTATTTAGTGCTAAAGGAAGATCTTCTTGAGGGTTAATATCACTGCATTGAACTGCTTTGAAAATACATCTTCCAGTTTTGTCGGTCTTGGGAGTCCAAAACATATGGTTCGACAATCTCTGGACTAAAGGTTTCCCTGAACTGTCATCTTGTGTTCTGTAAACTGACTTTTGTTTTAAACCGAACAATCCACTTGTCCCTTCAATTTTATTGACTTCATTCAAAGGGTTCTCTAAAAATGACCTGATTCCTTGATCCAGTACTGAAGCTGAAAGTGCTTGGTTTTCTGGCTTTTCAGATTCATATAACTCAGGAGCAAGAACAAAACAAGAGCCAGCTCTAAACACATTTTGGCTTTTGGTTTTGCTTCGACGTCGTTTTAATGTTGTATGTACATCAAAAAGTAAAGAATTAAGTTCATATTCTCTAAGATGTCCAGAAAAACTGGTTAGAAATGGAATGCCAGGATCCTTAGAATCAAGTAGGTCTCTTTCAAGAACATAACTCAAGAAGAGATCAAGGAATTTAATATATTCATCATCATCACGTTCAAATTCCCAAACACCTATTACAGGCAGTGCATTTTGTAATAGCTTTTCATGATCTTTTCTTTCAAGATTTTCTTTCTGATTACATATCTTCTTTTTTTCCTTGGGCTTACTAATCAATTTTAATTCCATGTGATTTGGGGCATTTCTACAGCAAAACAAAATTGAAAAAGACAAAATTAAAGATTATTTAATAGCAAAAACGGATGTTAGAATTGACAATGAAAATTCTCTCCGTGACTGAATTATATATATATATTTTAATGCCTCAATTACGTATCTTTCAAATGAGGGGGTTAGATTAAATGATCTCTAAGTGTTGACTAGAGCTGAACATTCTTAGTGAAAAAATAAAACAAAATATCAAAAGGGGAAATTTGAGTTAAAAAAGACTGAAATGTGTTCACAGAAATTTCACTTTTAAAAACATGAATTTTTGAAAAAAACAAAAAGGTCCTCTAACAAGTGAGAATTTAGGAATCCAAAGTCAACAGAAATCACAAGCCACCAACATACATCCTAATTTATGGTTTCTTGTTTTTTGCATCTGCACCTTTCAGCTCCCCCTGTACAAGGTACAACAAGCAGGAATGCCTTCAAGACTCTTTACTACACAAGAGTGGGGCATTTTTTCTAAACTTTCTACTGCTATTAAACCTGCTAGGCGAACATTTTAACTGCCAATCATAATTACTTTTATTTTTTAATTTTATTTTCAATTTTTTAAAATTTACATCCATCAACTGATGAATGGATAAAGAAATTGTGGTTTATATACACAATGGAATACTACGTGGCAATGAGAAAAAATGAAATATGGCCTTTTGTAGCAACGTGGATGGAACTGGAGAGTGTGATGCTAAGTGAAATAAGCCATACAGAGAAAGACAGATACCATATGGTTTCACTCTTATGTGGATCCTGAGAAACTTAACAGAAACCCATGGGGGAGGGGAAGGAAAAAAAAAAAAAAGAGGTTAGAGTGGGAGAGAGCCAAAGCATAAGAGACTGTTAAAAACTGAGAACAAACTGAGGGTTGATGGGGGGTGGAAGGGAGGGGAGGGTGGGTGATGGGTATTGAGGAGGGCACCTTTTGGGATGAGCACTGGGTGTTGTATGGAAATCAATTTGACAATAAATTTCATATATTAAAAAAAAATTAAAAAAATACACACACACAAAAATAAAAAAATAAAAAAATAAAATAAAATTTACATCCAAATTAGTTGGCATATAGTGAAATAAAGATTTCAGGAGTAGATTCCTTAATGCCCCTTACCCATTTGGCCCATCCCCTCTCCCACAATCCCTCCAGCAACCCTCAGTTTGTTCCCCATACTGATGAATCTCTTCTGTTTTGTCCCCCTCCCTGTTTTTATAATATTTTTATTTCCCTTCCTTTATGTTCATCTGTTTTGTCTCTTAAAGTCCTCATATGAGTGAAGTCATATGACACTTGTCTTTCTCTGACTAATTTCACTTAGCATAATACCCTCTAGTTCCATCCACATAGTTGCAAATGGCAAGATTTCATTCTTTTTGATTGCCGAGTAATACTCCATTGTGTATGTGTGTGTATATATATACACACACACACACACATATATATATACACACACACCACATTTTCTTTATCCATTCATCCATCAAGGGACATCTGGGCTCTTTCCATACTTTGGCTATTGTTGACAGTGCTGCTATAAACATTGGGGTGCATGTGTCCCTTCGAAACAGCACACCTATATCCCTTGGATAAATGCCTAGTAGTGCAAATGCTGGGTCGTAGGGTAGTTCTCTTTTTAGTTTTTTGAGGAACCTCCATACTGTTTTCCAGAGTGGCTGCACCAGCTTGCATTGCCACCAACAAACGCAAAAAGAGATCCTTTTTCTCCGCATCCTCACCAACATCTGTTGTTGCCTAAGTTGTTAATGTTAGCCATTCTGACAGGTGTAAGGTGGTATCTCATGGTGGTTTTGATTTGTATTTCCCTGATGATGAGTGATGTTGAGCATTTTTTCATGTGTCTCTTGGCCATCTGGATGTCTTCCTTGGAGAAGTGTCTATTCATGTCTTTCATCCATTTCTTCACTGGATTATCTGTTTTTTGGGTGTGGAGTTTGATAAGTTCTTTATAGATTTTAGATACTAAGCCTTTATCTGATATGTCATTTGCAAATATCTTCTCCCATTCTGTCAGTTGTCTTTTAGTTTTGCTGATTGTTTCCTTCACTGTGCAGAAGCTTTTTATTTTGATGAGGTCCCAGCAGTTCATTTTTGTTTTTGTTTCCCTTGCCTCTGGAGATGTGTTGAGTAAGAAGTTGCTGCGGGCAAGATCAAAGAGGTTTTTGCCTGCTTTCTCGAGGGTTTTGATGGCTTCCTGTCTTACACTGAGGTCTTTCATCCATTTTGAGTTTATGTATGGTGTAAGAAAGTGGTCCAGGTTCATTCTTCTGCATGTCGCTGTCCAGTTTTCCCAGCACCACTTGCTGAAGAGACTGTCTTCAGTCCACTGGATATTCTTCCCTGCTTTGACAAAGATTAGTTGGCTATACATTTGTGGGTCCATTTCTGTGTTCTGTATTCTGTTCCACTGATCTGAGTGTCTGTTCTCGTGCCAGTACCATACTGTCTTGATGATTACAGCTTTGTAGTATAGCTTGAAGTCTGGGATTGTGATGCCTCCTGCTTTGGTTTTCTTTTTCAAGATTGCTTTGGCTATTCAGGGTCTCTTCTGGTTCCATACAAATTTTAGAATTATTTGTTCTAGCTCTGTGAAGAATGCTGGTGTTACTTTGATAGGGATTGCATTGAATATGTAGATTGCTTTGGGTAGTATCGACATTTTAACAATATTTGTTCTTCCTATCCAGGAGCATGGAATCTTTTTCCGTTTTTTTGTGTCTTCTTCAATTTTCTTTCATAAGCTTTCTACAGTTTTCAGTGTATAGATTTTTCACCTCTTTGGTTAGATTTATTCCTAGGTATTTTATGGTTTTTTGTGCAACTGTAAATGGGATTGATTCCTTGATTTCTCTGTCACTTCATTGTTGGTGTATAGGAATGCAACCGATTTCTGTGCATTGATTTTCTTTCCTGCAACTTTGCTGAATTCATGAATCAGTTCTGGCAGTTTTTTGGTGGAATCTTTTGGGTTTTCCATATAGAGTATCATGTCATCTGCAAAGAGTGAAAGCTTGACCTCCTCCTGGCCGATTTGGATGCCTTTTATTTCTTTGTGTTGTCTGACTGCAGAGGCTAAGACTTCCAATACTATGTTGAATAACAGTGGTGAGAGTGGACATCCCTGTCTTGTTCCTGACCTTAAGGCAATGCTCTCAGTTTTTCCCCATCGAAGATGATATTAGCATTGGGTCACAATCCCTTTTAAATCTGTTTCCTTTAACCATGGTCCTTAGGGAAGAACAGATTCCTAGTTCCCCCAATAAGGGAAAGAAAGGGCTCGTGTTAGGCACCTGGGCTGGAGGTCTATGTCTCTTATTAAGAAGGCACAACAAGCAGCCGCCATTGTATTCCTGTGCTAACACTGAAATCGTCTGGTGAAACAAGCACACCATTTCTAATACTATGAGGCATGGTTTAAGCAGATGCTTATATTTAGAGTCGATAAAGTTATTTCATTTAAACAAGATTATGGCTGATTACTTAGTCTTTCAGTCATGGGAAGGATAAACTTCATTGCAGATAATGGAATTATAAAGAAAAAATCTAGCTAGAGTAATAGAGGTTTAAATGATAAGAATTTCTCAACAATTTATAGACAAGTTTCAAAGATGAACGTGCAATTTCTTTCCCTGGAATCCCTTAAAAATAATATAGCTAACCCAATAATTTTAAACTATTTAAATCTGAAGATTACTAAAAACAGTAAAAGCCTCCCAGTGAACTCTACAATTTCATCTACTTACCTGATTTTATACTATCAGGTAGCAAAATTATTTCATATCTCAATAATATTTTAAATAAACTTTCAAATATATAGTTTCATTTTACACTCCTAATATTCTTGTGAGTAAAGGAAGGTAGCACTTATCATTCATATTGTTAACACTGCAATCAGTGAGGTTTCTGGGACAAGAAATCAACTCATCTGTTGCGTGAACTGCTGAAAATATTTTTTTCCAAAGGAAGTGAATGCTTACTATTAAGACATCTCAACTGTACCTTTTAGAGAAATGTATCCTACTTTTTTCTTCAACTGACAATGCTTCAGAGAAGGTATCTGCTGTATCTGCATCACTGTGGACTAGAGAATTCCCCAGTTCTGTGAGTGTGCTCCTGCTCAAACTAGTTCCTAGGGAAAACCTATCAAAACCCAGAACCTCAGCTGGTTTTTCTTCTTCAATTGGTTCCCAGATATTCATTTCAAAAGAACCTATATTTCTTTGCACACGTTTTAGGGCTTTCACTCTCACTTTATGAACAGAATGCATAATAACAGACATCATTTCCTCAGTTTGGGGACCTATAAAGGAAAAAACAAAAAGCCTTATTACAACACATTAAAATGTTTCAACTCAAGACACAAAGGGACCTGGGGCACCTGGGTAGCTCAGTCGGTTAAGTGTCTCTTAGTTTTGGCTCAGGTCATGATCTCACCATTCATGAGTTCCATGAGTTCGAGCCTCTCATCCAGCTCTGTACTGATGGCATGGAACCTGCTTGAGATTCCCCTCCCCTTCTCTCTCTCTCTGCCTCTCCCACACTCACTCTCTCTGTCTCTCTCTCAAAATAAATTTAAAAACATTTAAAAAAAATTTTAAAAAGACAGAAGGGGACCCAATTCCAGTCCCTCCTGGGAACATGGAATCCAACTGATGACTAAGACTCATTTCCACATTCTTACAGAGCATGCTTTGTATTTGTCAGAAAGCTATGGTGCATATTTTAAGGTAGAATTGCAGAAGTTAGAGAAGGTCCATTAAAGAACAATAAAAGGGACAGAGCCCAGACTCCATAAAAACATGTGCTCTGGAAAACAAAAAATTAAGAAGTAACTTAACTATTTAAAAAATCAGACAGATAATTATAAAAAGAATCACTACTATTTTTTCATTCCCAAGAGTGGTGAATAAGAGAAAATGAGTATAATTTTAGTCAAAGAAACAAGGACACCTTTTTCACTTCAAATAGTGGGAAATAGGAATGTAAGTTTTTCAAGGCTGCAGAAAAAAGTTTAAACACTATTATACATTAACATATATATAAAATGTATACACTATACATTTTAGAGAATGCCAAGAAAGTCTTAAGAAAAATATAAACCACAAATATATTAATGCAATAATGTATGATCATAGGACATAACTAGACTTAAATACTAGATTAAGTTATTAAAAAAAGGTAATTTGAATTCTTTAAAAATTTCCACATTATGAATGTAGTTAATGTCACTGAATTGTACACTTAAAATATTAAATTTTATATTACGTATGTTTTAACCACAATAAAAAAAATTTTCCACAAAGGCATGTTGAATGTATAGGATAAAATTAGAAGGAAGAAGAATACTAGTTTTCAACAAAATATCTGCCTTACGCAAAGTACTGTATGCTTATTTTATATATTTTACCTTATTTAACCCTCTTTTAATACACACCCATAAAGTAGGTAATAATACACCCGTTTTACATATAAAGAAATGGAGCTCAGAGAGACTGGGCAACTTGCCTATAGTCACACAGTCATTAACTGACAGAACCATGACATGAAGTCATCTTTATCTGGTTCCAAAGCAAAACTGGTGCTTCAGTAATAGAGGAGTGCTTCTTTCTGCCTTCTTACACTATCTTCAAGGAAAGGAGAACTGCATAAAAACATAAGCACTAGAAACCACATGCCTTCCGAGGAATCTTCAGCAATTTATCTACCAGATATCTAAGACATGACAAATACTACCTTTCACAACACAGTGTCTGAGTCTCTGTTGAAGACAGTGATATTTTTCTCTTAAAGGAACCCTTATGTCCTCAGGATTGGGAAATGCTTTCACAAAAATTTCTGCTACCTTCAGAAAAATTAAAAAAAGAGTTTCATGAGCAACATCATTTTTAATTAAAATAAAGTAAAAATCCTTTAATGTCTCTGATTTTCATTTAGCTTTTTTCACCTACATTCACATTACCTTTCTGATTGGTGGCAGTTCCCCAATAAGGCTCAAAATTAGATCCTGAATAAGTTCTTCAATATTAGAAAACCGAGAAAAGGGCAGCATTCTGTGTGCCCACTCCACTGCACTGAGACCGTGCTCAACCATACAAGAATCAAACTCCACTTCGACGTCCTAAATGGGTATTGAGAAATACATTTCCTTTTCACTTTAGATGGATAGATCAGGATGAGTTCAAAAGAAAGTTTGTCAGAAAACAATAAAACCTTCTATCAAGCAGTAATTTCCCAAGTAATGTTTGTTCATTTTTCTTATTCTTGTGTAGGTAAATACCTTTTTCCTCTCCACATTTTCTCTTGCTTTCTGATATTGCCTGCAACTATAGGATAACTTATCACGAACATGTAGCATCCAACACAAAGCACAAAGTTCTCTGAAGCAACCTAAACCAGGGATACAAATATAAAAGATTGGATTAGTATGTACATTACTATTATAACAACTTCACCTCTGCTGGGTATTTGTTTTTCCAGAACCAATGTCTTTATTTTGTTGATTATGAAACAAACATATGCTCATTGCCAACACCTTAAATAAAAGTCATGGAAATCCTTTCATAATTTTTATGCACATTATTCTAGAGTATTTCACGCATGTCAGTTGCATGAAAATATTGAAAACAGTTTTAGAATAAATAACTTGCTCTATTTACTAGAGTAAATAAATTACTCTAGTAGTTTACTTGCTTTAAACTTCATAGTATATTGTAGATAATGTTCAAAGCCAATACACATAGCTCTACTTAATACTGTACAGCTCATTTATTTGGAAAATCATTTATGATAGGCATTTAAGTTTAAAATTTTTTAATACTAGAAACATACTTTCCATTATTGAACAATGTTTTTACTAAAAGCAATACAAGTACACAAATATATATATATAATTATACTATGCACGCTGTTTTGAAACTAGCTCTTCTTTTCACTTAATGTATCCTGGATACCTTTCCACGGTGGTTACACACACATATCTTTTCATTGCCAGCGTAATATTACACTGTATAGAAACTTCACCAAATCAAGTGCAAATTATATCATTATCAATATTTAGGCCTAATTTCTAAGCAAGCAGTTCATTTTGGACAAACCTATTGCTTTAACGGAAACTTCATCAAGCTTGCTGTCTCCAGTTGCTCCAGGTCGAAAGAATGCTACACCTTCTTTACAATAATTAAGTAATGACTCAGGGAAAGGACTCAATGAAGGAAGGGACCCTTTCATTCGAATCTGAAAGAATGATAGAATATGTTAATTATCAGTCATCTAAATCTATTTTTAAGGAAACTATAAAGCAACAAACAAGACAGGTAACATAAACCATAGAGAATGAAAAATACAGCATGGTTCTTATACTGTGTAAGAAAGTATCTCTGAAATGAACTATCCTTTCAGAAACTTGGCTCATATATTTAAATGTTTATTTATTTTGAGAGAGAGAGAGAAAAAAATGTGCACGGGGAAGGACAGAGAGAGAGAGAGAGAGAGAGAGAATCCAAAGCAGGTTCCGCACTGTCAGCTCATGGCCTGATGGCGGGGTTTGATCTCACAAACCCTGAGATCATGACGTGAGCCAAAATCAAGAGTCGAATACTTAACTGACTAAACCACCCAGGTGCCCCGCTCACAAATTTAATTCAAGAAATTCACTAAGTTAGAACACAAAAGAGAAAAGAAGGTTGTAGGCAATTTTTTCTGTCACTCAGTTTTGCCTATATAGAACTTGATGCTATTTGTCCTTTCCCCAAAGGTATAATAAAGAAATTTAAGCATCTAACTCTCATTCAAAATAAAACTATGTGCAGTACCTAAAAACAAATATGACAAAAGGTATATCTACCTACATAACTTTTTTTTTTTTTTTTTTTGAGAGAGAGTGTGTGTGAGGGGGAAGAGGGGCAGAGGGAGAGAGAAAGAGAATTTTTTTTTTTTTACTTTATTTATTTATTTACATCCAAGTTAGTTAGTATATAGTGCAACAATGATTTCAGGAGTAGAATCCTTAATGCCCCTTACCCATTTAGCCCAACCCCCCACAACCCCTCCAGTAACCCTCTGTTTGTTCTCCACCTTTAAGAGTCTCTTCTGTTTTGCCCCCCTCCCTGTTTTTATATTATTTTTGCTTCCCTTCCATTATGTTCATCTGTTCTTTGTCTTAAAGTCCTCATATGAATGAAGTTATATGATATTTGTCTTTCTCTGACTAATTTCACTTAGCATAATACCCTCTAGTCCATCCACGTAGTTGCGAATGGCAAGATTTCGTTCTTTTTGATTGCCAAGTAATACTCCATTGTGTATATATACCACATCTTCTTTATCTGTTCATCTGTTGATGGACATTTGCGCTCTTCCATACTTTGGCTATTGTTGATAGTGCTGCTATAAACATTGGGGTACATGTGTGCCCTCAAAACAGCATACTTGTATCCCTTGAATAAATAACCTAGTAGTGCAATTTCTGGGTCATAGGGTAGGTCTACTTTTAATTTGAGAAAGAGAATCCTAATCAGGCTCCATGCTCAGCATACAGCCCAACGTGGGGCTCTATCCTACAACCCTGGGATCATGATCTGAGCTGAAATCAACAATCGGAGTCTCAACCAACTGAGCCACCCAGTTGTCCCTACCTACATAACTTTTTCTAAGAAAATGTGAACCTGATCAAGCCTCTGTATCTCAATGAATATAGTTTAATTACCAGTTCACAGGAAATAAAAGGAAAGAGGAACAAGTCAAATGACACTAAATGAATAAACTATCAAACAAATGCAGAATACGGTACAGAACAAATGACCAAGTTTCTCTACAAACCAAGAAAAGAAAAAGAAATTAAAGGAAACTGCTATAGAATAAAAGGAAAGGAATCTAAGGGACATACACCCAAAAATGAAAGGATTAGCGGCAGGCTTGTAATCTATTTTCTCCCTCTTCTATTCATTTCTACAAAGACAGGATCTTGTCAAATCCCCTTGTAAGCATTCTAATGACAGACTTCTTGTCAAACAATGGTATTTACTAGATGTACAGAGCCTAGCTAGGTTGGTTATTATAAATACATCTATAATGCATGGATTTATGGAGTATGGCTCATTGGAAAATGTCACACAAGCTATATAATTAAAGAGATATAAAAAGGACATGTTCAATAAGTGATATAGTTCTCTTTTGTGTCATGATGTTAAATAGAGGCCAGGTCACATCCTTCCACAGCAAGAAAAATCTTGGGAGCAATGTAAGTCCAGGTTTCACCTGTGTCTTTTAGTTACCTATATCCTTGAAATTATTGGTATAAAGTTTGATCCTGGGTTAAGTCTTTTGATTCTTATGTGTCAGACCTGAAAATATAGTCCTTCCTATTATCTCATAATCAAACATGGGTTAACTTCAGTTGGACCTTGATTTCAAAAATCTATAAAAAAGACATTTTCAAAATAATCAGAGTAACTTTATTATGGACCAGGTATTGGAATTAATAAAGAATTATTGTTCACTTTGGTATAATGGTATGATGGTTTTAAAATATGTCCACAAATTCTTAACAATTCATTCCTTCAAAGGTACAGCCTAACTTCCCTCACCTTGAGGGTAGACCCTACTAGACCAACTAGTTTCTTTTTTTTTATTGTTTTTTTGTTTATTTATTTTTGAGAGAGAGAGATCATGAGCATGAGCGGGGGAGGGGAAGAGAGAGGGAGACAGAGAATGCAAAGTAGGCTCCAGGATCTGAGTTGTCAGCACAGAGCCTGAGGCAGGGCTCGAACCCACGAACTGTGAGATCATGACCTGAGCCAAAGTCGGACGCTAAACCAACTGAGCCACCCAGGTGCCCCTAGACCAGCTAGTTTCTAACGAACAGAATACAGAAGTGGTTGTATGGGATTTCTGGGATTAAATCATAACGGCATTGTAGCTTCCACCTTGCTGTCTTTTGGATCACTTGCTCAAGGGGACGCCTCTGGCCAACAACCAGCACCAACTTCTTACCCATGTGCACGAGCCATCTTGTAATCAGATGTCTGGCCCCTATCAGTTGTTCAGATTCCTGCAACTCCAGGTCACATTTTAGTATGAACTTCATGAGAAACATGATTTTTTGCTTCCATGAATAAAGACCTTATAATTTTGGTAGCAACAAGTGTTCCGCCATTCCCACCAATTAGAAAACATTAATTTACTACAACTAAATCTGTAGTTAAATTATATGCCCAATAAAGTCTAAATGAAAAAGGCAGAGAAAACAGCAATACAGGAGAATATAGAAGTATATACACTTATATATTGTACATACTTCTATAAGAATGGATCTCCACATCTTTGGCACCTCTCCCAATGTCAATAAATACACAGGCTAACAATAAAACTATCAGATGTATTTTAGGAAGACTGAATTAGAGGGAATTTACAGGTCACTTGTGTGTATAGCTGAGGGGTTGACAACAAGCTTTAAAGGTAAGCCGCAAGACAAACAGGGCACTGGACAGTCAGAGTGGCAATGACTATACACCCAAAGGCCCTAGTCTGCAGCCTGTTACTCCTCTGAGGAATGTCTTTAGCTGTGTTGATAATTTTAAGAGAATCTGCACAGTCTTTATGCTAGCTGCATTAATTAAAGCTAGATTAAATGAGATGACTGTTGGGATTTAGTACATAAGATAAAACCTCAATGGAAATCTAATTACAACTTTATTGTAGAAAACTGTTTACTTAAATAATTTTTAAAATGAAGTTTCCTATAACAAATAATCAGGCTCAGCAGACCTTGAAACTATTAAAACCAATCTTTCAATAATACAGGAAAACTCTTTGCCATACTTTAAAAACAACTTTGGGATAACAAGATACAGAATGGGTACAGTTTCATCTTACATTTTTATAGTAGCTGTATGCAAATTTCACAAATCGTTCTCTCTAAAAAAAGTCTAATTTTCAAAAACAACTTGGTAACTTCTCAAAGTCTAAAGTTTCCTACCAAAAATAGTAAATTCTTGTTTTAAACATAATCAAGGGCCAAATTAAAGACACTTAGGGCTGATAATATTTAGTTCCACATTTCACAGAGACAGACAACTGGCCTACAAAGGATGTGCAGCTGGAGAAGGGACATACCAACAAATGTCCCATCTGACTGTTGATCAGGTAAGAACGCAACTACGACTCAGCTGAAGTCAGTGTGGAAGGGGATGATGGCCCCAGAATCACACTGAATTGCACATCTCAGAAGATAGCAAGGGAGAGACTCCAACTGGTGGAGAGTACTGAAAGGAAACACACAGCCAAGAACCAACTCTAACCTCCCAGGGCTTGACCCCACATTAGTCCCCACAGAACACAGTAGATAGTATTTCAGAGCGAAGTCGGGGAAAACCCTGAACTGAGCTTACATCTTCAATGATGGTGGGACAAAGAAAAAAAGTAACTGAAACTACCTACATCTAACTACCAGTTATATATAACTTACTACATTATACTTTGTATTGTCAGACAGGATGGGACTAACAAAGAGACTCAGTTCAGAGTCCTTATCTTTCAGCAGAAAAAATTTAGTCTGGCTAGGTTGCTTGTTATAAACAAACCTGAAATCTATTGATTCATAGTATAGGATTCCTTGGGAAAATGTCATGATTATAAATATTTGGAGATATTAATAAATATTAGTATATTTAAATAGTTTAACATAGCATAGCACATAAATGACTAAGACATCTCCACACCTTCTGCATGACTTTTCTTGCCCATCTCAACTGCAAGATGTACCACTGTGCTACCGGAAAAGAACAGCGAGCTGCCCGGAAAAGCAAGAGAACACGCTGAAGGATTCCAGACACCTTTTGGCGATTATCCTTTTCAGCTTTTAAAAGAAGATCATCACCATCTTCCTAAGGAAAATAAAACAATCGATTCTTAGTAGATAGTAATATGAAAATTTTAAATGTTACAGTGAAAATAAAAATAGTGCTTCTCAAACTAGAATGTTCCTGGAGATTTATGAAGGATATTTTGAGGGATGGCCTCAGATTTCAACTATAGCTATTTCTAGTGTCAAAGAAATTTCTCTCATCTCAAATAATGTAAAGGGCTAAATTGACCCTAAGCCTAAGTCTTCCCCTATAAGCAGTTAAAGCCCACCACTCCAGACTCCATTGGTAGAATGTTATAAAGAGGGCTCCTTTTAAGGAGAATGCCTTTTCCCTTCTATTCCTGGAAAAATCCTTATATTTCAATGTCGGCCCCTCTGTGAAGCTCTCCTGTTGTGTGTGACTATGGCACTTTGCTCAGACACCCATGACAATTTTCACTAAATTATTCTGTACTGATTCATGTATGTTTCCCACCATACTGAGATCTACTCAAAAGCAAAGACCTTGTCATCTATCTTTGTATTAACATAATGCATAGAATAAAGTCCAGCATGTAGTAGGATCCAACAAACGTTTGCTGAATAAACACTAACAAGCCAGTAGCTAAAAATTAGTTTCTAGAGAATGAGACAGTATCTAAACATTTGCTTCCCCATCATCCTACCACAGTTACTTCTTCACAGTACTCAATTTTTAATGGAGTATCTGCCCTTCCCCTACATAGCCCATATGATTCAGTGAGAGCTGATACTTCCCCAGCTCTCAGGGGAAGGCCCTAAGGGGCTACAAAATGTACTTTGCATTATCCCTAGCCAAGAGTGACTCCCAGTACCCTTGCCTGGAATGCTGGAGAAGAAATACTTGTACTGTTTTTGTTTTTCCCCTTCTCTCTCCCTCTGGACATGGACAAGGTATCCTTAGAAGCTGCTGGCAGCCATTCTGCTCCCACAAAGAGAGATGGACTTAAGTTGAAACTGCCACCTTAGAAAATAAACTAGAGAGAAAGAGCTCAAGTCTGTGGTAGCATAACTGAGTCAAAAGGCTACCCTACTTAACTGGGCTTCTTAATTATGCCAGCCAACTTACCAAGTTTTCTATTATACCCAGTCCAAAGGGTCCTAATTGATATAGAGTGATACTTAGGAGAAATCCTACCACTGAGGATTATTTTAATAAAAACAAAATAATAAATCGAATCACTACTAAGGATAGTAACCACTCAAACTAATATCAGCACAGGCTATTCCAAAAATAGCTTAAATGGTATTCCTAATTTCTAAACCAATGTGTTGAAGACTCAGATGTGACAGAAAAGAGAATTATTAAGAAATACAATGGACTATTTATTTCTTCCATGTATAACATATTACATTTGAAATATCAATAAATGAAATATTTTTAACCTATTGAAATATAACCTTAAATATAACAAATAACAATATAAGAAAAAACTCAAAAAGGAAAAGAAAAAACCAGGTAAGAGATAGAGGCTGCTAATACTAAAACAGTACGCAGTAAAGAAACAATACCAGAATCACTTAAAAATATCAATCAAACATTAAAATAATTTGCATTCATACTTTAAATCTTAAAGCCAGCTAATTATAATGTTGTGATTTTTAGTGAGAGCAGAGAAAAAGTTCCTGAAAGGAACACTGTCTTGCTGTTTATATGACAGAACTATCAATTGAATAGTGCAGGAGAAAAAAATGACCGATCAAATTAAAAAAAAAAAAAATCAAAAGAAGTCTTTCAAAAGAATCAAAGACAATGAGGTAAATAAAAGACCAAAATAATGTAGGTCTTGTAAAATCTGACATTTATTATTTATTACCCTAAACAAACATCTATTTTTTTAAAACCTGCATATAGAGAATCCTCTCTTGATTTTGTTTTATTATTGCAATAATTTTAATATTTATTGAATGTGTACTATGTGTCCTAGGCCCTAAGGTAAAAGCTTTTACAGAATATCTCATTTAATCCTAACAATAATATTATTACAGGTACTATCATCATCTGCATTTTACAGATAAGGAAACTTAAACAGTTTAGTACATTGCTTAAGATTATACAATTAATAAACAGCAAAGCTAGGATCTGGAAGTTTGTCTTCAGACCTTGCATTCCTAACTTGATAATTATTATCAAGTTGTCTATTGTAAAATTTGGCTAAAATCAACTTTAAATTAATTAAAAGGTTAAGAACTAAGCTTACTTCACTAAGAATAGCTGGCTGAGGACAATATAATGGAGGAGCCGGGAGATACAAGCCGACCGGGACTAAGCCCCACAGTCTCTTACTGAAGTCCTTGGCAGAGTTTAGCAGAAGTTGAAACGTCTCTGAAAGAATATCTGCATCAGCCATAACTGCTGCTTTCAGTAATTCCTGCACTGAACCAAAGAGGAGATTTGCATCTTCTTCTTCAATGGGATCTACCAAATACAAAATTAAGTAAAATAGTTAAAATTTATATTATGCTGATCCTATTTTGTAGTATAAAATTTCATACCTGAAAAAAATTATCATCAAAAATGAACATAATGGTTGACATGCAAAACATCTCAACTTCTACACAGAAATTTAATAACTATTCTGTTACTTTAAGATTATAGAGGGGGGGCAGGGGCGCCTGGATGGCTCAGTCAGTTGAGTATCTGCTCAGGTATTCAGCTCAGGTCATGATCTCATGGTTTGTGGGTTCGAGGCCTGTATTGGGCTCTGTGCTGACAGCTTGGAGCCTGCTTCTGATTCTGTGTCTCCCTCTCTCTGTACCTCCCCAACTTGTGCTCTGTCTGTCTCTCTCTCAAAAATAAATAAATATTAAAAAAAATTAAAAAAAAAAAAAGATTATAGAGGGGTGCAGTGCCTGGATGGCTCAGTAGGTTAAGCACTGGACTCCTGATTTGGGCTTAGGTCATGATCTCATGGTTTATGAGCGCCAGCCCCGCATCAGGCTCCATGTTGGGTGTGGAGTCTACTTAAGATTCTCTTTCTCTCTGCCTCTCCTGTGTATGCTCGCTCTATCAAATAAACAAATAAAAATTAAAAAATTTTAAAAGATCAGAGCATAAGACCTTTTGCAAAATTATACAAGATATTATAATAACAACAACTATGTAACAAAAATATACTTGGAACATAGTCCTGAGTTAAAAAATAATAAATGAAAAAATACTGATGGGAAAAAAGTATCAAGAAAGACACCAAAATAAAATACAACATTACGTGAATGCAGCTAGTGGGAGAGTAATTTTTTTTCTTAACACTCCACCATAGTACTTTTTTAACTGATTGAGCCACCCAGGTGTCCCTTTTAGTCTTTTTTTTTCAAAACCAACTTTCATGTAGTTACATTTTCTCTCCATTTATTTTCAAAAATATTGGCAGGTAATTATCAAAGTTTTCAGTAAGATTTCCAGGTATTATGCATTCTTTCCGGAAAGAGAAGTTACAATTAGTAAGTTCTAAGAATCTAGAGTTAGAAGCCTCTCTGCTAATGGAGACAAGAACTAATAAAACCAAAGGGTCCTACAGTAGTCAGCACATACAACTTTAAGTACCCAACTTCATTACTTTTCATCTAAATGTCTCCAGCTATAAAACAAATTTTACAGGGCTCCTGAGTAAATCTATGTAATATATGTGATATTACATTATTTTTAATTTTGTAATACTACTATAAAATTTTCAAATTAAAAACAAAACCAACTCTGTGATTTATGCACTAGGCAAGAGTTGAACTAAATACTTTTAAGTACCCTCCTGTTTATGAGATTCTACGACTCTATGACTGCAAAAGAAAATAATCCAAATATAGCAAAATACAACTAGTCAAAAAATATGTATGAAAAATCAGAGTATCATTCAGTTACTGATCATTGTTTTTTGAGCTGGCATAAATTTTAGAAGCTCCCATGATTAAGAATAAATAGCATACTTTTATATTTGATAAGCTTACTTCAAAGTGTTAATATATTTATGGATATTAATAAGCTTTTTAAAATATCAGAAGGTTTGGGGCGCCTGGGTGGCTCAGTCGGTTGAGCGTCCGACTTCGGCTCAGGTCATGATCTCACAGCTTGTGGGTTCGAGCCCTGCGTCGGGCTCTGTGCTGACTGCTCAGAGCCTGGAGCCTGTTTCAGATTCTGTGTCTCCCTCTCTCTCTGACCCTCCCCCGTTCATGCTCTGTCTCAAAAATAAATAAACGTTAAAAAAAAAAAATTTTTTTAAATATCAGAAGGTTTATATCAATTAAGCTGATATATATGTCAGACTATATGTAGGTAACACACCTGTAAATTGTTTGTATTTTGAGCCCATTTCATTTTTTGTTTCCAAAGAGGCTGGCCGACCTAAAAAACACTGCAGTTTTTCCTGGAAAATCTGTGCTGGAGTCATATTTATTGGCAAATTCAGACCCTTTTTCTTGGACCTGAAATCACATCAAATTAAGGAAAATGAATCCAAATTCTGAAAAAAGGAAATATTAACACATTAAGAGCTAAATATGAAATGTTAAGAAACAATGAAATTTACTTTTATTCATCCTCTATTTTAAAAAGTAATAATGGGGGGAAAATAATTGGGGAAATATAACATTAAGGAGATTTTTAAGGGTCTCCAGGATTATGATACTAATATACCTTCCCATCATTATTTCCCATTGCTGCCCTCCACACTATTCGATCCAAATTGAACCAAACTTGTCTTTTGCCATATGCCTTTGCTCATGTTTGGAATGTTATCTCTCTCCACAGCTACTCAATTTGTTGAGATTCTGTCTTTCCTTCAATGCCCATCTAAATGTTATCTCCATTTCCTGTCCTATGCCCATTTGATATTATTGCTCTCTCCACTGCACCACTGGCACTTTTCTTACCATATTATCTAAATTATAATAATGTTTTGTGCTCGCTTTGGCAGCACACACACTAAATTATAATAATGTTTTGCCTTAATTTCTCTACTAAACTATAAATGCCTTAAACATGGAGTCTATGTACCATTTAATTTTATATCCATTAAACTACCTGGCACAGAGCTTAGTACAGAGCACTTACTTAAGAAATACACATATGTTGAATTATTGAACTGAAAAATATCAAAGATATAGTAGTACTATAATAGAAAAGTTAAAATATAGAGATTAGATTTATTAGCTTAAAATTCAAACCCTACTTAAAATAGGCAAACTCTCCCACTGACTATAAGCACTTTGAGGACATTACTAACAAATGTGCTAAATAAAAAAGTTGTTGTTTTTTTTTAAATAAAAGATTTAACACAAAAGAGCTGCTGAGCTGTCCAACACAGTAGCCCCTAACTGCATTTAGCTATTTAAATTTAAATTAGGTTGAAAATTCAATTCTTTGGTCTTATTAGCCACAATTCAAGTGCTCAATGGTTACATGTGGCTAACAGCTATCATACTGAACTGCACATAGAGAACATTTCCATCACTGAAGAAAGTTTTATTGGACAATTCTGGACTAAGGATTCCACAAAGTGCATAAATGCCAGCAATGAGAGAAATAAAAAATAGTTAGATGATACTATTATACTGTTTCTCAACCTACGTTTGCCTAAAAATACATACCTTGTGAAATTACTATCATGTTTACAGAATAGTTGGAAGGCCACACCAATTGAAACAGATGTCTTCCAGTCTCCAAGTTTATGTGCCAACCACACAGCCTCTGGAACTAAGCCACCAATAAGTAATAATTCAAGGGCATATTCAACTGTCCAAACATTAGAAAGATTCTGATCTCTTACAACACTGGCCACCTTAGAGTGTTGCAGAGGAATAAGTCGAAGGGAGTGTTCTATGTGTAAATAAAAGAAAATGGATATTAACAATTACATTTATCAGAATCACTCCTCCTCACATACTTATATACCTTTTTTTTATTAAGATTTTATTTTTAAGTAATCTCTACACTGAACATGGGGCTTGAACTTATAACCTGGAGATCAAGAGTTGCATGCTCCACTGACTGAGCCAGCCAGGAGCCCCTATCTCTTTAATTAGTATTTTCTAATAATCAGCCTCAACTGCTGATATGTTATTGGAGATACGTTTTTTGAAACAGTGCTCCAGCTATTTCCCTGTTAACTTTGGGTAAAATACAAGTTAGACAAGGAGATAGCAGCTCACGAAATGCTCTAAAGTGCTAGTGTAGTAGCTATATGTATACACACACCTCCATAAAGTGAAAGAGAACTTCCATAGACGTTTAAACCATTTGGGGGATTCTTTGATGAATAAAGTTCTCAAGAAAGTGATCTAAAACTAAATGTTGGTTGAATCAAGGTAGAAGCAGGACTATGGGTATCTTCTGAACCTAAACCTGGTGGAATTTGTCACACACCTTACATGGAGGGCCCATCTTTGAAGCAAGTGTCCATCCCGTGCACACTTGCTTCAACGGAAGCAAGTAAGGTACAAAATGGTTTAAAATAATACTTAACATACTCCAGTTTGTTTGTTTGTTTTTAGCACTGAAGAATATGACTCATTAGTGGGTCATGAAATAAATGCCAGCATTCTTAAAAAATGGAACAGAACAGGATACAGAAACAGAAGAGATAGCATCAGAGTACATTACATAAAACAAATATAAATACAATTTAATGAAAATGCTGTGTCAGATAATATAAACATACAAATGTACACTTAAATGTACTGGGCCACAGTGTACAATTTATTACTATGGGCTGCTCTGAAATACATCTCTATTTCTCCTACTAGAAATGTGGAGGGCAGACTGCATTTTACATGACTTTGCATTCCTTATAGTGTCATGGAATAAAAAACTAATTTGAGGTAAAATTCAAGCATTAAGTATTCAGTATATTAGTGTCTCTAAGAGAGTAGAAAAGAACGATTTTCAAAAGTCCTGACTAAATGACAAGATTTCAGTCTGGTTTGGGATTAAATACAAAGGGTCCTATCTTTCTCCCTAGCCTTCTATATTTTCCCCTAATTAAAATAACATGAGGGGAGCCATGATGGCTCAGTCAGTTAAGCATCTGACTCGATTTTGGCTCAGGTCATGATCTCACAGATGGTGAGTTCAAGCCCCACATTGAGGTGAGTTCTGCCCCTCTGCTCACTTGCACGCTTGCTCTCTCTCTCTCTCTCTCTCTCTCCCCCTCTCTCAAAATAAATAAACACTTTATAAAAAAAGTAACATGAACAAGCCACTTGGAAATACAATGCCTGAACTATTTTTTTAAGTCTATTTATTATTTTGAAAGAAAGAATGTGAGCAGGAGAAAAGGGAGCAGGGCAGAGAGAGGGAGAGGGAGAGAGAGAGAGAGAGAGAGAGAGAGAGAGAGAATCTCAAGCAGGCTCCATGCTGTTAGCATGGATCTCAGATCTCACGAACCATAAGATCATGGTCTGAGCCAAAATCAAGAGTCAGATACTTAACCAACTCAGCCACCCAGGTGCCCTGAACTGCTACTTTTTTAAAAAAATACATATTGCTGGGGTGCCTGGGTGGCTCGGCTGGCTGAGCGTCCAACTTTGGCTCAGGTCATGATCTTACAGTTTGTGAGTTCAAGCTCTACATTGGGCTCACTGCTGTCAACTCTGTCCACCTCTCTCTCTGCCCCCCTCTCTCTCTATCTCTCACAAAAATAAAACATTTTAAAAAATAAAAATAAAATAAAAATATATATTGCTAAGATTTCCACTCACTCCCTCAAAATAAAACTGGCAAATAGTATATGTGGGTTTCTGCTTCTTGAAACAATTAGTTTCTCATGTGATCAACATAGTCTCTCCCCACACCAAACACTAACTTTGGCTCTTTGACAAACACATTTGGATAGAAACAAAAAATTTTGTCATTCACTTGAATGTTTGATTCTGCATAGGCAAACAGCCAGGAGATTGATTAAATTTGTCCTAGCTTTTCATTTACTCTGAGAAAGGTACTGTACTATTGAAAGAACTTGAATGATTTAATTTTCTGAAAATTTTATTGCTTTGCTTTCATACAGTAAGCATCACATCAAATAAGCAACACAAATCCCCAATACATTCTGCCACTAGTTCTGACTTAAAAGATTAATATGAAATCTATTGTAAGTCAAGACTATAGATATCCTTTTTCAAGATACTAGGAAATTAAAGAAACTAAAGGCTAAATACCAAGTTTCAGGTATTTAGATTTTCAGTAATCACTGTCTCAGGCTTAGGAAGAGATCACAAAATTTTCTTTCCTAGCCTCTCCTCTCACTGGGAAGATATTTACAAATATAAATTAAAAGGAATTAAAAGGTGTGTCTTTGAGCTTTTATAAATGTTTATGAATATGTCCAAAATCAATTCAATAATTCTATCACCTTTTTTCCTACAGTGTGAGAAAAATCAATGTTCCCAAGGTATGCAAAGTGATCTGAAAAGATCATGCCAAACAGCTCAAGTCCTATAAATAATATAGGATAGGAAAGACAAGAAATTGAGACAAATTTTCTAAGTCAGGATTTGATCTTTTTTTTTAAGATTTTTCTAAAAACCACACGGAGTGCTACTTCTTCTCTTCAGTAAAATGATGCGAACTAAGGATACAATTTGTTATCAGAAACATTACTACCAAAGATAGGGAACACAAGTGATAAATACCTAGGGCTGTAACAAAAAGAGAGCTTAAATGTAAAACCACCAAAATAAATAAATAAATAAATAAAAATAAATAATAAATAATAAATACAGTTGACCCTTGAACAACATGGATTTGAGCTGTGCAGGTCTACTTACATGCAGATTTCTTTTGATAAATACAGTACAGTAATATAAATGTATTTTCTTGTATAATTTAAAAAAAATTTTTTAAGTTTATTTATTTTTGAGAGAGAGACAGAGCACAAACAGGGGAGGGGTAGAGAGAAAAGGAGACATAGAATCTGAGCTGTCAGCACAGAACCTGACACGGGGCTCGAACTCACAAACTGCCATGAGATCATCACCTGTGCCGAAGTTGGATACTTAACCAACTGAGCCACCTAGGAGCCCCTTGTATAATTTTCTTAACATTTTCTTTTTTCTAGCTTACATTATTATAAGAATTCAGTATATTATACAAAATGCATATTAACGGTTTACTTATGGATAAGGCATCTGGCCAACAGTAGTTTATTGACAGTTTCTGGGGAGTCAGAAGTTATATGTGAATTGTTGACTGCACAGGGGGTCGTCACCACTAACGCTGCATTGTTCATGGGTCAACTATAATACTGTAATTAAACAATCCATATTCAATAAAAACAAACCCAAGCAATTACCTTTCTCAGATTTTATTCGTTTACAGTCACTGAGAATCTCCTATGTGTCATACACTAAGCTAGAACAGTATTATTCCCATAAAATAATGATCACTGTATAATATGATTTTAAGTATTATGTGAATAAACAAAGTGAGAAAATTATTTGCTTACTATATTACCTGTTTTAGTATGAAGGGGAGGAAGAACATTCACATTGTGAGGTGGCAAAATGCAAAGCGGCTGATTGGTGAAATAGGCGGCCATGAAGCGAGCCATGGACTGGATAACCTTTACTGCCGCCTCAGGATGAGCACCTCTCGTCATTCCAAACTCAGAATGAGACTTCTCAGGAACTAAGGAATACAGCAAATGACCAAAGGAGATTCTGATCAAACTGTCAAAAGGTAATAATATTTAAGTTCCCAACATTATATAAGAGGAAAATTATAATTTAAAATTTTTTCTGAGATGAACATCCATTACCTGTATGAGCTAATTTGTTTTTTTTAGGTTTATTATTATTTATTTTGAGAGAGAGAGAACAAGCAGGGGAGGGGCAGACAGAGAGGGAGACAGAATGCCAAGCAGGCTGTCAGCACAGAGCCCTAGGACAAAGGGCTCAGACTCAAAAACTAGGAGATCATGACCTGAGCTGAAATCAAGAGTTGGCGGCTGAAATGACTGAGCCACCCAGGCATCCTTGAGCTAATTCATAATAGGTATTTACGCTTCTTGAGGACAATAGAACAGAAATAATTAGCTGATAATTACGAGCACATGCACTTAAGAACCGCTGATGACTTTTAGTTACCAGTTTTATTTTAAAACATGGAAGGATAAATACACAACAATCCAGCCATGATGGATTCACAAGCTTAGATTTCATTATTTTCCCTTCTTCCTTCCCTAATTTTTTGTTCTTTGATTAAAGGAGGCAGAGCTTACTACGTATATAATCTGAAAAGCACTACAACACTGATTCTTAATGCTGTCTTCTACACCATTAGATCTGGGAATTACAATACACTCCCATTAGTAAGAATGGCTCATTGTTATAAGATTCTTTTAGAAGGTGGGGACAAAAGGAATGTGTAGGGTAGAGGGAGAAAGCAGGTAAGGGAGTGGGAGTTACATCAGGATTTCTTTTTTTTTATTTTTTTAATGTTTTATTTATTTTTGAGACAGAGACAGAGCATGAGCAGAGGAGGGTCAGAGAGAGAGGGAGACACAGAATCTGAACCAGGCTCCAGGCTCTGAGCTGTCAGCACAGAGGCCGACCCGGGGCTCGAACCCACAAACCGCGAGATCATGACCTGAGCGGAAGTCCGACGCTTAACTGACTGAGCCACCCAGGTGCCCCCGTCAGGATTTCTGCAGTGATTCTGATGTATAAATTAGCAGGAGCAAACATGTCATCCCTATTTGAGAATCAAAACTCAGTAATACAAACTGGCATTCAGAAATTTGAAAATAGTGAAACTATCAAATATAAATACTACAGTAACATTAATTTTTATGAAATTTATGGCTCTAATAGTAGCAAAATATTATTCTTTCCCAGAAGTCACTTGATATATTCATAAGGATATTAAGTTCTATATGCATATGGACCATTTCTGTCTTGTCACTGTATATTTCAGCACTTAACACTACTCTTCCTCATAGAGTAGGCACTCAAGATTATTAACAAACTTTTTTTTTCATAAAGGGGATCTTGAGAAAATCTTATTAGCCTCCAAGTAGTATTCTTCATTTGGTCATTAAACATTTGGAAAAATCCTACTATTTCTTCACATTAAAGTTAAAAATACATAGGTAAGAATTATTCTCTCCTGGATAAAACTTACTGTAGGAATTATATAAAGGCAAGATTTCCAGTAATTTTAATCATACAAAATTCATTATGCAAAGCCAGAAATAAGCTCCTTAAATGCAGAGCAACCTAATTCTAAAAGATGATCACAGAGTAAACATGTATCAATTCAGAAGTAAAACAATTTTGAAAGGGTAATTCTGTGTGTAGCACAGTGATGATGTTAATAATGACAATCTTACGCAATAAAAATTATAACTATACAAAATGATTTAATGAGGTAAGTGTGCAGGAAAAAGATAACATAGCAGGCCTGACTACTTGAAAGTTTTGCTTATAATGCTGACCCTTGGATAGCATCTGGGAACTTGGATTTGGGAAAGATTCCTACCACCTTAACTAATGAGAGTGGCTCACTAGACCTATGTACAATCAATGTGGTTTATGCTGAACACCTATTTTTCTTCTGAGAGTGTAGAATTTTGGTAAGGGCTAGGCAGAGGGGTGACTACATGACTATCCAGCCTCTAATTAAAAACCCTGAGCACTGGGGTGCCTGGATGGCACAGTCGGCATCCAACTCTTGATCTTGGCTCAGGTCATAAACTCACGATTCAGGAGTTCAAGCCTCACACTGGGCTCTGTGCTGATGGTGTGGAGCCTGCTTGGGATTCTGTCTCTCCTTCTCTCTAACCATCCCCCACTTGTGATCTCTCTTTCTCAAACTAAATAAATACACTTAAAAAAAAAAAAAAAAAACCTGAGCACTGAGTCTCTAAATGAGCTTCCTTGGTCAGTAATATCTCACATGTGTTGACACAACCTGTTGTTACAGGAACTAAGTGTGTCTGTCCTGTGTGACTCTACTAGGAAAGGAGTCTTGGAAGCTTGTGCCTGGTTTCCTCTGGACTTCACCCCATGCACCTGTTCCCTCTGTTAATTTTGCTTTGGAGCCTTTCATTGTAGTAGATAATAGCCTTGAGTACAACTATATTCTGAGTCCTAGCATCCTCCCTGTGAACACTGAACATGAGGGGTAGTCTTTGAGACCCCCAACCCAGTAAGGATACGCTTAATATATTCTAAACAATAGCCATTAAAAACTAAAACATACATTACTATAGGTTCAATTGACTTAAAAAGTTACATCATGTAATGATAACACCACTGGAAAAAAAAAAAAAGAAGAATGTCCAATCAGTTAAAAAGTCATATAGAAAGATCTGTCAATAATGCACAGCTAGCAGACCTTTCTGGAGGGCAATTACAGAAATTTATCCTTAAGAAATTTTTAGTAATGCTCACAAAAATTTATGTACACTTCAGCACTATTTAAAACAGAAAATAGGTGGCAACA
Source organism: Panthera onca (assembly GCF_046562875.1). Lineage (NCBI taxonomy): Eukaryota > Metazoa > Chordata > Mammalia > Carnivora > Felidae > Panthera > Panthera onca. Next base: position 29,882,508 of record NC_138339.1, read on the forward strand.
ACTGAAATGTCCAATAATGGGGAAAAGGTTTAATAGGCTTCAAAAAAGAATATTATTTACATTGGAAAATATTCATCAAAATATTAAATTTTAAAAGACTACAAAACAATACACAGCTCTAATAATATATACATATAAATGTATACAAAAAATGGTAAATTATAAGTAATTTTATTTTCTTTATATTTTCCATATTTTCAAAATTATCTAAACTGAACACATATTACTTCCCTAATGAACACAAAGATTTTAAAAGATAAAAATCACAAAGAGCAAGAAATCGATAAACAGTGGCTCAAACAATAAAAACCTAAGTTGGCATGGACTCCATTTAAAACTTCTGATACACTAGGCCTTTCAGACACATTTGCATGTATAGTATACACCTAATGGTTTAGTACTTATAACCATTAGAGATATATTCTATGTTCATATATACCTTTCACTCTCATTATTGCTTAGTTTAAATATACCTCTTTAAAATTTTTTTTAATGTTTATTTTATTTTTGAGACAGAGACAGAACATGAGCGGGAGAGGGGCAGAGAGCAAGGGAGACACAGAATCTGAAGCAGGTTCCAGCCTCTGAGCTGTCAGCACACAGCCCGACACAGGGCTTGAACTCATCAAACGGGAGATCATGACCTGAGTTGAAGTCGGATGCTCAACAAACTGAGCCACCCAGGCGCCCCAAAATAGACCTCTTTTAAAAAGGGGAACTCAGATACTCTGCAGCCTCTTAAGTGAATTTTTAAAAAAGACTCAGAATACCTCAGAAAGTGATTTTCATCATTTTACTAAACCACCTTAAGCAATGGTTAAAGAAAATATAAATATACTAAGGAAAAATACTCGGATACCTGATATTATGCCTAACAAATATGGCTATGAAAAAATAATGCTATTAACTCGGCAGGTAATTACTGCTAAGCCCTGAGGAGACAAAGATTTAAAAAACAAAAGCAAAAATAAAACATGATCCTTGCTAATAAGAAGTTGACAGGCCAAAATTCACCATAACATAATTTAGTCAGAGCAACCAACTTTTATGTATAAGCAATTTCATATCTAAATGTATGAATACAAATTAATGAGATTAAACATACTGACTGCTGAAATGCATACCTGAACAATCCTCATTTTCTTTTACAGGTAGGTGGGACCACTTCAATATTTCTCTTACTAGCTGATCACACAATCCTTGAGCATCATTTAAATTATAGCTATAGATGTAGCAGTAGAAAAGAGAAAGATAATAGCGTATCTGAAGAAAACATGTCCTTCTTCCTCCTTAAACAAGAATTAAGTTTACATTAAAAACATGTTAGCACAATTTGACAATAAATTATATTAAAAAATAAAAAGGTAAGATAAATTAGATTAAAAAATAAAAACAAGTTAGCAAAAAAACAAAAAAACATGTTAGCAAGGTAATGTTCTTTTTTTTTTTTTAAGTTTATTTATTTAGGGGGCACCTGGGTGGCTCAGTCAGTTAAGCACTGGACTCTTGGTTTCAGCTCAGGTCATGATCTTGCAGTTCGTGAGTTAGAGCCCCGTGTCAGGCTCCACGCTGACAGAGTGGAGCCTGCTTGGGATTCTCTGTCTTTTCCTCTCTTTGCCGCTCCCTGGCTCACATGATTGGTCTCTCTCTCAAAATAAACAATAAAGTTTATTTATTTAAGCAATCTCTACACCCAATGTGGGGCTCAAACTCATAACCCTGAGATCAAGAGTCACATGCTCTTGACTGAGCCAGCCAGGATCCCCAGAAAGGTAATGTTCTTGATCTGTGTGCAAAGTAGACAGGAATATTCAATTTATGAAAGCTGTTACACACTCAGTTTATGTGACTTTTTCTCTGTATTTGTTTTAACTTTAGTAAGAGTTTTTATCTTTAAACAGGTCAGCAATAATTTGTTCTTTTTCACTTTAAGTTCTGAATGATTTTATTATCTTTCATCAGGCCCTAGGATGACTAAGATTTTATCCCAAAAGAGCTACAAATCCTCATCATTTCAGCACTAAAATCCACTAACAATATCTCAAGTACACAATATAAAACAGAAGGAGACATGCTAAAAAAGAAAACCCCAAGAAACCATATGTCTATCAAACAGTTAGTCAAAGAGACTTCCCAAAGGAGAAGAAGCATCATCCAATGAGATAGGAGCCCCTGACCACTGCCTTCAAATATCTGGAGGGTGTTTAGGACTGACACTGTCGGTTGCCTGACCCTTATCCATTCTTCCTGAGCAAAAGAATTCCAATTTTATTTGGAGTTAATAATGAACCCACATCACAATTTCTCACTTAGATGTAGCCAAGTGAAAAAATGACTAAGTTCCAAACCAAGAGATAATATTGTGTAGAACTTCCAGAAAAGCTGCTCAAAGGGAGGTAACTCCGTTAGGAGGTATACCCTTTCTTGCCCTTCCTGCCCTCCTCCATCCTGCTGTCTAGAATATGCATGTGATGACTGGGGCTCTAGTACCCATCTTAGCTCATGTAATGGCCTTAAGATTGGAAGCAATGCACTAAGGATGACTGAGTAGAAAAACTAAAGAAGCATGGGTCCTTACTTAGACCACAGAAACACCAAATCAGCCCTAGACTGTCAACTTCCAGTCTCCTTTCATAAGAAAGAGAAATAAACTTCTTTCTTGTTGAAGCCACTACTACTTCCAGTCTCCATTATTAAAAGCCATTCCTAGTACATACAAGTTGGAAATGAAATTAAACATAAAGGTCCATAATGGAACTCATTATGAAAACTTTTCTTCCTCAGAACTTTTCATCTCCTTGAATGCCACTCTTCTTCATCCAGTTGGACAATCCCCAAACCTGAGAACTACATTAGGCTTCTTTCTCCAGATCTACTCAGTCACAAGTCCAGCTGATCAAGTCTATTTAGTATCTGTCAAGTGTTACCTCTGTTCTCTAGTACTCCTGATATTGCTTTGATTCAGGACCTCCTCAACTGACTGATTTTCCTGCTTCAATGTAAAACCCACATATCTACACCACACTCCTACAAATGATCTTCCACATTGTACCAAAGCAATCTTTCCAAATGGCCTATATTCATTTGGAAAGTTCTCTTTCCTACATAAAGTATCTAACTGATCCCAATGTCTTCAGGATAAAATTTTAATCCCTTTATATTGCATAGTATGCTCCTTTATCACTTTTACCTACCTCTTACCACCCCACACCCAATATTACATACATATGTCATTCGATCTAGTCCTATGAAACAACTTGCAGTTTACCAAACTGCCATAGTTTCTCGTGCCTTTTTGCTTCTATAATGCTATCTCCTTTGTTAAACCATTACCACTGCTTTAACTGGCCAATTTATACTCAATTTTAAATGTCAAGTCCAGGTTTTCCCCAGACCAATGCTTATGCTCCAGCTTCAGATTGTGGGAAATGTTCTTCTGTGCTTCTCCAGCATGTACCATACAACATAACAAGAGGAGTGCTAGTTGTTTATGTAATCTCTCTTCCATATTGTGGGCAATTTGTTGTTTATTCCTAGTGCCTAATACAGTACTAGGGACACAGCAGGACTTCAATAAATACTGGTTAAATAGGTGAATGAATGAAATATACAAAGCCACAGCAGTCAGAAAATAACTTTAATAATTGGCCAAACCTGACCATGTCGTCGTTACAGTCATGGCTAGTTCCCAGGTTGCTAGCTGAGAACTTCTGTCATCCTAGTCACATCCTCAATATCATGAAAGCTATCACTACTTTCTAGAATCTACATCTTTATAGTCTCATCAAAAACCCCATGAAGACCAAACTTAACCTAACAATAAGTATAACTCAAGGGAAATTCTTGAAGTTGAATTACCTAAGGGCAGAGAGCCTTAGCTTTGTGTTTCTCTAAGTCTGTAAAAAAGGTGGTAAATGCCCAACAAAACATTATTTTATTTAGTATCTAAAGCTCATTTTTCCCATTAATAATCAATCACAGATTCCATCACTAAGCAAAAAAAAGGACAAAAGGAGCCTTACCTATAGATAACAGAAAAAACTCCTCATGCTACAAATTCCAAGACCAAAAATAATTTTAAAAGCATTTCTGACACTAAAGATGCCTACCATACGTATTCCATTTGAGCATTAAAAAATTGTGAGCACTCCGAAATCTGGAATTATTTTTAAGCTCTACAGCATGTCAAAATACATTCCTACCAATATTATGACAACTATTGTTTTTTAACACTACCCTACCTTTCTCTTGAGTTTCTTGTAGAGCTTTCTTCCACATTAGGACAGATTTTTCATATGATCCTAACAGGAAACACTCTTCACCTACAAAGTTTTTAACCAACAATCAGTCACAGTTAATGAAATTACTTTATAAAAATTTACTTCATTTTAAAATTCAGTAAATAAAGCTCAGCCAGAAACTATTTTGAAAAACAAATAATTGAAACTAATTAATAAAACAGAAGCCCAGTTACCTATATTGCTTATTCACAGAGTTAAAAAAATGTTTGTAAATTACTGACCATTGATAGATTTAAGTTCTAACGCCTGGTTCAAGCGAATTCCAGCAGTCTGTAAGTTAGCCTGTATGTGACATAGCAGAGCCTTGACAGTAGATGCTTCCTGTGTCATCTTTTCAGTTAACTGTCTGTCACCATCAGGAAGTCTTTGATTTAACTGTGTTTGATACCATAAAGTTTTGTTGTACAACACTCTCCAGAGAACAGCCAATCTGCACACAAAATTAAGTAATCATCAAAACCAAATTTCAGACTAGGAATAAAAATATGTACAGCCTCCTACTTAGTCTTATTATTTCTGCCTGTATTCTTCACTGAAACAATAATATATATACAAACTGATCAGATTTAAATATAGCACAAAGTCCACTGATCAAAAAAAGTATAATACATTTTTTAAATCTTCATAAATCTTCATGGTCATTCTTCTATAGTGCTTACCTAAACCAAAATCTTTCAATACTTGGGCATGTATCATGCCTGCCCAAGACTAATATGTCTGTTGAATAACATTTGACTTAAATATAAAAATCTATTAATGCTGACTGGTAAGGGATACAGAGTTTCTTTTTGGGATTATAGAAACATTCTGGAATTGGTGCTAAGAGTTCTACAGCCTTGTGACTATACTAAAAATCAATGAATTTTACACTTTAAAATGGTGATTTTTCCAGCATGAGAATTATATCTCAACTTTTCAAAAAGGAAAACATCTATAATGTTAATGGTACCCTAACATAAAGTAATTATACCTGTGTCCTGGTTGTTGAGCAAGATTTACTACTTGAGGATGAATCTTGAAAGACGAACTCCAAGACCAGTTTTTCTGAGAACCACTACCTTGAAACATTCGAAAAATGGGTACCACCAATTTGTCTTGATTTGCTGTTCTACTTCCATCAACTGACGTTGAAATAACTTCAGGTTGAAGAATGTATATGCCATTTAAATAAGCAGCTACCATTTTGAGTAAATGAAAACAAGCCAAAAGCTTCTCTGAAAATAACTGACCCTGCTGTTGCTGAATCAGCAAAAGCTTTATAGTATTTGAGGTCAGCTTTACCAAATGTCCCACATCTTGTTTGTATCTCATATCCCAATACTGGATTGACAAACACTGATGAAAAAGTTGAAAGATACAAAGTACCCATGTATTATGTCTTGTGCTCTTGCTTGAAAAAGGATCAAGTTTGGGGAAAGGACATCTTATAAATTGAAGAATGTAGAAAAAATGAGTGATACAAACTACTGTGTAATTTAACATTAAATTTTTTTCTGTTACATTTTTTGAAATTCCTATAGTCCATGCTGCAAGGAGATTCTTCTGGACAGAATGCAGTTCTGTAATGGTTCTGTCTGTCTCCTCTGTATTATCCTCTGCATGTATTGTATCAAACATAGATGCAAATTCCAATCTTCCCTCCTTGACATTACTAAACAATGGATCCTTTTTTTGGTTCCAAAGTGAGAATAAGTTGTTTGGAAAGTGTTTGCCTTCATTAGTTTCTTCTGCTTCAAAATCCTAAAACATGAGTGAAGAAAATCATGCTTAATTTAATATCTTATAAGTAAAATCACTGGTGTCCTCAAATTTCTCTCCCTTGAACAAGAGAAAAATAAAATATGTTTCTTGGAATAAAGTCAATATGTAACTGTTCAAAGTAAATAAAAGACCTACTAAGTACCTGAAAATCTTCTGCTTTTTCATTTAAGTTCATTGTTTCTTCTGCCTGTAAGAATCTGGGGACAGTAGAATCAGCTACACTTTTATTCCCTTGGTGTTTTAACAGGCTAGACCTTAGGGAATCCAGTGATCGCAAGTTCAGTCCTTTGCCCTTTGGCTGTAGAAGAAAAGATAAAAGACACCCAAGAGCAAAATTTTACCTGTAATTCTATCACAAGCAATTAAAAATTCTATAGACAACTATATACAATCCAAGGACATTACTGTCAGTATGGTTTTAGATCTGAAAAGACAAGCCAACTTTTACCAGCAATACCAAAAGCACTATACCTTAGACAATACCATACTTTGGTACATTTTCTCAAGCCTCTGGGTTGAATCAAGTAGAAGGGATCTCATGAGCACTGACGGAGAGAGGTTATCAAGAAATCGAAGGGTTGTGACCATGTATCCATCAGAAATAATGAGGTAGGGTAATCTTGAGTGTGCTTTTATAGAAAATCTCTGTCTCATAGGGTCACTATCAGAAGCTGTTGAATCTACAGAATTATTTGAATCTTGAAATGTAAACTGCTGTGGTCTAGCAAACAAACACAAAATTGAAGAATTAGTAAAAGAAAAATCTTAAAGGAAACAATCAGATTATTCCAAAGAAAAGCAACACAACAATCAAAAGCTACAGAATGATAAAACAGCCAGTTAAACACACTAACATTAAATTGTATATATCTGTAAGGAAGACATAAGTGATTAAATAAAATGTAGGTTTATGTGTTTGTTTTTTAATTTTTTTTTTAACGTTTTATTTATTTTTGAGAGAGGGAGAGACAGAGCATGAACAGGGGAGGGTCAGAGAGAGGGAGACACAGAATCTGAAACAGGCTCCGGGCTCTGAGCTGTCAGCACAGAGCCCGACGCGGGGCTCAAACTCACGGACCGCGAGATCATGACCTGAGCCGAGGTCGGCCACTTAACCGACTGAGCCACCCAGGCGCCCCGGTTTATGTGTTTTTTAAATATTCCCTGAATTGTGGCATTTACTGTATTTTGTTTTTAGTTTTATATAAACTATTTCAGAAAAGAATTAAGGCAGTTCATATACAAACTATTTCAGAAAAGAATTAAGGCAGTTCATATACAAACTATTTCAGAAAAGAATTAAGGCAGTTCAGTTTTACTATTACAGAGAATTAAGTAATTAACCTTCTTTCTTACTATATATTTAAATATACTTATAAGAATATAATTATGAGTTGTGAATACACAATTAAGTAATATTAAATAATCAGAATCAGGTACACCACCATAACAGTAAATACATTTATGAAGAAAGTCAAATTTAATCTTCAGCTGATAAAATTTTACCCACTACTATCTTCTCCAAATGTCTTTCTCAGTTTTTTCTTTCTCCTCCTTAATAACAGGTGTATTCATTACAGACATTTTTCTAAATTTATTTTTTTAATAATAAATATGTATCACTTATATAATCAGAAAAAGTAATCCATTTTAAAAGGCCCTAAACTGGGGGCACCTGGTGGCTCAGCCGGTTAATTAAGCATCTGACTTCAGCTCAGGTCATGACCTCACAGTTAGTGAGTTTGAGCCCCACATCAGGCTCTGTGCTGACAGCTTGGAGCCTGGAGCTGCTTCGGATTCTCTGTGTCCCTCTCTCTGCCCCTCCCTTCCCGACACTTGACTCTATTTCTCTCAAAAAAAAAAATAATAATAAATAAGCATTAAAAAAATTTTTTTAAGTCCTAAATTGGGGTGCCTGGGTGGCTCAGTGGTTAAGCATCTGTCCCTTGGTTTTGGCTCAGGTCATGATCTCATAGTTCATGGGTTGGAGTCTCACATCGGGTTCTGTGCCCATGTAGCGGAGCCTGCTTGGGATTTTCTCTCTTCCTCTCTCTCTGCCCCTCCCCTGCTCATGTTCTCTCTCTCAAAATAAATACACTTTTTTTTTAAAAAAAGGTCCTAAATTAGTTTGTTGTTTTTTTTCATGCAGACTCCATGCCCAGTGCAGAGCCCAACTCTGGGCTTAAAATCACAACCCTGAGATCAAGACCTGAGCCAAGACCAAGAGTCGGATGCTTAATGGACTGAGCCACCCAGGAGTTCCCTAAATTAAAGAAGACTATGAGGGGGGTGCCTGGGTGGCTCAGTCCGTTAAGCATCCGACTTCCACTCAGGTCATGATCTCGTTGTCGGTGAGTTCCAGTCGGCACTGGGCTCTGTGTTGACAGCTCAGAGCCTGGAGCCTGCTTCAGATTCTGTGTCTCCTTCTCAGTCCCTCCCCCACTTGCTCGCACATGCGCGCACAAGTGCTCTCTCGCTCTCTCTCACAAAAGTAAATAAACATTAAAAAAATTTTTTAAATAAATAAGAATATGAGGACATTCAAGTCAATTATAAATTGGACCATAAAGAAATAAGGAAAAAAAACACTTTCACTGCAGGAAGTGTCAATTTTTTTTTTAAAAGATCTTATTGTTAAGTAATCCCTACACCCAAAGTGGGGCTCCAACTCACAACCCCAAGATCAAGAGTCACATGCTCTTCCAACTGAGCCAGCCAGGTTCCCCAACAAATTTTTCACTTATAATTTTCCAGTGCTAAAAATTAAGCATCACTTTTTGCTACAAATAATCAAGGACAATCCCTCAATCTTCTTTCTGTGAAGCAATAGCAATGGAGTGATTTCAAAATCCTTTTCCAATGTTTTTGTTTTGTAAATACCTGTGTGTATATGTCAGGTCATATCTAATACTAACATCAATAACAAAAATATTTACTAAGCACTTATGTCAGAATTGTGCTTATTTATAACCATTTATTATTTTACTTCATTCCCTCAACCCTAAGAGACAAATATAGTCATTTTCACTTCCCAGTAAAAGAAAAAGAGCTTAAGGTATAACTTACCCAAAGTCATACAACTAATAAGTAGAAGAACGAAGATTTAAATTTTGATCTGACTCCAAAGCCAAACCGCTACCCCATCCCACAATTAAAAATTAAAACATGGCTAAATTCTAAATTCTTCTATCCATTTCCAACAACTTTTCCCCTTCTTCCCTTTGGGGGAAAAAAACAGATAAATCCATGTGCCAAGTTAATTTTGAGCTACTCATTTATTTAAGTGGCCTTCTTTTAAAGAAACAATAAAAGACATATCACACTTCTTTGAATTTTACATAAAAGAAGACAAATGTTTCAGTGCTATTGAATATTTAAATAACTTATACTTACATAGTCACAATGTCATATTTTCACCAGGATTTAGCAACAAAAAGAAATAGAAGAAAACTATAAATAAGAAACAGATATTGAAAGGACAGACTCAAAGAGAGCAAAAGACAACTCGAAAGATGAAATTATTTTTTAAAAATACACAATAAAGTAATACCAAAAGAGAAAACCTTCTACAAACAAATTAAAATAATTCAAATGTCTCACCTATATGTTATGAGTGGGTGAAAAGGAATAAATTCTGCTGGCCCAAATTCTATAGAGCAACCAAATGTAATTAATGTTACCAATTCACCTTGACAGGTCAATAAAACCAGGGAGCCACGTTTTAACATACAAGCCAGAAAAAGACTATCTTGAGTCCAGCTGATATCACCTACCCAGTAGGACCTAGAAAAAGCAAGACAGTATGTTTAGAAAGGACTCTCTACAATGTCTTTGACAATTTAAAATGGCCAAGCAGAGTTGGAACACTTCAAAAAATAAGGAGGAAAGAATGAATAGTAGCAAACTGCCACATACATTTCGTGTATTTTACTTCCCAGAAAAAAGGTAAGGAAAAAAAGGAGTTTGCTCATCAACATCTACTCCATAAAACATACAAACTAGAAATTCACGTAGACACATAAGCAAATGATAAGATGAAAATATTCCCTAAAAGAGTTAAGCTTTTTAGTCACTCACATTTTAATTAGAACAACTTTAATTCTATTGGTGTCTACAACTCAAATCTACTGATAGATTTAAAGGTCAATCAATACCATGCCTGTCCTCTCTCTGCAGCTTGCTAGAGGTTCCATGCAGCAGCAGACTCCCTCTTCCCAAAATCATCCTTACAGCTCCTTAACTATCTAGTAATATTAATCTTTCATGGAGACAAAAAGGAGCTCCTTATGTAAATAATGATGTACACTCTAAGTGAAAGAGACCACTGCACTGAGACCAGCAATTCATTCATTTTTTTTTCTTTCTTTCTTTCTTTCTTTCTTTCTCTCTTTCTTTTTTTTCTTTCTTTCTTTCTTTCTCTTATTGAAGTATAGTCAAGACACAATGTTACATTAATTTCAGGTGTAAGAATGAGTAATACCTTCAGAAAAGAACTTTTGGGTGGGGAAAGAAAATGAAGAGGCAAGACTAGATAGATCTGAAAACTTTGGAAATTCAGAGAACAGCAAAGAAAAATGTTCAGAAAATGAAATTAGGAAGTCCAAGAGGAAACCTTCCTACTCTATAATCCCAAATAGATCCTGGTAGAGGCTCTTGTGCTATCAAAAATCCTGATTATTGCTATTAACCCACGTGCAGAGCATGCCAACTTTGTTTAAAAAGCTATAAACACCTCAGCCACCCCAAGTATATAATGATCTTCCCAGTCCAGGTTTTCTCATTTCAGTCTCTAATTAAGCCCAATATCCCCTATCCAGTTATGATTCCACTCCTCCTGAGATAACACAGAAAAAAATAAAAGAGAAAAGAAAATATGTTCATGTATCTTCCACCCTACCAGATCCTTCCTTAAGATTTTCCTTCATATAGCAATTAATCAAGCACAAATGCTGAAAGTAAGCTGCATTATCTACCTAAATATCTACTTAGATATCTTTTGTATTATCAGAGCCTTAAACTTATTAAACTATTAAAAGATAAAATAAAAATGCTATGCAGAAACACAAGAGTTCATACCTGATAAGTGTAGGTGGAACCACAGGATTCTTATTACTACACCCCCTCAGGCTACCACTGAGAGTAACAAAATTCAATGTGTTTATAAACAATACCTGAGTTGCCTAGAAAGCAAAAAAAAAAAAAAAAAAAAAAGCAAAAAAACATTAAAATTATTTTACTTTAATCATTACTTATAATTCTAGAGACCTAGAGACCTATTATTATATTAATAAACTATCTTGGAAGTCTTTCCCAACTGGCAAAACAATACTGAAAACTGAAACTCCTCACTCTTTTATACTATATTTTAAGGACATCAGTTACCACTTTGCCCTTCTTCCTTTTTGTTACCCTCTTTTCACTTCTGAAGGCCAAGTTTTGAAATTATAGCTTCTGGATAAAATAACTTTATGTTAAAGTTAAACTGGATCAGAAAACACCAATATAATGTTAAACTGGATCAGAAAACACCACAATGTTAAACTGGATCAGAAAACACCAATATAAAGAACATAAAGTAGTATTACAAAACAACTCCAAATTGAACTCTTTCATAGGTTACTTTCAAGACAGATTACATATACTGACCTTTGGGTCTTTCTGATTAAGAGTTACTGCCAGAGTAATGCCATCTCTTGAAAAGGCAGAAATTAGAGCTCCTCTTGACTTTACCGATTCACATTTGGGAATCAGATGGCACAGAAGGCAGTCTTGTTGTGCCCAATGAACATGGTATGGCAACGATCTAAGTAAGTAATGAAATAATTGAAAATAGGAGATATAGTAACTTTTAATATTTAGCTCATCATAAAAAACTTAAGAGTCCAATTCCTATATGTGCATGAATATTAGAGGCCCTCTTAGCAACTGCTCAGAATTTTCATCCACGCCACAAAAGAGCAGTTGCCAGTTAAACAGGTTCAGTATCAGCATTTTGTTAGTAATGGCATGTTCCATAGTCAACCCCAAATGCATCTGTTTTGACAAAAGATTTAGATGACACATATTATACATCACTGTAAACATTTTCACAGAAATTAAATAGAGAAGAATGGATTTTTAAAATAGTGGCAGTGTTCTGGGGTACATGGATGGCTCATTCAGGAGAGTGTGTGACTCTTGATCTTGGGTTTATAAGTTCAAGTCCCATGTTAGATGTAGAGATTACTTAAAAATAAAATCTTAACTGGCTCAGTCAGTTAAGCATCTGACCCTTGATTTCTGCTCAGGTCATGATCTAAAGGTTCTGGGATTCTCTCTCCCTCTCTCTCTCTGCCCCTTCCTCTCTCTCCCTCAAAATAAATAAACTTAAAATAAAATAAAATCTTTAAAAAATAAAAATAACATAGTGGCAATGTTCTATATTTGCTATATGGTTACACACATGTATATTTATTAGAGTCCAACTCATTATACACCTAATATATAAAGTACCAGAGCATAAGAAAATTAAGAAAATTTTAAAAATCACACTATTTTACTAAATCTTACTGAAGCATGATATGCTTTTTTTTAAAGTTTATTTATTTAGAGAGAGTGCATGCTCACAAGTGGGGGAGGGGCAGAGAGAGAGGGAGAGAGAATCCCAAGTAGGCTCCACACTGTAAGTGCAGAGCCCGAAGCAGGGCTCGAACTCATGAACCATGAAATCATGACCTGAGCCAAAGTCGAGAGTCCAAAGCTTAACTGATTAAGAAACCCAGGTGCCCAGGCATGATATGCTTTTAATGCACTATGTATTTTATTGGGCTTTGTAGTATATATAAAACTATTTCTAGTTTAAAAAGTATGTGAGCAAGGGTGCCTAGGTGGCTCAGTTGGTTGACTGTCCGACTTTGGCTCAGGTCATGATCTCACAGTTTGTAAGTTTGAGCCCTACATTAGGCTCTGTGCTGACAGCTCAGAGCCTGGAGCCCACTTCAGATTCTGTCTCCCTCTCTCTCTCTGCCCCTCCCCTGCTCACACACTCTCTGTCTCTCTCTCTCAAAAATAAACATTAAAAAAAACAAAAAAACTATGTGAGCAGGTCTCCTGGGTGGCTCAGTCAGTTAAGCATCTGACTCTTGATTTTGACTCAGGTCATGATCTCACAGTTCATGAGATCAAGTCCCGAGTTGGACTCTGCACTGACAGTGCAGAGCCTGCTTGGGATTCTCTCTCTCTCCCTCTGCCCTTCCCCCACTCATGTGCACACATTCTTGCTCTCAAAATAAACATTTAAATAAAAAAATAAAAAGTACTTGAGTAGTTAAAAGGTACAGTAGTAAATTCGAGCTATATCCTTTTTAAAATTCAATTATTTCCCAAAATACCTATCTCTATAATTTTAATACAAGCAAGACCATAGCCTGTCTTACCTTTTACATGTTCTTAATTCCATGAAAGGAAATAAAAATGAGAAAAACCTTGCAGAACCTGCTTCTGATCTTCTGTTCCCTCCCTCTCTGCCCCTCCCCCTGCTTGTTCTAAAAATAAACAAAACATTAAAATGAAAACTAAAATAACAACAGTACTTATGGGAAGAATAGATCTGTAAGGTCTCAAAAGTTCAAATTTGCATTTCATTTAATTAAACTTATGTATTTATGGGTGAAAAAATAATAATATTTTAAAAGGGACAGAAAATAAGGAAAAAGAAAACCTTTATCTCACCTTACAGGTGTAAATACATTCTCATGCCACCGAATTGCTAGAAATGTTAACTTCAGACATTCTCCAGAATAAAAAGTAAATGAACACAAGCAGCAATCTCCAAATAACTGTAGATAAATTTAATAAACTTTAGTATACAATTAATCTGAAAATAAACCAAGATATGTAAAACATATATTCTCATCATAAATAAAATAAATGAAACATACAGAAATCCTGCTTGTATTTTTATTCTTAACATAAGGCTAAAGAATAAGTAATTTATTTCTGAGCCAGGGCATGGACCAAATGGGAAATCAAGGTGCAGCTTATTGGCTTAAGAAAACATACTGGGGCACCTGGGTGGCTCAGTTAAGCATCCGACTTCAGCTCAGGTCATGATCCCATGGTTTGTTGGTTCGAACCCCACATCAGGTTCTGTGCTGACAGCTCAGAGCCTGGAGCCTGCTTCAGATTCTGTGTCTTTCTTTCTCCGCCCCTCCCCCACTAACTCACACTCTCACTCTCTCTCAAAAATAAACATAATTTTTAAAAAATAAAAAAACACCGCCAGTGAAGACAAGAATAGACATTTTTCCAAAGAAGGCACCCAGATGGCTAACACATGAAAAGATGCTCAACATCACTCATCACCAGGGAGATACAAATCAAAACCACAACGAAATACCACCTCACACCTGTCAGAATGTGTTGTAAAATTAACAACACAAAACACAACAGGTGTTGGCGAGGATGCAGACAAAGGGGCACACTCTTGCACTCTTGGTGGGAATGTAAACTGGCACAGCCACCCCAGAAAACAGTATGGAGGTTGCTCATAAAGTTAAAAATAGAACTATCCTACATCCCAGCATTGCACTACTAAGTATTTACCCAAAGGATACAAAAATACAGATTCAAAGGGGTACATGCACCCCAATGTTTATAACAGCATTATCAACAATAGCCAAACTATGGAAAGAGTCCAAGTGTCCATCAACTGATGAATGGGTAAGTGTGATATATATATAAAACAGAATATTACTCGGTCATCAAAAAGAAAGAAATCTTGACATTTTCAATGACTTGGATGGAGCTAGAGTGTATTATGCTAAGCAAAATAAGTCAGTCTGAGAAAGACAAGTACCATATGATTTCACTCATATGTGGAATTTATGAAACAAAACAGATGAGGGGCACCTGGGTGGCTTAGTTGGTTGGGCATCCGACTTCAGCTCAGGTCATGATCTTGTGGTTGATGAGTTTGAGCCCCACATTGGGCTCTGTGTTGACAGCTCAGAGCCTAGAGCCTACTTCTGATTCTGTGTCTCCCTCTCTCTCTGCCCCCTCCCCTGGGTCATGCTGTCTCTCCCTCAAAAAATAAACATTAAAAAAAAAAAAAAAAACTAAACAGATGAACATATGGGAGGGGGAAAAAAAAGAAAAAAAGAGGGAAACAAGCCATAAGAGACTCTTAAGATAGGGAACTGAAGGTTGATGGAGGGAGGTGGGTGGGGTGTGGGCTAAATGGGGAATGGGTTTTGAGAGGGCACTGGTTATGAACACTGGGTGTTGTATGTAAATGATAAGTCACTGAATTCTACTCCTGAAACCAATATTGCACTATATATTAACTAGATTTAAATAGATATTTGAAAAAAATTAATAAAAATTAAGGGCGCCTGAGTGGCTCAGTCAGTTAAGCAAGCATCCAACTCTTAGTTTCAGCTCAGGTCATGATCTCACGGTTTGTGGGTTTGAGCCCCACATTGGGCTCTGCACTGAGCTCACAGCCTGCTTAGGATTGTCTCTCTCTGCTCCTTCCCCACATGCATGCTTGCTCTCTCTCTGAAAATAAATAAATAAACTTTAAAAATTTAAATTAAAAAAGGAAGAAAACACTGTAATTTACTGTGGCTGAAACTGGATTCTTATAATTTTTTTTCTCTTATTTTATAGTTATTTATTATCTAAATTAGGGCACTACCCCCAGAGGTGGGAAGAAGATAAAGGAAAAAAAAATTTCAAAATGCAATTTCTAACGGTGGACTGGGTAATAAAATGTTGGTCCATACATATAAAGAGTGCATGCAGCTATTGATAATGTTTTTTAGTTAATGAATGTGTTCTTTCCTGGTAATTAAATGGCTTAATTATCACCAATTCTAGCTTTTTAAATTATAAAACTAGTTATATTTTAAAAATGGAGAAAAAGTACAGAATCACACTTGTAAATACAGAGAACAAACTGATGTTTGCCAGAGGGGAGTAGGGTGCAGGGCAGGGGCGTGGACAAAATGGGTGAAGGGGAGTGGGAGATACAGGCTTCTAGTTATGTAACAAATAAGTCATGGGAATAAAAGGTACAACAGAGGGTATACAATCAATGGCATAATAGTTTTGATGGTGATAGATTGTGGCTACACTTGTGGAAAGCACAGCATAACATAAAGAGTTCATGAATCATCATGTTGTATACCTGAAACTAATGTAACATTGTGTCTCAACTATACTGAAATTAAAAAATAAATAAAAATTGGGGCATCTGGGTGGCTCAGTCAGTTAGGCATCCGACTCTTTGATTTCAGCTCAGGGCATAATCCTAGGGTTGTGCAATCACACTCAGTTTCTACTCTTGAGTGTGGAGCCTGCTGAGGATTCCCTCTCTCTGTCTGCCTCTCCCCCCTGCTCATGCTCCCTAAATAAATAAATAAATAAATAAGTAAGTAAGTAAGTAAGTAAATAATAAAAACTAGGGAAAATACTAGGAAAAGAGAAAGGAAGCTCTAAGGTCAAACCATTTTTTTTATTCAAGTATAATTAACATACAGTGTTATATTAGTTTCAAGTGTACAGTATAATGATTCAACAATTCTACACATCTCAGTGTTTATCAAGGTAAGTGTGTTCTTAACACCCTTTATCTATTTCATCCACCCCTCACCCACCTCCCCTCTGGCAACCACGAGTTTGTTCTCTGTATTTAAGAGTCTGTTCCTTTTGTCTTTCAGATTCAACATGTAATTTAAGTCATGGTATTTGCCTTTCTCTGATTGGACTTATTTCACTTAGCATTATACCCTCTAGCTCCATCCATGTTGTTGCAAATGGCAAGACCTCATTATTCTTTATCACCGAGTAATTATGACATTTTAAAAATAAACCACATCTTCTTTATCCATTCATCTATTGATAGACACTGGCTTGCTTCCATATCTTAGCTACTGTATATAATGGTGTAGTAAACATAGGGGTGTATATGTCTTTTCAAATAAGTGTTTTTGTTTTCCTTGGGCAAATACCCAGTAGTAGAATTAGTGGATCATATGGTATTTCTACTTTTAATTTTTTGAGGAACCTCCACACTGTTTTCCAGAGTGGCTGCACCAATTCCCACCAACAGTGCATAAGGGTTCCTTTTTCTCCACATCCTTGCCAAATACTTGTCATTTCTTGTCTTTTTTATTCTAGTCATTCTGACAGGTGTCAGGTGATGTATCTCAGCACTTGATTTGCACTTCCCTGATGATGAGTGATGTTGAGCATCTTTTCATGCATGTTTGTCTTCTTTAGAAAAATAACTATACAGGTCCTCTGCCCATTTTTTAATTGGGTTATTTGTGGTTTTTTGATATTGAGTTGTGTAAGTTCTTTGTATACTTTGGATATTAACCCCTTATTGGATACATTATTTGCAAATATCTTCTCCCATTCAGTAGACTGTCTTTTTGTTTTGTTGATGGTTTCGTCCTGTGCTGTGCAAAAGCTTATCTTTGTCTAGTTCCAATAGTTTAATTTTGCTTTTGTTTCCCTTGCCAGAGGAGATGTATCTAGAAAAATGTTTCTATGGCTGATGTCAAAGAAAGTACTTCCTATGCTTTCTTCCAGAAATTTTATGGCTTCAGGTCTCACATCTAGGTCTTTAACCCATTTTGAGCTTATTTTTGAGTATGGTGTAAGAAAGTGGTCCAGTTTTCCCAACACCATTTGTTGAAGAGACTTTTTCCCCACTGTATATTCTTGCCTCCTTCATCATAGATTCATTGACCATATACAGGTGGGTTTATTTCTGGGCTGTCTATTTTGTTCCATTGAGCTGTATGTCTATTTTTGTGCCAGTACCATACTGTTTTGATTACTAAGCATTGTAGTATAACTTAAAATCTGGAATTGTGGTATCTCCAGCTTTGTCCTTCTTTTTCAAGACTGTTTTGGCTACTTGGGGTCTTTAATGGGTCCATACAAATTGTGGGTTATTTGTTCCAGTTCTTTGAAAAATGTTGGCATTTTGACAGGGGTTGCATTAAATCTATAGACTATGTTGGGTAGTTTGGACATTTTAAAAATATTGGTTCTTCCAGTCCATGAGCATGGAATATCCTTCCATCTGTGACACCCTCAATGTCTCTCGTCAATGTTTTATAGTTTTTAGAGTACAGATTTTTCACCTCCTTGGTTAGGTTTATTCTTAGGTGTTTTATTATTTTTGGTGCAATTATAAATGAAATTATTCTCTTAATCTGCTACATCATTACTAGTGTAGAGAAATGCAACAGATTTCTGTATATTCATCTCATATCCTGTGACTTTACTGAATTCATTTGTCAGTTGTAGTGTAGTTTTTTGGTGGAGTTCAAACTATTTTTAATAAACATTTAAAAAAATACGACCAAGAAATGTAAAAATATCTTTTCCACAATAACTTTGCAATTACTGTGACAATTAATGATGATTAAAGATATACAGCAATGCTATCACACACTCTGCTCAACAGCTTCACAAACAGTGCCTGTTCTTACAGTCTGAGATCTCATCTTCTAGAACACCCTGTCTGATTTGGATTTTACCTCATTTTTTATAAAGACAGCATGCACTACAGCTTCTTTATCTTCATTAGAAGGCAAATGAACTGCTTCTTCAGGTATGATCTGGGACCACTGGCCTACCAATGAAGGGCTTTTAGAAGATAAGATATTCTTGAATTCCAAATATTCCCAAAGAAATATGCATCCAGGAGTTATAAGCAGAACTCTTCTCCCATTTCCAGATACATACAAGTACAGTCTCAAAGAGCTTGCTTTAAAAAAACAAACAAACAAAAAAAAAGGCAATTAAACCTGTGAAGTCTGAATTCCTCCCAGAAAGTACATCATTTATCTATCCTGACAATAAGACACCTAAATGATGTTTCATTTCCATTCAGGATAAAACTAAGGCACTACTAATAAATTAAAAGTACAAATAATAATATTTACCATGTACTTGTCATGTGATATTAGGAACCCCCTGTTATCAGATATGTTAGGCAAGCCAGACTTTTCTTCAAGATGAATCTAAGTATCACAAATAAACACCATCAGGGTGCCTGAGTGGCTCAGTCAGTTAAATGACCAACTCTTGATTTCAGCTCAGGCCACTATCTCATGGTTTGTGGGTTTGAGTCCTGAATTGGGCTCTGCATTGAGCATGGAGCCTGCTTAAGATTCATTCATTCTCTCTCTCTCTCTCCCTCTCTCTCCCCCTCTCCCTCTCCCTCTCTTTGCCCCTCCCCCACTCACCTGTGTGCTCTCCCTAAATACATAAATAGTAAAAAACAAACACCATCAAAAAAATCATATATACAAGAAAACATATATATGTATATGTATATATATATATATATATTTATACATACACAGATATATTTATGCACACATACAGAGATATTTTTAAAATAGTAATAGGAAAATGTTCCATCTTCTTTTCCTCCCATTTATCAAGGAAACTAATTTAAACAAATAAAAAATTCCCACCTACTACAGCTTGAATCATTTTCTTAGGCTTTTCAGCTGCCTGTACAGTTTTCAAGCAATCTTGATCTTTGTTCCAAAGAAAAAGCTCCCCTGTAGTGAGTACCCCAGCCAGCCAGGCATCTGTTTCCAAAAAGGAAATACAATAGTTATAATCTAATATTTCCCTTAATATTACCCCAAGTTTTTATGAATACAATTAATCCAGCCTTTTGAAAATATCAGTACTACTTAACCATTACTGGATGTTGTTAGGACAATAGCATCCTTCAACAAAGGCTGCAGACAAGGAATTTTCTTCTTTGTTCTTCCAGAGAGCAAATTAATTTCATTTATAAATTTATTATCCAAAAGGAAAACAGCTTCATTTTCCTAAGAGAAGAAACATATGACACTTAAGAGGTGCCAGGAGGCAATTCAACCTCTAATCTAAATAAATTATCCCAGAAAGGAAAACAAAGTGACATTCAAGAAAGATTATACATTTGTACCACAAATCATAAAATGAAAATAAGGTTGATTAGGTATCCTGGAGATTTTTCACTCTATCTTAAAATATTTATTAGAATTACTAGGTAAGATGACCTAATGGCTGCACCTAGACCTTTTTGACCTTTAAAATTATAAGAGTACTGGAAATGCAAGCTGGTGCAGCCACTCTGGAAAACAGTATGGAGGTTCCTCAAAACACTAAAAATAGAACTACCCTATGACCCAGCAATTGCACTACTGGGTATTATCCAAGGGATACAGGTGTGCTGTTTCGAAGGGACACATGCACCCCCATGTTTATAGCAGCACTATCAACAATAGCCAAAGTATGGAAAGAGCCCAAATGCCCACTGATGAATGAATGGATAAAAAAGATGTGGTATATATACAGTGGAGGATTACTCGGCAATCGAAAACAATGAAATCTTGCCATTTACAACTACATGGATGGAACTGGAGGGTATTATGCTAAGTGAAATTAGTCAGTCAGAGAAAGACAAGTATCATATGACTTCACTCATATGAGGACTATAAGAGACAAAACAGATGAACATAAGGAAAGGGAAACAAAAAGAATATAAAAACAGGGAGGGGGGCAAAACAGAAGAGACTCATAAATATGGAGAACAAACTGAGGGTTACTGGAGGGGTGGTGGGAGGGGGGGGATGGGCTAAATGAGTAAGAGGCACTAAGGAATCTACTCCTAAAATCATTGTTGCACTATATGCTAATTAATTTGGATGTAAATTTTTAAAAAATTAAAATAAAAGAAAAAAATAATAAAATAAATTATAAGAGTGCTGGGGCCCCTAGGTGGTTCAGTTGTTTAAGTAGTTAGGTGTCTAACTTCAGTTCAGGTCATAATCTCATGGTTCACAGGTTCGAGCCCTGCATTGGGCTCTGTGCTGACAGCTTAGAGCCTAGAGCCTATTTTGGATTCTGTGTCCCTGTCTCTCCCCTGCTCGTACTCTCTCCCTTTCTCAAAGATAAATAAACACTAAAAAAAAATTTTTTTTAATCATAAAAGTGTCTTACAATTCTGCTAGCCAAAATTGGGTTACATGTTGTTTAATTTCATGAATTTGATCAGTAGTATGGGCAAGCTTTTTAATTATTTACCTACACTAGGGGCACCTGGGTGGCTCAGTCAGTTAAGTGTCCAACTCTTGATTTTGGCTCAGGTCATGATATCATGGTGTGTGAGATTGAGCCCCTTACTGGGTTCTGCGCTGACATCAGGAGCCTGCTTGGGATTCTCTCTCTCCCGCTCTCTCTCTGCCCCTCCCCTGCTTGTCCATACGCTCTCTCTCTCAAATGTACATTTAAAAAAAAAAAACAAAAACAGCATCTTTAAAAAGAAAGAAGAGACTAGAGGAAGTTAACGATATAATTTCTCACAGGAAATGACACTAACACTAAAACACCAATCGTTAAAATTTTCATAATTATTACCTATTCTAAGAGGATTTTATAGGCTTGCTTAATTTCCCTAAGGTGACGAATCTCTTCCATATATTGTGAATGGTATTCCTGGATTTCTGGTGTATCCTGGCCCAACTTTATCCTAGTTTTAAGGGGCATAGGGCATACTCATGAAAATCACAATGGTAAGAAAACAGTCCACTGACTGTTCCGGTAAGAAAGGATTCAGAAGATTAAATATTCCCTTTGGTTACAAAAAACAAAAATTTTTTGCACAGCACAGGAGGAAACCATCAACAAAAAGGCAATCTACTGAATGGGAGAAGATATTTGCAAATGATATGTTCAATAAGGGGTTAATATCCAAAGTATACAAAGAAATTATACAACTCAACACCAAAAAACCCCAAATAACCCGATTAAAAATGGGCAGAGGACCTGAATAGACATTTTTCCAAAGAAGATATACAGAAGGTCAATAGATACACGAAAAGATGCTCAATATCATATTATCATGGAAGTACATCAAAACCACACTGAGATATATCATCCTACACCTGTCAGAATGACTAGAATCAAAAAGACAAGAGGGGCACCTTGCTGGCTCAGTCAGTGAGCATGGGACTCTTGGTCTCAAGGTCGTGAGTTTGAGCCCCACATTGGTACTTACAAATAAAATATTAAAAAAAAAAAAGAAATAACAAGTATTTGGCAAGGATATAGAGAAAAAGAAACACTTATACACTGTTGGTAGGAATGTAAGTTGGTGCAGCAACTCTGGCAAAACAGTATGGAGGTTCCTCAAAAAATTAAAAATAGAAATACCATATGATTCACTAATTCTACTACGGGTATTTACCAAGGAAAACAAAAACTCTAATTCAAAAAGACATTCACACCTCTATGTTTATTGCAGCATTATTTATAGTAGCCAAGATATGGAAGCAAGCCAGTGTCTATCAATAGATGAATGAATAAAGTTGTGGTATGGGGCACCTGGTGGCTCCTTGGTTAATTGTCCAGCTCTTGAATGCAGCTCAGATCATGATCTCGTGGTTCATGAGTTCGAGCCCTGCATCAGGCTCCGCACTGACAGCACAGAGCCTAATTGGGATTCTCTCTCTCCCTCTCTCACTGCCCCTCCCATGCTCTCTCTTTCTCTCAAAATATATGAATAACTTAAAAGAAGAAGAAGAAGAAGAAGGAGGAGGAGGAGGAGGAGGAGGAGGAGGAGGTGGTGGTGGTGGTGGTGGTGGTGGTGGTGGTGGTGGTGGTATAGGGGCATCTGGGTGGCTCAGTGAGTTAAGTGTCTGATTTCAGCTCAGGTCATGATCTTGCAGTTCATGAGTTCAAGCCCCACATCAGGTAGTGGAGAACCTGCTTGGGATTCTCTCTCCCTCCCTCTCTCTGCCCCTTCCCCACTTTGTGTGCACATGCTCTCTCTCAAAATAAATAAATAAACTTAAAAAAAAAAAAGAAGAGGGGGCGCCTGGGTGGCTCAGTTGGTTAGGCATCTACTTCAGCTGAGATCACAATCTCAAGGTTCATGAGTCTGAGCCCCCATCAGGCTCTCTGCTGTCAGTACAGAGGCTGCTTCAGATCCTCTGTCCCCCTCTCTCTCTGCCCCTCCCTGGCTCATGTTCTTTCTGTCAAAAATAAATAAACATTAAAAAAACAAGTTAAAAAAAAAAGAAGTGATATGTATAAAATGGAATATTACTCGGTGATTAAAAAAAAGAATGAGACCTTGCCATTTGCAATAACATGGATGGACCTAGAAGGTATAATACTAAGTAAAATAAGTCAGTCAGAGAAAGACAAATATCATGATTTCACTTACATGTTGAATCTAAAAATCAAAATGAACAACAACAAAATAAACAGACTCTTAAATACAGAGAACAAACTTGTAGATGCCAGAGGGGAGAGGAGTGGGGAGATGGGCAAAATAGTTGAAGGGGATTAAGAAGTTCAAACTTCCAGTCATAAAATGTATGTTACCGATATAAAAAGTACAGCATAGAGTATATACTCAGTAATATTGTAATAGTGTTGTATGGTGACAGATGGTGACTGTACTTATTGTGATAAGCACTGAGTAATGCATGGAATTATAGGATATGTTGTACACCTAAACCTAATATAACATTGCATGTTAATTATATTTAAATTTAAAAATTCCTTTTGATATTTGCCATCTCAACCTTAAATTAACAGGACAAAAATTTTTTTTTTTGAAAATAAAGTATTTCTTCTACACAGACCATTTAACTTTCTTGAGAAGCTAACTTGCTCAACATAAAAACAAACAAACAAACAAACAAATGAGCGCCTGGGTGGCTCAGTCGGTTAAGCATCCAACTTCAGCTCAGGTCATGATCTCGCTGTCTGTAAGTTCGAGTCCCACTCAGGCTCTGTGCTGATAGCTCAGAGCCTGGAACCTGCTTCAGATTCTGTGTCTCCTTCTCTCTCTGCCCCTCCCCTGCTCACATTTTGTCTCTCTCTCTCAATAACAAACGTTAAAAAAATTTTTTTTAATTAAAAAAAAACACAAACACAAAAAACTCCGTTCAGTGAGGTGATCCTGCTAAAGATGGTGTTTTGTTTTGTTTTATTTATTTATTTTTTTTAATTTTTTTTAACGTTTATTTATTTTTGAGACAGAGAGAGACAGAGCATGAACAGGGGAGGGGCAGAGAGAGAGAGGGAGACACAGAATGGGAAGCAGGCTCCAGGCTCTGAGCCATCAGCCCAGAGCCCAACGCGGGGCTCGAACTCACGGACCGCGAGATCGTGACCTGAGCTGAAGTCGGACGCTTAACCGACTGAGCCACCCAGGCGCCCTTGTTTTTTTTTTTTAAAGACCATAGAACATTCTATCTTAGAGGCAAAGTACACATTTAACACATTATTATAGCTGGTATTGTATGAAGAAAGAAAAACCTACCTGTCCTAACCAGGAGACTCGTGGCCAGGGCTTTTTCTGCTTGATACTTGTTGATGTCAAAACTTCTAATCTTATCTCCATGCTTCTTGCAATGACCAATTAGGTAAAAAGTCACAAGATGCTGTAAATAATAATAATAATAAGTAGCCCATAAGATTTATAAGGATTCTAATTTAGAATGTTCACCAAGTTTTGGTAAATCACTTTTTTCATCAGCTCAAGTTAACTGTCTTTTTAAGGTAAGATATAAAGAATGCATTCAGTATCTCATCTTATATCTTGAATAGTCAAGCAAAATGTATTTGCTTTTTTCACAAGTTGTTTCTCGGGCTATGAAGATAAAAATAAACTAGGAAAAGATCTTGACAATGAAGTTTCTATGTGATATGCTTTTCTCAGTGCCATAGGTTGTATTTCCCAAAGATGGCCACAACAGTATCTCCCATCCTACATAGTCTTCCTCAACTATGACTTTGACACTTCTCTCATTGAGAGCTCTGCCCCATGCCTCCCTCATCCCTTAAAAGTGGGTGAGATTTTAATTATTCTAACCAAGAGTAAAATGGAAGTGATGTTATACATTTCCCAAGGCTCAATCATAAAAAGCAATTATAGCTTCTACCTTACCCCCTGGAGTAATTACACTCTTGAAGCCTTCAATCGCCATATAAACAAACCACCCTGAGCCATTGAGCTGTAAGAAAGTCCAAACTAGCCCACATAAAGATGAAGCCCCAAGAAAACATGTAGTGAAGATGCGTTAGCAAGTACCCATGCTGGGTATGGAGATAGTTGCAATGGAATCCAAGAAGAGTTTGTCAGAGCCCAAGCAGGGTGAGGAAAACATAATCCATTCTTGGGAGAATCCTGGGAGGATGTTCACACAGTATGACATGACAGCCTGGCACAGTGTGCTGGAGCCCAAACAGAGAGAAACACAGAAGTCACACTGAAAAGGATCCCACTGACCAAACTGAAAACAGCTGGAGGATCAAAACATATTACGGCAATGGACTTAAAATCCATAGAATAAAATAGAAAACCATGAATCCATAGAATTATGAATAAGTAAACAAATAAATTGAACATTTCATAAAAATGGCATATTTACATTGTTATAAAGTATAAAAATACCCTATAAGGTACTCATTAGTTACAAAAAAAGAGTAACTTTATGATGAAAAAGCCAGGCAGACTCCATTTAATCCAGTGATCAAAATGAAAATTATCAGAAATGGGACAACTGGAAATCATGTATCACCTAATAGGTAAAATGAGAAAAATTTCTGTGACATCTGTGCTAAAGACACATAACCTGAATCTAATCACAAGGAAATATCAGGAAAACCCAAGTTAAGGGACATTCTACAAAATAACTGATCTGAAAACTTTCAAAAACCTTGAAAAGTTTCAAGGGTGTGAAAGTCAGGAAGATCAAGAAACTGGTCCCAGGATGCCTGGGTGGCTCAACTGGTTGAGCGTCTGACTCTTGATTTTGGCTAACGTCATGATCCCGGGTCATGGGACTGAGCCCCACATCAGGCTCCACTGAGCATGGAACTTAAGCTCTGACCCTCTCCCCCACTGCATAGTCTCTCTCTCTAAATTAAAAAAAAAAAGAAAGAAAGAAAAAAAAAGAAACTGGTCCCAAGTGGAAAACCTGGTAACTAAATAAATTGCAATGAGTATCTTTTCATGATAAAAGACAATATTGGCAACAGGCAAAACTTAAATAGAAAGAGAAACTGAGGACGATATGGTTGTAATGTATGAATGCTAATTTTGATTTTGATGTGGTGTCTTCCAATTTTGGAGGTGAATGTCCTTGTTTGCAGAAAATACACACTAAAATATTCAGAGGTAAGGGAACATCAGTTGGTCACTCTCAAATGGTTTGTGAAAAAAAGTTCTTTGTACTATATATGCAATTTTCCTGGAAGTTTCTGTTACAAATTAATTTTTTTTAATTCTCAAAATTGTGAAATCTTGAACAATGATGTAATTTGGTCATTGGTCTGGACTGTATTCAATCATTAACCATATTCTTTCCTCCTTTTTAAAAAATTCTATATTCCTGGGGCACTAGGGTGGCTCATTCGGTTGAGCGCCTGACTTCAGCTCAGGTCATGATCTCACGGTTTGTGGGTTCAGGCCCTGCCTCGGGCTCTGTGCTGATAGCTCAGAGCCCGGAGCCTGCTTCGGATTCTGTGTCTCCCTCTCTCTCTCTCTGCCCCTCCCCGACTCGTGCTCACTCTCTCTCGAAAATAAATAAATGTAAAAAAAAAATTTTTTTTTTAAATTCTATATTCCTGGGGCACCGGGGTTGCTCAGTTGGTTCAGTGACCAACTTTGACTCAGGTTATGACCTTCCAGTGCATGAGCTCAAGTCCCGCACTGGGCTCACTGCTGTCAGCACAAGCCTGGTTCATATCCTCTGTCCCCCCCGCCCCCCGCCCTCCCCTATTTGTGCTTTTTCTCCCTCAAAAAAAATTTTTTTTAATTCTATATTTCTAATTCTATTTAGTTTACGAATTCCAAAATAGTTGAATTTATTTGGTATGATTAAAGATCTTTAAAAAGAAAGTAGCTGAACTTTTTAATAAAATAAGCTTTAAAAGAAAAACTATCCAAGTACAGCAAAGAGGACCTATTAAGATGCTAGCCAACCTCATATTTTATACTGTAACATTATGTTTTTCAATTACTCAGAACTCTAAAAATCTAAATGACTACTTCCTGAGACACTATTTTTATAAATTTTAAATATAACTAAAATTATAAATAAATTATTTAAAAAAGTGAACCAAAAGCAATAGGAATGATTTTATCAGAAAAGCATCATTTGTAGCTCCTAACGAAATAATAGGTCTAGTCAACAGTATCAGTGGTTGCTAAAACTATTAGGTGAAAGTAGTTCATCTGTAACAGATGAACTGACATGGCCTACACTCACTAATAAATCTTAAAATTACTATGAGACAGGGGCACCTGGGTGGTTCAGTCAGTTAAGCACTGGACTCTTGGATTTTGGCTCAGGTCATGGTCTTGCATTTCAGTGGGTTTGAGCCCCGAGTCAGGCTCTGAGCTGGCAGTGTGGAGGCTGCTTGGGATTCTCGCTCACCCTCTCTCTCTCTATCTCTCCCCGGCTTGCACTCTCTCTCTCAAAATTTAAAAAAAAAAATTTTTTTAAAGTTACTGTGAGACAAAGACATTATATCCCTCCTGATATGTTGCTACATAGATAGGAGGTACACAGAACCATCTATGAAATATTCTTTAAAAGATAAAAATTTTAAACTGAACCTTAATCTGTCTGACTCTAAACATCAATGAACAAGAAATAAAGAAAATAAAGGAACATATTAAATACACCAGGAAAATAAAATCAACCAAATTCACAATGTAAAAAATGCTATAGGATAAATGATGCAGTTGGTTCAACAAATAAATGGTATTTTAACGGGGGGAAGGAGTGGGGCACCTGGGTGGCTCGGTCAGTTAACCATTTGCCTTTGGCTCAGGTCATGATTTCACAGTTCATGAGTTCAAGCCCCGCCATCAGGCTCTCTGCTGCCAGCGCAGAGCCTGCTCTGGACCCTCTGTCCCCTTCTCTCTCTCCCCATCCCCTGCTGTCTCTCTTAAAAAATAAATAAACATTAAAAAAAATTTTACAGGGGAGAGGGAGAAGCTTATATATGTATTACATAGATATAGATATGCATATATGGGGTAACGTTAAGAGACATAATAACCAAATGTAATATACGAAGATCTATTTTGGACTTTAATTCAAATAAACCAGTTAGAAATAGATATTCAGCAGCTGCCAAAAGAATAAGGAAGGTCTAGGGGCGCCAGAATGGCTCAGTTGGTTGTGCACCCAACTCTTAATTTCAGCTCAGGTCATGGTTCCAGGGTTGTAGGTTCAAGCCCGGAGTCAGGTTTTGCACTGAGCATGGACCCTGCTTGGGATATTCTCTCTCATTCATTCATTCTCTCTCTCTCTCTCCCTCAACCCCTCTGCTTGCACTCTCCCTCTCTCTCTCAAAAAAAAAAAAAAAAGAATAAGGAAGATCTCTCTGATTTCTAGAATATATTGCTAATTGAAAAAAGTAAAGTGCAAAGGAATATACATAGGGGCACCTGGCTGGCTCAGTTGGTAGAGCAAGCAACTCTTGATCTTGATCTTGATCTTGGGGTCATGACTTCAAGCCCCATACTGGTGTGGTGCCTACTTAAAAAAAAGAGTATACCTAGTATACTACCTTATATGTAAAGAGATGAAAATAACATATGCATCATTTAATTTTGTAAAAAGAAAAAGAAAACAAAAATTAACAGGCTAATAACTAACTTCCACTGGGGGGAGGGTGACAAAGTGGAAAGGCTAGAAAGAGAGGGATACTTCTTAATATACCTTTTTGTATAGTTTTGATTTCTAGAATCATATTAGTAAAAACAAGAATGGAGGGGGTACATAAAAATACAAAGAGAAACAAATCTGACTATATTTCAAATAAGTAAAATAACCCCAATGAAGAAAAAAAGGATCAATTCAAGTAACTTTTTTTTTAAATTTTTTTGAGAGAGACAGAGCATGAGCAGCGGAGGGGCAGAGAGAGAGGGAGACAGAATCCAAAGCAGGTTCCAGGCTCTGAGCTGTCAGCCCAGAGCCTGACGTGGGGCTCAGACCCATGAAATGCAAGACCATGACCTGAGCTGAAGTCGGAGGCTTAACCATCTGAGCCACGCAGGCACCCCCAAATAACTTTTAAACAGAATATTTTGACGATATGCTCTCAAACTGAAGATAAAAAGAACAACAAACAAATGTCAAATTCTTCTTGGTTGTTTTCCCTAGGGGTATAAATACAAAAATTATGAAGCTACTTTTTGTGTATTTAGGGCTGAGCAAATGAACATATGCATACATATATGTGTATGTTTGTGCATACATATGTGTATCACACACACACACACACATAGCTGTTGATGGGAGCCAGCATTCTCATTGAAGAAGGGGAAACAATTATAGAATGGGGAATGGGGAAAGGTAAAGAAAAGCCCTAAGAGGCTAGATTATAATTGGAAGTATCTGTATAAAAACTCATGATTTCTAGCTCTGTCCTCTAAAAGAGGCTAAGAGCAATGATATTCCAGTAGCAATGAGCAAACCTAGCACCCAGATTTTGGTTTCTAAACCAAAAAGAAACACCATTCCTCAGTAAAAGAAACCAGGACTCCTTGAAAAAACAGCTGATTTCAGGGCAGGGATAGAAAAGGAAACAGATGGACCTGGAACATTTTTTTGTTCCAAAGTTAAGGAAACAAACATATGATAGAGACATGTCAAAAGAAACAGGATCGAGATTGAAGGGCCAAATCCCCCAAATTTGAGACTCTCAGCATCAAAGAAGATGAGCAACAGGTTACAATCTATTAAATAAAAAATATGGGGCACCTGGGTGGCTCAGTCAGTTAAGCATCCAACTCTTGATATTGGCTCAGATTGTATCTCACCATGGTATGATCGAGTCAGACTCTGCACTAGGCATGGAGCCTGCTTGAGATTTTCTCTCTCCTTCTCCCTCTGCCTCTGCCTCTCTCTCCCCGCCCCACAAAAAAAAAAAAGAAAGAAAGAAAGAAGAATAAATGAGAGTGTTTTTGTGGATACTAACTGCACACATGCTGAACAAAGTTTGAAGTTTAAAACTTTCCTCCCTTCCTCTGTTTATACAAAATAAAATAACGAGTTTCTCAAAAAAAAAGAATAAATGAGGCCACACTGATTCAAGGGTAGATGTGGAAAACCACTATTTTAAAACTATCATAGTAGGGGCGCCTGGGTGGCTCAGTTGGTTAAGCATCCGACTTCGGCTCAGGTCATGATCTCGCCAGGTTTGTGGGTTCGAGCCCCGCATCGGGCTCTGTGCTGACAGCTCAGAGCCTGGAGCCTGTTTCAGATTCTGTGTCTCTTCCTCTCTCTCTGCCCACCCCCCCATGCTCATGTTCTTTCTCTCTCTGTCTCTCAATAATAAATAAACGTTTAAAAAAAAACTATCATAGTAAAAACTAATTTAGGAAAGAACCATCAATGGATGCTAAATCAGGCAGAGGGAGGGGGAGGATTCTGATAAGGAACAAGATATTTACATAATCTAGAGGTACTGGGGCACCTGGATGGCTCTCTCGGTTGAGGGTCTGACTCTTGATTTCAGGTAGGTCATGATCCCAGGGTCATGGGATTGAGCCCCGTGTTGGGTTCCAGGCTGGGTGTGGAGCCTCCTTAAGGTTCTCTCTCTCTCTCAAATATAAATATAAAATATATAATATATATATTTTTATAAAACATATATAAAATATATACATATATACACACACACACAATCTAGAGGTATTTCCCCACAAATTACAGCTGACCCTTGAACAGAGGTTTGAACTATACAGGTCCACTTATACACAGATTTTTTCAATAAATCTAATATAGTACTGCAAATGTGTTTTCTCTTCCTTATGATTTTATTAGTACAATTTTCTTTTCTCTAGCCTTAAGAATACATTATATAATTCACACAAGATACAAAATATGTGTCATTTTTGTTATTGGTAAGGCATGGTCAACAGTATACTATTAGTTCAGTATTTTGGGATTCAGCAGACTTTCAACTGCTTGGGGGGAGGGGGTGGCACCTCTAACACCCATGTGGTTTAAAGGTCAACTGTACTTAATTGGAAAATAAGGAGAAAATAACTGTTAATAGAAAAAAAATGAGAGTGGAAAAAAGGGATAACATCTTAACCTATAAGAGGGACACATGCTCCTCTGGTTGTGATAATGTGAAGACATGACATTACTTCTATAGTATTCCAACCAAAAAATTCAAACCTAACTCTATTCATGAGGAAACTCATATCGAAGAATATGATATAAATGGGCTCTTATTCCTTAAAAATATCAATATCATGAGAAACAAAGGCTCAAGAACACTCCAAGTTAAGGAAGATAAAAAATATAAGGCAACTAAATGAAATAAAATAAACTGGGGCACCTGGGTGGCTCGGTCGGTTAGGCGACCGACTTCGGCTCAGGTCATGATCTCGCGGTCCGTGAGTTCGAGCCCCTCGTCGGGCTCTGTGCTGACAGCTCAGAGCCTGGAGCCTGTTTCAGATTCTGTGTCTCCCTCTCTCTGACCCTCCCCCGTTCATGCTCTGTCTCTCTCTGTCTCAAAAATAAATAAACGTTAAAAAAAATAAAAAAAAATAAAAAAGAAATAAAATAAACTGAACTGTATCTTGTACTAGAAAATTTATTATAAAGGATATTATTGTGACAACTGACAACTAGAAATATGGATTATAGCACAGATAAAAGTAATTAAATTTCCTGAATTTGGTAAATGTACTTGTTTATGTAAAAGCGGTAAGAGCCATGACGCATGCAAGCCATTCTCAAATAGTTCAGAAAAAACAATGTGTGTGCACAAGTATAAAGAAAAGAAAAAAGCATGGGCAAAATATAAACAAAGGGTTCAACTGGGTAAGAGTACAGGAATTCCTTAGTATTATTCTTGTAATTTTTCTGTAAACCTGAATTTCAAATTCAAAAAAAAGAGGAGATTGGAATATGACAGGGTATTAGATGTTATTGAGGAATTAATGTTATTTTGGGGAGTATGTGGTAATTCTGAGTTTTGGGGGGGGGGGGGGGTTAATGTCCTTACGTCTCCTAGATAGGAGAGACACAGTATACACCTAAGTATTTATGCCAGGAATTTGCTTTAAAATACTCCAGATGTATCGCCATAGATAAGCCTCGCAACTAAAATGTAAAGGATAAAAAGCTCAAGATGTGAAGACAGCCCTACAGGATTTGATGATGGATGGTCTTTCACCTGTCGTAACTATAAAAGATGTTCTCACCTCCTGTTAGGTGGCAAAGATTATTTCTGCCTCATGGTGAACTGGCACTCGAAACACTAAAGCTACAGATAAACATCATGAAACAAGTACAATTAACT
The DNA here is from genome assembly GCF_046562875.1 of Panthera onca. Classification (NCBI taxonomy): domain Eukaryota; kingdom Metazoa; phylum Chordata; class Mammalia; order Carnivora; family Felidae; genus Panthera; species Panthera onca. Next base: position 29,914,928 of record NC_138339.1, read on the forward strand.
AACGGAAGAAAGAAATAAAAAAGAAACTCAATCACACAAGGTATGTTAGGAGGGAAAATATGGTTAAGTCTACCCTAAAAAAGTACGTTTATTCAAAACACACTGGAGAACACAATTTCCCGAGAAAAAGAGTCTAAGAAATCGCGTCCATTCATTCACCAGTGCTCAATTCATACCAAAGAAAGGCAAACAGAAGTTTTCGCCACGACCACCCCGCACAGGTCATCAGGTCATGTCCAGAGACCCCTCTGGGGTTTTCCACCGGACCCTGCAGCGTAGGCTTGGCGGGGACAGCCGCCGTCTCCCCCGCGAGGTGCTCAGTGCGGTGACCACGGGGACGCACAGGGGTGGACGACCAGGAGGGGGTCCCCGCCCAGGGCTGGCGCGGACCGGAGTTCGTCCCGCGCCGGCCGGAGGGCGACCCGACCCCCGGAGCTCCCGCGCCTCCGTCAGCCTGCGGATGCTGCGGCGCAAGAGCGACACGGGGAGGCTGGGGCAGGCCGAGGGAGAGGCAAGGGCCCGGACAGGGCAGCGGGGAAGGACGAGGGGACGGGGTGCGGCAGGAGAAGGCGGGGGGAGGTCGCGCACCGGCCAGACGCTAGGGTGCGGGTTGGACCCGAAGAGCCCGCGGACGCCGGCGGCCCAACGTGCGGGGAGGGGGCTGGGGCCACAAGCGGCAGGAATCTGCCCTTAGTTACCTCCGCCGGGGCTCCTGGCCCGTCCGGGGCGGGGAAGGCGAGGCCGAGGGCGAAACGGGCAGCGCTGCGAGGAGGCGGGAGGGCGACGGCCACGGGCCCAGCGGGCCACCGGACGCGAGCCTGTACCCTGGCGACCGCGGCGGGCGGGGAAGGAGACGGCGGGCACCGCCAGGGCGCCTGCTCGGAGCCGCCCGGGAGCGCGGGCGGGAAGCTCGCGATGCTCCTCCTTCCCTCCTCCTCTTCCAGGCTCTCCAGGTTCCCGCCCCTCGTCCTCCGAGCCGCCCCTCGACTCCGCACCCTCTCCCGGCCTCCTTGCCTCCGCCTCCCGCTCCCGGTCTCCTCCGCGGGCTCCCGCCGCTTCCCCCCCCCCCCCTCCCCCCCCCGCCCTTCGGTCTCCTCAGCTTCCGCCGGGGGTTCGTTACTCTCGCCGGCGCGCTTCCGAGGCTCGCGTCTTGCGTGCCCGGGAACTGTGCAGCGCTTTTCAGAGAAACTGTTTAATAACCGACTGATGGGCCACTCGCGGGACGTCCCCTCTCGTGGGGAGTCCTCCCCGGACCCGAAAACAAAAGGCCCCCCCAAAGACCCGGTGGACAACCTACAGCACTAAGGGAAGTGTGTCTGTGCTCGCCATCCTAGTGACTTGTTCGTCTCTGACACTGTTTTGGCTTCCTTTGCCCCAGTCCTGGGTCCAGCCGACTGACTCGGGACAGGGGTCACGAACAAGCAGCCCGGTCTAGCCTGGAAAAGCATTTTTTTCTGTAACTTAAATTTGAATGCCTTAGGCAGTGGCATGCTCTGTTTTCCCTCCTCATCTTCCTTTTCACATGTTGAATGTGAGAATTATTTGGAGAGCTTTGAAAAAACATTGGCGCTCGGGGTCCACTACTAAGGAGTTTGATTTGATTGATCTGGGATAGAACCCAAGTTTCTCTTGCTCTTCCTAAAAGTTTCCCAGGTCTATACTCGAATTAACATTTTAAAAAAAATAAAAAGAAACGCACACTTAAAAATAAAATAAACAATTTCTCCAGGTGATTCAAATGGGAAGTCAACGTAGAGCCTGATATGTATATTACCAAATTGACATTCTTAGTCATAATGCTAATTCCCAGGCCACCAGCATCATGAACATTGCCTATGGGCCTCACTTGCGTCTTCTTCAAACAGGTGACAATGCTAACTCATTATCTTATCATATATTTTTTATTTCTAGTGAGATTGAACATTTTTCAAATATTTATTATCCATTTGTCCAATTTCTCTTTTTTGAATTGTCTCTTTATATTCCTTGACCGTTTGTTCAATTGCAATGTTCAAGTTTTTGTTATTGTAAATAATTACTTATGAGAATTAAGTAATTATTCTGCCAAATGGAGCAAGTCTGCCATTTACTGTTTAATTTTGTTGATGTAAGTTACATGAGAATGTGAAATAACTAAATCTATTTGATAAGGTTTTCATGATTCTTATCCTCATTTAAACCAAGTTTCAGCTCCTGTCACCATTCTTTTTTTTTTTTAAGTTTATTTATTTTGAGAGAGAGCACGGAAGCACTAGCAGGGGAGAGGCAGAGAGAGGGGAGAAGAGAAAACCCCAAGCAAGCTCCATGCTCAGTGTACAGAGCCTGATGCAGGGCTTGAGGAAACCTTGACCTGGGGTTTGGGGAAGGGGTTACTTGATCTCACAACTGTGAGATCATGACCTGAGCTGAAACCAAGAGTTGGATGCTTAATGGACTGAGCCACCCAGGTGCCCCCACTATACTTAAAACCAAAATAAAACCACACATCTAGAAATTCATTTTCTTAGGCTCCATTTCCATTGAATTAGTTCAATTTAATGATCATACTACCATCTCATGGCTTTAGTTTTTTTAGAACAGTTTAAGGGTCACAACAAAACGAAAGGACAGGAACAGAGAGTTCCCATGTGATCCCCTGCCCCCACAAAAGCATAGCCTCTCACCCATTATTAACATCCCTCACCAGATTGGTACATTTGTTACAATTAATGAACCTACACTGACGCATCATCATCATTCAGAGTCTATAGTTTACATTATGATTCACTCTTGGTGTTGTACATTCTGTGGGCTTGGATTTTTCTGTAATTTATTACTAATTATCATATATGACAATGTTGTGTAGGGACTTTGAGAGTTTGGGGGGAAACTGTGTGACAATATTCCATGTTAAGATGTCCCTTTTCTTGGTGTGCCTGGATGGCTCAGTCCGTTAAGCGTTGGACTCTTGGTTTCATCTCAGGTCATGATTTCAAGATCATGAGATCAAGTCCCACATCGGGCTTACACTGACAGGCCAAGCCTGCTTGGGATTCTTTCTCTGCCCCTCTCCTACCCACACCCACTCACTCTCTAAATCAAATAAAATTAAAAAAAAATTTTTTAAAGACATCCCTTAAAGAAATTGTGGTTTATATATACAATGGAATACTACGTGGCAATGAGAAAAAATGAAATATGGCCTTTTGTAGCAACGTGGATGGAACTGGAGAGTGTTATGCTAAGTAAAGTCATACAGAGAAAGATATATACCATATGTTTTCACTCTTAGGTGGATCCGGAGAAATTTAACAGAAGACCATGGGGGAAGCGAAGGGGAAAAAAAAAAAAGTTAGAGAGGGAGGGAGGCAAACCATAAAAGACTCTTAAAAACTGGGAATAAACTGAGGGTTGTTGGGAGGGGGGGGGGAAGTGGGTGATGGGCATTGAGGAGGGCACCTGTTGGGATGAGCACTGGGTGTTGTATGGAAACCAATTTGACAATAAATTTCATAAAAAAAATAAAATAAAATAAAAAGGCATCCTTTTTCTTAAGACTTTCTTGCCTGTTTTGATGGACCATCTCCTATGTAGAGCTAGCTCTTCCCTCTCCTCTAATCCACATCTTTTTCTACAAACACCAAATTAATATTAACACAGAACAGCTTAAATATTTCTCTTAGATCCATCTAAGTCCTATAACTTCATTTTGGCCAGAGTACAATATCTCCTATAACAAACACTCCCCAAATCTCCATGGGTCAATGCAACTAAGCCACTTTTTTGGAATGAAGCTTGCTCTGCACTGCACCCCAAGATATTTTTCAGGGGTATACAAAAAATGAAATGATGAAATAACTAGATAAAATATTGTTGAATATTTTTTGATTTCAGAGTATGGAATATCTTTCAATGTAACATATAAAGAATTAGTTTTCTTACCATCTGAGATGAGAATTTATTTCTAGACGACACCCTCATTATTTAGGAAAATGCCTTGATATGCCTGTGAAATTTGCTACTGAATACCAATGTGCATGTCTCTTCTTTTTCCTCAGCACACAAGGACCATGTGTCTGGGCCCCTTTGTACCTAGATGCAGCCATGTGGCTATTTCTTGCCAATATGTGTGTCAGGGATGCGTGTTATTTTAACAACAGGGCAGTTAAGGGCATTTGTGCCTTTTCTAAACTCTCTCTCCTTTGACCTCTGCTTTTTGAAAGCAAAGAAGATGGTGGAAACACAAGATGGAAGCCTTAGGCAGAAAGCTAGGCATGCGCAACGGGAGGATGGACCTTAGACGTCCTGACCGAGAGCCCCAACAGAGGACCACCCAGGGAGCACCATGTTCCGCCCATCTAGTAGTCCGTCAGTGGTATAGCATCCTGTCAGAGGAAGAAGGAAATTTGTAGTCCCAGCTGCACTTGTGCAAAAAACACTGGGTTGTTCTTATTTGACCTGTGTCTCCAGAATGGAAATAATGTGGTTTCCTACCCCTTGCAGGTATCTTGAATACAGTTTGGGAAAGGACATGCAGTAGTCGGCTAATTATTATATAATTCAGACCTGCCACGCAAATGTTGCCACCCTAGGACCCACCCAAAAGAAAAAAAAATGATATAAGCCCACACCCTGGAGTTTCCAAGCCCCTTTGTCTCTTGCCCCCCTTCTCCCTTGGAGTGTACTTTAATAAAACTTTGTTCTGCTTTCCTTTCGCTGCCTGCAATTCTTTACTGTGGCAGTGAAAAGAACTGAGGCTTCTTTCTTTTTCCATCTACTTTGTCGTAACAAAAAAATTCAGGGTTCCTGAACAACTGAACATAGCTGCCTCTCTACTATAGCTACTTCTACCATAGCACTGGATAGAAGCTAAATGGTTGCTTTAAGTCATGGGCCTGGGTTTTTGTTGTTGTTGTTTTAGTTTAATCGCTAAAATCTATTTCACAATAGAGTGGTGACATTATATCATTAACATGGCTCAGTGGCTCAGTCGATTATCTGACTCTTGATTTCGACTCAAGTCATCATCTCATGTTTCATGGGTTCGAGCCCCACATCCAGCTCTGTGCTGGCAGTGCAGAGTCTTCTTGGGATCCTGTGTCCCTCTCTCTCTGACCCTCCCTGCTCACCCTCCCTCTCCTTCTTTCTCTAAATAAATAAACTTTAAATTTTAAAAAAAAGAATTAAGCACATCTACCTTCTGTGTGTTGGGCACCATGCCATCTCTGAACCTCTAGAGGCATAAGTCCCAGATCCCAGCCCAAAATTGATTACGGATGTTTTTCCAGTGGTTCCTACCATATTCTTTTGTTTTTTTTTTTAATTTTTTTTTTAATTTACTTATTTTTGAGAGAGAGAGACAGAGTGTGAGTGAGGTCAGGGCAGAGAGAGAGGGAGACACAGAATCTAAAGCAGGCTCCAGGTTCCGAGCTGTCAGCACAGAGCCTGATGCAGGGCTTGAACTCATGAACCCTGAGATCATGACCTGAGCTAAGTCGGATGCTTAACTGACTGAGCCACCCAGGCACCCCCCTATCATATTCTTAATAGGTTTCTATGGTTGTCCTCTATAAATGCTATAGGCTGTTCGCTCCCTTGCTCTGTCAGATGTGGCCTCCTTCCACTGTCCTGTGGACACTCCCACATCTCCATGTGTGCTTTAGCAGTATTTGAACTGACAGTGCACTTCATCCTCAAATTTTCTCTTATTCTCAGCCTACAGTCTGGGGAACTGAAGGCCAAATGTGACCCCACTGACCATCACAGACTGCTTGTTCACTGAGCCTTTTAGATGAGGCCACCAAGAAGGATTCTTAAATTTACGGCCATACACAAATCACTGTCCTTCTCATGCTTCCTACTGGGCAGCTGACTGCATAAGGTGATGGGCCTGGTCTTTTAAGGCATTTTGGCTTGCTACCCCTTGTCTAGGCTTGGTATGTTTTATTGAGTAAATCACCCAGCCCTCTCAGAGAGCTGTGAGTTTGGTTTATCTTCACAAAGGATGCAGAGCAGGAAGTCTTCTCACAACTTCAGAAACCACAGCCATCCCTGTGTCTCTGTGTAGGATAAGTGGCAGAGGAGATACTGGCAACTCAGCACCATTTATCTCAAAGATTATAGAACGGAGGTGGTTCAAGTCCACCTAAAGTAACAAACACCTTAGATAAATCTTGCTCCAGTTAGCACCAAAAAAAAAATCTCCAGCAGAAAAATTTGAGAACTAAGAAATTCTAACCTAGTCCCACAATCTGCTGTGTTCCCATTTCTAGACCTTAGGTGTGACAATAATGGGATAGCAGTGGCTGATTTTGCTGTATGGCCATCAGACCTACAGGTATTGGTTTAATTCTGAGGTTGACTTTCTACACATTCATTACTTAAAATTTATGGAAATGACTACAATTTGCTAAAACAAAATATTATTGAATGCCTATTATGGATCACACACTATGGTAGGTATAAAGAGGGGAAGACAATGTCCCTAGTTCAGAAGAGACTCATCAACACTTAAATTACAGTGTAGTAATAAACTCCATGATAGCAGTATACTCAGTGCATTTTCTCTACCTGAGATATGAGGAAGTCAGAAATACTTAAGATAGGTCTTAAACAGGGAAGATTTCAGTTTGAAGCACTTCCATTTTGTGGTGCCTTTGGAATTCAAGATGGAACTAACTAGTGAACAATTAGATACATGGTTCAGAAGCCCAATGGAAGTGCTGTAGATATAGAATATGTAATCTAAGCATCAGTATCTCCTTTAGCCTTACCTGAACTTTTTAAGGATTGCCTCCCTTTAACCTATAATGATAAATAAGAGTTCAATGGACAATACCAATTCTCATGAGAATGTCAGAGGGGTGAGAGTGGTGTCATGAAAGCCTAGGAAGGATGAATCTAAGAAGGAATAGACAACCGTGTGAAAATCTGAGTAAGGTCAAATAAAAATAAGCCTGAGCATTCCCACAGCCCAAGTTTTGGTGTTTTGTAGTTACAGTGCCAGATATATAACAACTGAAATCCTTTTGGTAGCAGGTAATAACATCAAATCTGAGCTTGAGCAAGAGAAGGAATTTATTGAGATTCTGGTGTATCCCACAGAATCTAAGGAATGGTTTCAACAACCAGGAAAGATTATAGACATTCTCTGTAGAATGGTGCTCTCCAGTAGAAATTTCTGTAATGGTGATGGGGCACCTTGGTGGCTCAATTGCTTGAGCGTCTGACTTCAACTCAGGTCATGACCTGAAGGTTTGTGGGTTTAAACCCCATGTCAGGCTCTACGCTGACAGCTCAGAGGCTGGAGATTCTGTGTCTCCCTCTCTCTATTCCTCCCCCCACTTGTGCTCTCTCTCTCTCTCTCTCAATAATAAATAAATAAGCATTAAAAAAAAGAAATTTCTGTAATGGTGAAAAGGTTCTATGTCCTGTCCAATATGGTAGCCGTTAGCCACAATGTGGTGAGTACTGAAATGTAACTAAGTACAACTGAGACACTGATTTTTTTATTTTATTTTAATTAAATTCAAACAACAAATGTGGCTAGTGGCTCCTGTATTGTACAGTGCAGCTCTAAAGCCTTTCCACTAACATGACTCAACTCCAGTCATTCTCGGTTCACAATTGCAAATCTCTTGGAGGGGAAGTGCAAACAGTGCAGCGGGTAAGGGATCCACTCCTGAATCAGTTAGCTATGGCTAGGATCACATAGAACAGAAATGGCTGCTGAGGGCTTATTTGTGTGTATTTGAGGCCATTATTTCACCACAAGGGGAATCATTTTAAGCTGAGGTCTATTATAAAGGTGATGAGTTAGTTATTTAGAATCAGAATAGGCTACCATGTCAAAGAGCCCCTACAGTAAACCAGCAGCCTAAAGAACAGAGATGTTTATTTCTATGTAACTATTACAAGGTTCATGGTTCAGTCTCGAGCAGTAGCTCTCATCCATACATTTATTCAGAGATTCAGTTTGCCCCAAGATACTTGCTCTGGCATCCTCCACTGTCTTGTTGCCTAATCAAACTGGGTCATAGTGGATTCCAGCCAAGGGAAGGGGAAAATGAGAAAGTATGTCCACAGTCTTTTAAGATCTGAGCCCAGAAGTAGTACACAATATTTCTGTATATGCTGCATTAGACAGAACATGATCATGTGGACATTTCAAGGGAGTCTGGGAAATGTAGATTAGCAATGTACACAGTAATACTGAAGGAATGTTTTGGTGGACAATAATTATTATGGACAATTAATTTGGTGGACAATTATCACAATTAGTTAGATTTAAAAAATAATAATACACATTTCCTGCCTTCAAAGTTATCACAGGTTTGGTGAGGAGACAGATGAATATTTAACTAGCAATGAAAAAGGAACATGCTGTAAGAATCCAAAGAAAAGAATGACTCAAACTTTAAGGTACATATGAATCACTTGAGACTCTTATTAAAATGCAGATTCTGATTCAGTAGGCTTGGGGTGGGTGAGACCTTTTTTTTTTTTAAGTTTATTTATTTTTGGGGGCGCCTGGATGGCTCAGTCGGTTAAGCAGCCGACTTCGGCTCAGGTCATGATCTCGCGGTTCGTGAGTTCAAGCCCCGCGTCGGGCTCTGTGCTGACGGCTCAGAGCCTGGAGCCTGTTTCAGATTCTGTATCTCCCTCTCTCTGACCCTCCCCCGTTCATGCTTTGTCTCTCTCTGTCTCAAAAATAAATAAACGTTAAAAAAAAATTAAAAAAAAAGTTTATTTATTTTTGAGAGAGAAAGAGAGCAGAGGAGGGGCAGAGAGAGAGGGAGAGAGAGAGAGAATCACAAGCAGGCTCCTCGCTGTTAGCGCACAGCCCATCATGGGGCTTGATCCCATGAACTGTGAGATCATGACCTGAGTCAAAATCAAGAGTCAGACACTTAACTGACTGAAGGGGTGGGTGAGACCTTGACATGTGCTTTCTTAACAAGCTTCCAGGTGATGTCATACTCCAGGTCCTGGGACCACACTTTGAGTAGCAAATAGTTGCAGGTTTGGCAGAAGGAATGACAGTTGAGCTACATGTATGTGTTATGGTGATTAAAACCAGGTTTGGATGTCACTGACTGATTTAAACTGCCTATCTTTAGGGGCACCTGGGTGGCTCAGTTGGTTAAGTGTCTGACTGTTGATCTCAGCTGAGGTCTTGATTTCAGGGTTGTGAGTTCAAGTCCCACACTGGGCTCTGCGCTGGGTGTGACGTCTACTTAAAAAAAAAAAATGCTTACCTTTAAGCAAGATTTTTAAGACCTTAAGTAAGGTTACTTAAGGTAACAGAGGTAATTTAAGGTTACTTAAGGTAACAGAGAACCTTACTGAATTTAACAATAAAAGAATCAAACAACAAATGATTGGCTTATTAATGCAGGGGGTCAGCAGGTTTCTTGCAAGTTTGATGAGGCAAGGCTCTGGTTCTATTTTTCCCTGATTCTCTTTGTTCTGTCCTTTGTCTTCAGGCTGGCTTCTTTTGTGGTACAGTGAGAATATGGCAAATCTACCATTGTATAAGGAAAATGTAGTTTATCTCTTTTTTTTCTATAACTGAATATTTTTTATGAGCCTCCACTCCAGTGTGTAGCAGGGAAAGTCTTTGCCTTGACAATTAATAATACTTCCACTTCTTTGGTAAGAATTTCAAATAAATATTGTACCTTGTGGATTTTCTTCTCATTCTACGTAACTTACAGAGTAGACTCATAGTGATAGTGGTAGGAGGGGCTATGTGTCCTAAAGGCAATGGGGGAGAGAGTGCTTGTGTTCAAACTTTGTTTTCTGTATTTTTACCCATCACTGTTTCAGGATGTTTGATACTTGCTTCTGATCTCTTGCACTGGTATCTACTGTGGCTCAGCTGCAAAGCCTCTTTCTCCCTTGAGGATGCTACATTGCCCACCGAGGTTCAGCCACATCCTTTGTCTTTCCATTCTGTGCCTTTAAAATGGATGCTCTTGTTCTCAACTTCCCCAGAGCATGTGAGTTATATGCTTTGAATTTGACAAAAGAGCTGAGAGCAGGTCTTTCCTTTCCCTATCACATTACCATGTTTTATTCTGGTGGGATCACACCCATATTGTCTTTTCCAATGACAGAAAATCTACTCTACTTTCACCTTTATCCTCAACTCCATGCTCATGAGATTTTTATCTTGAAATACATGCATATCTGATTCCTTGTTTCCACTAAGTCAGAGGACTTTCTCCTTCTCCTCCTCCTCCTCCTCCTCCTCCTCCTCCTCCTCCTCCTCCTTCTTCTTCTTCTTCTTCTTCTTCTTCTTCTTCTTCTTCTTCTTCTTCTTCTTCTCTTTCTCCTTCTCCTTCTCATTCTTCTCCTCCTCCTCCACCTTCTTCTTCTTCTCCAGATAGGACTCCTCTTACACATATTCTGACTCTTCTCTGGATTGCTCCTGCATTGTGGCATATGGAAAAATGCCATATTCAGACTTTAATGTTTTGACTTTGCTATTTAACAAGAAATTTAGAATACACTTCTGTGAATAAAGCTGAACTGTTCAGACAGTTGTCTTGTTAAAGAATCAAATAATAATTTTACTTGGAGACTTGAAGCTGAAAATGAAAACTTCGCTTTAGGTGGTATCTATCTTCTACATAAAGAAGTGAATGCCACTGATTCAATGAATGGGTAGTGCACTGGCTTTTCACTGTGTCAAGGTGGCTAGGCTGAATCCCTTCCCTGTATGTTTCTAGCTAGAGTAGACCACAAGAGAGATTCTTATGGGAGATTTCAAGGGCAGAAGTGAAGCAGCTACCTTGTAGCTCACATGTCTGGTCCCTTACCTGCTGGCTTTGCAGCTGCTCTAACTTCCCTTGGATCCTCTTTCAAAGTCTCCAACTCCTGGGCCAGGTATAAGTATTTAGCTCCCTGAAGAAGGCCTCGGCTTCTGCAGGACATCAGTACCACCAAAGTCAGAAGCAACAACAACTAACATGGATTTTGGTCCATCCTCCTGATCTCCAGCTCATGCTTGTAGGGCCCAACGTGTCCTAACTGTCTTAGATTTTGCAGCCATCTTCCCATGCTGCCTGACTGCTCTATGAATTCAAGCTCCACATCTGACACAAAGAAAGAACCTTTGTGCCAGATTCTGCTTAAATCAGTTCTCTTGATTGCATAATATCAAATTCCTGTAAAAATATACCACATACACACACACACACACACACACACATACACACACACACATTTTCTAGTGCTTCTTTCTCAGAACCCTGCTATAATATGTAAGGCAATAATACTTTAATGAATATAAAATTACTTCCCCAAATATTCTTTAAAAATATAATTTCTGCTACGGTAGCAAAAGGCTACAGATGTCTCAGGTCTTACACTATCACACCGCACCATCCCGGAAAAAAAAATCTATTTCCCCAACCTGTGCTTCACTCCAATTGGAACAATTTAAGTCATGCATCCACTTTGAGTCAATCACTAGTCCTAAAAAAAAGAAAGAAAAAAAAAAAGCATTGATTGGTTTAGGCTTTATTTAAGTGTCATTCATAGACTAATCACTGTGACAAGGTGAGTTGCAGGATTGCAGTAGCAATAGCTAATCGTGGATTTTCCCTGTCACCTGACATGCGGCCATTTTATACTTTAAGTATGCTTCCCATTGACTTGAAAGATTAACGTATCATATACTTGGACAGACAATTGTCCAGAAGCCATTTTGACAGTCTTCCAGTTCAACAAAAACTGTTAAACTGAATCACGGCATTGGTTAGAGTTGTCAGAGACAGAAGACTTTCTCATAGCAAGTACTGTGGGTCCATATGTCCTCTCAGTAATGGGAACTCAGCCTCTGATTTGTCTTCTGAGGCTCTACTTCAGAACAAGCCCCTCAACTGTGTAACCTGATAGGTGGACTGTGCGGGGATCCCTTGATAGTTTACCCAGCTGCTGTTTGGTCTTTATCTATAGACGTGTAACAGTTCTGTTGCAACATGCATCGTTTTAATTTCAAGTCCTAAATTCTCCTCTTGTTTAAAGAAAAACTGGAGTTCTTCTTTCTATTTTCCGAAAACCCATCAAAAGGGAAAGGACATCCCACACAGAGGAAAAAAAGTTAAGTCCAAAAGTAAGGCTGGGCCTAAATTCCCTGGCCATCAAGACAGAACATAGGAAAGAATATACATGCTTTTAGATAAGGTTTTATATCTTCACTGGGTGGTAAACAAGTGTGTTCACTTGGAGAAAACTTATCTGTGATTTGTGTACTATTCTGTATGTTATTTCAATTAAAATCAGTTTTTAAAAAAAATTTTTTTTTAACGTTTATTTATTTTGAGACAGAGAGAGACAGAGCATGAACGGGGGAGGGGCAGAGAGAGAGGGAGACACAGAATGGGAAGTAGCTCCAGGCTCTGAGCCATCAGCCCAGAGCCCGACGTGGGGCTCGAACTCACAGAACGTGAGATCGTGACCTGAGCTGACGTCGGACGCTTAACCGACTGAGCCACCCAGGCGCCCCTAAAATCAGTTTTTTAAAAATCATACATTGGGGTGCCTGGATGACTCAGTCAGTAGTAGCATGTGACTCTTGGTCTTGAGGTCATGAGTTTGAGTCCCACACTGGGTGCAGAGATTACATACATACATACATACATACATACATAAAATGAAAATAAAAATCATATACTAAAAGCTAATATCCAAACAAAAAATTCTGACTAAAATAAAAAAGAGATTTATCAGCTCCCAGATTCACCTTTAAAGGATGAGGAGGATTTTGATAGGAAAGTGGAGAAAGACCATGAGTTCAGGTTTTTGGGGGTGGTTTTCTTTCTTTTTTCTTTATTAATTAAAAAAAAATTATTTTTGACAGAGAGAGAGAGACAGAGCATGAGCAGGGGAGGGGCAGAGAGAGAGGGAGACACAGAATGCGAAGCAAGCTCCAGACTCTGAGCTGTCAGCACAATGCCTGATGTGGTGCTCGAACTCACAGACCGCTAGATCATGACCTGAGCTGAAGTCAGACGCTCAACCGGCTGAGCCACCCAGGCGCCCCTCTTTATTAATTTTTAAGGGGACTAAGAAGACAAACTATTTGATTAATCTGAGGGTGAGAAGTATCTTTTTCTCAGATGTTCTCTCTCTTTTTTTTAATGTTTTATTTATTTTTGAGAGAGCGGGAGAGACAGACAGAATCCGAAGCAGCCTCCAGGCTCCGAGATGTCAGCATATAGAGCCCGAAGCGGGGCTCATACCCATGAACCATGACCTGAGCTGGTGTCAGATGCCTAAACCAACTGAGCCACCCAGGCGCCCCACTTTTTCCCAGATGTTCTGATGAGGCTTCTCATAGCCCTGAAAAGTTATCAGCTGATGCAAGCATGTGGTCAAAATGGCAAGCTGCCCCTAATAGAGGGAGAGGTAGCTGCTGCTACAAAGGAGAATCTCCTTACAATCTCCGGGTTCCCAGTTTCAGGCTCAGGTTCATTCCATCATATGGAGTAAATGTAGGACACATTCAGGAAATGTAGCTCCTTGAGGCAGATTGTAAATACGAGGCCTCCTATGGGCGCTGCTGTTCTCCACACTGCTAAGATGGACCTAAGCAGTCAAGCCTGCCCTCCCACATTGCCCCATCTCAGCTAACTGACTGGACCCGGTAGGACTTAAGGCAGTGGTATGCTGGTAAATATTTAACCTGCTTTAGTGGGTGGGGAAGAAGCCATGATGTGTGGCATTTGCCAATTTTTGTACAGAAAATTTTTCTACCATGACTGATATCAAGTTAAAGCCTGACATCAACTGGCTCATGAATTTCCTGAAAATGCAACAATTAGCTCTCTAAAACCAGTACCAGTGGCTTTAGCATACCACTGACTTAGTTATCCTGAGTGGGAGAACATCTCTTCTGATAGATTCATCAGAAGAAGGAAGATGTTTCTTTCCCATAAGACCACTTCTCCTCATATCTCATTAACCTAAATTGAGTCACATGCCCTGAATATAACATTTTTCAGATTTCATGACTCACAAACACTGTGAACGTGGGTGAGTTATCTGGATTGGCTTTTAGCTGTGAGGATCTAGTCTGCTCTGTGTTGGGGAAGGGAAGGTAGCTTCATGAAATTGGGTACCTGTTAGGAAAGTGAAAGAGAAAATGGATAGATTGAAAAATTCATTATATCAAGTACCCTAATAATGAGATACCCCAAGTCAGGTTGCTATCAAGATGCTGAAGAACAGATCATAAATAAACAAAAAATATCTATATAGTAAGTACCACATTTCATCCATCCTAAGATGCACTTCCCATTTTGCCATCTTAAAACTGGGATGACTTTTTAATTTTTATTTTCTATAATTTTTTAAAAGTTTATCTATTTTGAGAGAGTGAATGTGAGCTTGGGCAGAAAAGGGGTAGAGAGAAAGAGGGAGAGAGAATCCCAAGCAGACTCCATCCTGTCAGCACAGAGCCTAATGTGGGGCTTGAACTCAAAAACCAAAATCAAAAGCCAGACACTTAGCCGACTGAGCCACTCAGGCACCCCATGGGATGACTTTTACAACAGGTGTCAGACAGGTGGTGCTGTCTGACATGCCTGTGCTTCAAAACGTGCAGTGGCTGTCTACACCTCGGCAGAAAATTCCTGAGTTATTAGTGGAACACTTAGAAATGCCTCATCACCAACATTCGTGGTCGTCAGAAGTTGTTATTTGTCAGTCTGTGAAGAGTCTGGGATTTTACCCAATATACAAGCTAACAAACTCTTCTGTTACTATTTCATGAATACTGGAAAAACCCATAAGACTCCTGGAGTCAGAGACTTTCTCAAGGCAAAAGCAGTAAGCAAGAGTGTCAGTATAATGTCCATGAGGTTCCCCGTACCTCCCAATTCTCACAGGGCAATACAGGTAGCTAGAAGGATGAAATGTGTTGTGTTATAGGAGAGGAATGTTGAGCTGGGAGATTTCCCATTTTATAGTGAGTGGCAAGTAGGCCAACTCATTCCATCAGCAAACACAACCCTCAGACATAGCCTGGGTAGGGGCACATGGGTAGCTCAGTCAGTTAAGAGTCCAGCTCTTGATTTCAGCCCAGGTCATGATCTCATGGTTTATGAGCTTAAGCCCTGCTTCAGGCTCTGAGCTGACAGCACAGAGACTTCTTGGGATTCTCTCTCTCTGCCCCTCCCCTGCTCTCTCTGTCTCTAAATAAAAAAAAAAAAAAAAAAAAAAAAAGGATGGGGCACCTGGGTGGCTCAGTCAGTTAAGCATTAGACTCTTGGTTTCCACTCAGGTTGTGATCTCACAATTGTGAGTTCAAGCCCTGCATCGGGCTCTGTGCTGACAATACAGATCCTGCTTGAGATTCTTTCTCTCCCTCTCTCTCTCTGCCCCTCCCATGTACTCTCTTTCTCTCAAAATAAATAAACTTAAAAAAAAATGGCCTGGGCAAAGAGCAATCAGGGCATTCTTGGCATGTCCTGCAAGGGCGTGGGACGTGCAGGTTCATGATGGATTGCCCATCCCATAAAATTGTATTGAAAAACACAGATCACAATATCTGAGTCCAAAAATAATTCATAAGTGTTGGTCTGTGAGTATACAATCATTTTGGGAATACCTTAACCAATTTATTGAGCTGTTTTACTTCTTCTTGAATGGCAGATACACAGTTTCACCAGTTACAAGACAGAGGCATACTGTATGGTAATGTAATTTTTTGAAAGCCAAGTTATAAAACACTAAGAAAATTACCACGTTATTCATTGTATATTAAATATCACTCACCTTACGCCTGTGTAAGGAAAGGCTACCCACTTGCATACACATCTTGTATACAATGTCCTACACAATGAATATTTAGGTGATGATGATAATAACTTTACACAAGACATCTCACATAGTTCTTACTGCACAGCTATTAGGTCTTCACAAAACACACACATATGCTGCAGATGTTTATTAGCTGTGTGGGATGATTACTATTTGCTATTCGCCAAGTGAGAATGGATCGTCATAAACGTCTTCATCCTTGTCTTCATGTTGAGTCGAGTAGGCTGAGCAGGAGGAGAAGGAGGGACGGGTCTTGCACAGAGACACGGGTGTGGCAGAGGCAAAAGAAATGAAAGAGGTGGAAGGGGAGGTGGGAGAGGAGGCACACTCCGTGTAACTTTATGGAAATATTTTGTAATTTCTGTCTGACTTCTTGCTCTTATCATTTCTCTAAAAATATTTCTGTACGGCACCGATTCTTCTTCCACTGTTTGTTTTAGTTTCTGTGCCCATATCCTAGAAGGGTCCGTGTCATAAAAGAAGTCAAAAGCAGTCTTGAATAATCAGACCCTTCTTGCCTGATTCTTTAATGTCAGTTTGTTTTCTAGCATTGTTTCTTTTACGTCTTCCTCAAAATCTGGCACTGGTTCAGAAGCACTCCTCTCTGTCAAGTTGTTTTCAGTTAATTCCTCTGGTGTGATATCTATTAGCGCTTGAATTTCTCCAAGATCTTGAAAACTTTCACCACCCACCTTTTTGCCATATCCAATATTTTTCATGATTTTCTTAATTGGTTTTGTTGTAGATCCTGTGAAATTAGGCACAACACCTGGACAGTTTTCTCTGGCAGGAATTTATTGTTTCGGGCTTGATGGCTTCCACTGCTTTTTCTGTAACAACAATAACATCTTCAGTGGGGGCATCCTCCCGGACTTTCATGATGTTCTCTTGGGTTTCTCTGCCAAAGTATTGATAATTCTTTCCATAGAATACCATGTGTAATGAGCCTCAAGGGTCCTTATGACCCCTCTTAATCTAGAGGCTAAATTAGAGTTGTTGTCATTAGGGACAAGTAGACCACTTTGACATCTTCCATGTTGAACTCATGAAGTTCTGGGTGACCAGGGGCATTGTCCAATATCCAAAGAACTTTAAACGGCAGTTCCTTACTGGCAAAGTACTTCCTGACTTCAGGGACAAAGTATCGATGGAACCAGTCCAGGAAAAGGGTTCTTATTGTCCAGACTTTCATGTTGTACAATGAAAAGACTGGGAGAGGCGCATGGGTGGCTCAGTCAGTTAAGCATCTGACTTTTGATTTTTGGCTCAGGTCATGATTTCATGGCTCATGAGTTCAGGCCCCATGTCAGGCTCTGCACTGACAGTGTGGATTGTGTTTGAGATTCCCTCTCTCTCTCTGCCCCTGCCCTGCTCTCTCTCTCAAAATAAATAAGTAAACTTAAAAAAATAAAATAAAAGACTGGCAACTAGTGTTTATCTTTTTCCTTCAAGTCTAGGGATTAGCAACTTTATATGTGAGTGTAGTCTTGATCACAAACCTGGTTGCATTTGCACAAAACAGTGAATTTAACCTATCCATTCCTATCTTAAATCCTAATGTTCACTTCTTTTCCTTAGTAACAAATGTTCTTTGTGGCATTTTTTTTTTCCAGAATAAAGAACTTGTGTCTACACTAAACACCTGTTCAGGCAGATATCCTTTCTCCTCAATGATTTTAATGGCAGGAATCTGTTAACTCTTCTGCCTCTTGCTTGGCAGAAGCTGCTTCTCCTATTATATATGTTTAAGTTTTATTTTAAGTTAGGTAATCCCAACTTGAGGCTCGAACTACAAGACCAAGAGTCACATGCTCATCTGACTGAGCCAGTCAGGCACCCCTACCTTTATATTTAAGCTAAACCACTTTCTAGATTTATCAAACCAGGGGCGCCTGGGTAGCTCAGTTAAGCATCTGACTTCAGCTCATGTCATGATCTCACCACTCGTGGGTTCGAGCCCCATGTCGGGCTCTGTGCTGACAGCTGAGAGCCTGGAGCCTGCTTTGGATTCTGTGTCTCCCTTGCTCTCTGCCCCTCCCCCACTTGCTGTCTCACTCAGAAAGCAAGCAAGCAAGCAAACAAGCTAAAAAAATTATCAAACCATCTTTTGCTGGCATTAAATTCTCCAGCTTTAGGTCGTTGTTTCCTTTTGTTCTAAGTTGTCATATAATAACTTCACTTTTTTTAAGTAAAGAGTATTTTTTATGTTTATTTTTGAGAGGGAAAGAAGAGAGAGAGGGGAAGGGATGAGCGGGGGAGGGGCAGAGAGAGATGGGGACAGAGGATCTGAAGCAGGCTCCATGCTGACAGCAGTGAGCCCAATTAGGCTCAAACCCACAAACCGCAAGATCATGACTTGAGCTGAAGTCAGACACTTAACTGACTGAGTCACCCAGGTGCCCCTACTTCACTTTTTTTTTTTTAACCTTTACTTATTCATCCTAATTGAGAGAGAGAGAGAGAGAGAGAGAGAGAGAGAGAGAGAGCAAGGAAGGGGCAGAGAGAATCCCAAACAGGCGTGGTGCCATCAGTGCAGAGCCCAACAAGGGGCTCGATCCCATGAGATCATGACCGTGAGATCATGACCTGAGCCAAAATCAAGAGTGGGATGTTTAACCGACTGAGTCACCCAGATACCCTATGACTTCACTTTTTCTTGAATCATATGTGTCCAAACGTATGCCTTTCTTATAGTAATCTCACGCCCAAATAAAAGCTGCATTTTCAATGAGATAAAAAAGTATTTTGCAAAAAATGCAAGGTTTTCATGCCTGCTGGTGTAGCTGCAGTGCTGGCTTCATGACTTTTCTTTTTTTACAGTGGTCCTTACACTGGACTAATTTATCTTGAAATGGTGCATAACCACAGTTGCAGACCTCAATCTATGGCACAGAACAAGCAATTCAACTTTTTCTTGTAATATCATGAATTTCCTTCGAGAGCCCTTTCAGCATCACTGGAGGCATTTCCTATGGGTCTCCTGGTGTTATTCAAGGTTTATGGGATTGCATAACCTAAATATGATGAAAAATGCACAAAGAACCATAAGAGATCTTTTTTACTGCATTGTGCAATTTACTGGAGAGACAATTGCTTGCATGATGATTAGTATCACTTGGCATTTTAAGCAGATACTTGCAACATTTGAGCTCACTGCAGTAGACACAGGTGAGCTACTAAATTATTACAGCAGTATAGTTTGTACTGCAGCTAATCTTATGCAGTTATGATTTAATACTGCACTTTGACGTTTGTTTACATCTTGACTACAAATGGTGTTTGTCATGTACAGTCTAGTGTGTGTGTAAGTTTTGATACATTTTAACTTTTTCTTTTAAGTTTACTTATTTTTTTTAGTAATCTCTACACCCAATATGTGCTTGAACTCAGGACCCTGAGATCAAGAGTCACATGCTCAAGGAGAGTGGGTGGCTCAGTTGGTTGAGTGTCTGACTCTTGATTTCTGCTCAGATCATGATCTTATGATTCGTGGGATCAAGCCCCGAGTCAGGCTCAGGGATGAGCGTGGAACCGGCCTGAAATTCTCTCTCTTCCTCAACCCCTCTCTCCCACTTGCACTCACTCTCTTAAAAAAAATTTTTGTTTTAAGTCGCATGCTCTTCCCACTGAGCCAGACAGCACCGCAAAATTTAACTTCTTATAATAGATTTGTGTACATTTTATGTAAATGCTAAAACAGTAGTATCTACATATATTAATGCATTCATAGCATACTTTTTTTCATTTTTTTGGTTATATCTAGGTTGTGGAATTCATCTGTGCATTTTTTCAAACTGTCACAGATTTCCCCAAATCTTCCGATATATTTATTGAAAAAAATCTGTGTAAAAGTGAAGTCCTACAGTTCAAACCCATGTTGTTCACGGATCAAATGTATGTCTGTCTTTAACAGATCTGTGGTTTGCAAATATTTTACCCCAATGTGTGGGTTATCTTTTCATTTTCTTAATGTGGTTTTTGAAGAGATGTCTTAAATTTTGATGAATTTCAATTTATCAACTTTTTCTGATTCAGGTTTTCTGCATCCTAAGAACATACCTAATCAAAGATCACAAAGATCATTTTTTTTTTACTAGTTTCTTCCAGAAGTTTCAGTCTTACCTGTTAACTTGACATCTGTGATGCATGTCAAGTTAATTTTTGTATATGTTACAAGGTAAGAATGGAGGGTTTTGTTTTGTTTCCGTGTGGATATTTGTTTTGGTGCCATTCATGAGACTGTTCTTTCCCCCACTGAACTACCTTGGCACTTTTGTTGACAATTGGTTGCCTGTACAAGCGTGTGCATGTATTTCTGTATGCTTATTTTGTTCTATTGATTCATATGTATAATCCTTACACAAATGCCACATCATTATCTTGCTGTAACTTAATAGAATCTTGAAATCATTGGAATATGTCCTCCAATTTTATTCTTTTTCAAAACTGTTTTGGCTATCCTAGAATCTCTCAATCCCATATAAGTTTTAGGATCAGTTTGTCAATTTCTACAAAGCTTTCTGGAAATCTGGTTGGGATTGCTTTGGATCTATCAATTGATGTGTTATTAGTTCAGTCTCCCAACCCATGAACGTTTTATCTTTCTCATTAGGGGTTTACTTTCTTCCAGCACTGTTTTATAGTTTCCATTGCACAGGTCTTACACATATCTTGTCAAAATGTCTTATTTTGTGTGTGTGTGTGTGTGTGCGTGTGTGTGTGTGTGTGTGCGTGTGTGTGTGTGTGTGTGTATGTGTGTGTGTGTGTGTGTGTGTATATATATATATATTTTTTTTTTTTTTTTTTTAAATTTTATTTATTTTTTTTGGTGATCTCTTCACCCAACCTAGGGCTCAAACTCATGACCGTGAAATCGGGTCGCATGCTCTTTTGACTGAGCCAGCCAGGTGACCCTCTTATTTTATTTTAAGGCAGAGAGAGGGGGTATGTTTTCTTTCTTTTGTTTTTTTAAATGCTATTTTAAAGGAGTGTTTAAAAATTTTTAATTGTTGCCAGTATATAGAAATGCAATTGGTATGTTGACCTTGTGTCCTGTGATCTAACTTATTAGTTCTACCATTTTTTCCTAGTTAGTAGTTCTAGTATTTTCTGTATATTCCATAGGATTTTCTATATAATTGCCTGTCCATGTATTTATTTCTGCTTTTCTAATTTATACGTTTTTACATTTCTTTTGTTTGCCAAGTTGCAATGATCAGAACCTCCAACCACAATGTGGAAAAGAAACATCCATATTTTGTTCCCAACTTCAAGGAGAAAGTTTTTGGTCTTCTACCATTAGGTGTGATTTTAGCTGTACATGTTTCATAGATGTCTTTTTATCAGACTGAATAGGTTCCCTTCTATTTTTTATTTGCTGAGAATTTGATTATGATATGCTTTGGTGTGATTTTGTGTCTGTCCTGATCTGGATTCATTGTGTTTCTTGGCTCTATGGGCTTATCGTCTTCATTATATATAGCACTAGGAAGTAAGTGGTAAGCAAGGTAGGTGGACAGATATAGTGGACTTATGTGGAATGCTGTGTGCCTAGCATTCAATTCTTTAAGAAAACACTTCTTTCCTGGTCTGTATACTTCTGATGATCCTGTACCACCACACCCCCAAGACTGAGTCCATGACTCAAGCTGAGTTAACCAGAACCTTTCCTAGGACTTCTCCATTGACTATATGTCTGGGTTAGAGTGAGGGAGATAAAGTCACTTGACACTCCCTGCATTCTCCCAGGAAGTATGGAGTAAACTGTCTGCAGACACAAAGAATAAACATGAAGAGAAGAGCAGAACTGACCTAGAGAAAGCCCTGAAGATATCAAGGCTCTGGAACTAGCCATGCAGAAGTAGGTTTATAGTTGGACTTCTTAGTTTTGAAGGCTAATAAATTCTTCTTTGGCTTAAACTAAAATTCTTATTTTTGTTTTTGCCAACTGCAATAAAGTCCTAATGCCACACCAGAAATTTGGAATTTCTTCCAAGGAAAACGTGGGAGTATAATATATGTAGGTGTACATTTTGTTTTTTCAACATCTTTTCTTTCTTTTTTTTGAGAGAGCTTGCGTGCGCACGTCCCTGAGCTGGGGGAGCAGCAGAGAGGAAGAGAAAATCCTAAGCAGGCTTCACGCCCAGCGCAGAGCCTGATATGGGGCTCAATCACAGGGCTGTGAGATCATGACCTAAGCCGAAAATTAAAAGTCGGACGCTTAACTGACTAGGCCACCCAGGTACCCTGCACTAACGTTAGTGTGGAAAAGGAACAAAGAAGGGGTGTCAAATTAGAGGCAGGAAGACCAGTTAGACATTACTGTAGGCATCCAAGTGAAGTAGAATAACCTCATTAAACCCTAAAAAACCTAAAATAGTGAGATAATTGAACAGATAAATGGACATTAAGAAAACAAACTTGCTAAGAAATTGGCGACTGGATTTGGAAGGAGAGGGAAGAATTTAAGGATACTACTCATATTTGAGTAGAAATTTCAGATGATAAAGACTGAGGTAGAAAATACAGGAGAGGGGCATCTGGCTGGCTCAGTTGGTACAGCATGAGACTCTTGATCTCAGGGTCATGAGTTCAAGCCCCATGTTGGGTGTAAAGCTTACCTTAAAGAAAAAGAAAAAAAAAGGAAATAGAGGAGGAGGAACAGGAGTGGGCAGATTGCAGGGAGAGGAGTGAACACAGATCCAGTCACATTTTGACTGAGGAGCTTTGGAGGTCAACCAAATACAAATGTTCATCGCACAAGCAAAAACTCAGGTGTGGGCTGGAGATATGATAATCCTAGCTCCTGCATGGTAAACTGATTAATCTTAAAAAGGGTTAGCATCCTGCTGATAGGAGCTTCCTAAATGCAAAAAGCGTAACTGAGGGCTTTAAAACAAATGTTTCATTTCAAGCACGTCACAATGCAGTTTAGAAATGACGTTTAGAGGTGTCTGGATGGCTCAGTCGTTGAGCGTCTGACGCTTGATTTCAGCTCAGGTCACGATCCCAGGATTGTGGGATCAAGCCCAGAGTTGGGTTCCACACTGGGCATGGAGCCTGCTTGAGATTCATTCTCTTTCTCTCTCTCCCTCTGCACCTCCCCCACTTACACATGGGTGAGCTCCCTTAAAAAAAAGTTCATTTGCAATAAAAAAGAAGTAAAAATAATAGTATTGTTAAATTAATATTTGAAGTATAGAACAAAACTAAATAAAAATAGATTACATTAGTTCTTACCAACTTTTAGATTTAAGTAAGTCTTCTACTTTAATCTTCTTATGAGGAAAATGTGCTTATTAGGAAAACAAAAGTTTGCAGAGTTTAAATGATTTACTAGAAGGCTCAAAAATATTCTGGAAAAGATGTTTTATTATTAAGAGAATTTAAATGAAAAAACTGATAGAAAAATGAAAGAAAATTATGTGCCCTTTCAAGACCTTTACATTTAATATTCCAGGTTTTCATTTTCTTGATACAACTGTATCACTTTCATAATTTTTCCTCTCATGAAAAAGAGGAAAAGAGGGCGGGAAGTATCCTGAGGAAGAGAATGAGCAATCTGTGATCCTGAGATGAAATGAACCATAAAACATAAATGTGGAGGAAATGCATGTGATGGGTAGAGAAGTGTGTTCAATGAACAAGTCACTAGAAAGTCACATATGTTATAACTAAAGAAATGTTGGACATACATCACATGCATTTCAGGGTCAATATCCCATATCTTGCAGTTACTCAAAATAGATTTTTCTCTTCTTTCCTGACCATTTTGCCACATGAAAATGATCTACCTAAAACAAATATGTCACAATCAAGATCTTCAGTGACTCCTCACTGCCTACAATGAATGCACTGTTTCATAAACAATGTTATTATTCATTGTCTATATGTTTAATAGTCATTATAAAGAAATGTGTTGAATACATACCAAGTACAAAATACACTAATACAGTAGATAAATGTGCTAGAACAATGCTATTCCAAGTTTGATCCAATGACCACCAGTATCAGCATCACATTACAGGTGGAACATTTATTTTTTTGAGGACACCAGGTGGTTCTTATGAATTAAAAGTTTTAGAAACACTGTTCTAGACAGTTAAAAAGGAGAGGACCTAATGTCTCTTAGGGGTCTCACTCTCCCAAGGGTATGGAAAACATTTGCTGAGTAGCTGGAAGTTTTATAAACCTCAAAAGGTGTTCTGTGATGAAAGGAACAGGGTTAAGATTTCTGACTCCTAAGGACCATTTAGCCCTGTTAGCTTTCCTTTTGAAAGATAATAGCTTTAATATTGTGAGTTGAGTATATTTAACATGGATATTAATGTGTTTGTGTGTAAATGTCCAATTATATATACGTGTGTGTGTATACATTTTTTTTTTCCAGGACTGGAGTCATGGCTAAATAACATTTAAGCAAGACTTTCATTTTAAGTAGACATGACAGAATTTTAAGCTTAGAAAATTAACAGTGTATAACTTAAATTTTACATATTAAAAAAACTAAAGGAACTGAAAGCTGAAGATTATGAGAGGTAGTGGTACCTATGTATGACATTTTGACAGTCCATTAAATATTATGAATTAGAAGATTATGGGAAAAAGGGAACTACATTCTAGGAGAATATGAAAAGGTCAACCCATGATCTTGGGAAAGTATAAGAAAAATATTTTCAAAATGTACTATAAAAATTGTTAGACATGTTTTAGTGACAATAAGCGGAAGGTGATTACTCTTGATAGCATAAAAGGTGAAAAGAAAGAAGTCCATGTTCCTGCTTTTTGTTAGTCCTAGTCGTTCCCACTCTATTCTCCTCCCTTGTTGCCATGACTTTGGGGCACTTGGTTAAGTTTATTCCAATTTGTTGAAGGCTAAAAACTACATTCCTAACGATTTTGCTTTATATATCGTATCTTGGGTAAAACTCATTTATTATGGTTATTGACTGGGGAGGGAGAAGGGGGAATCAAACAGGGAGCAAATTCCCAGATGATGCTTATGTGGCCATTTGGTGCATACTTTGAGAACAACTGCTTTAATGGAGTCAGTAATCAGTCTCAAGGACTGGTAGGTAGACACTAAAGGAAAACAGTATCTCTCTGTGTAGGTTTTTAGGACATAGAACATTTGTTACACATTTGCCACCTGCTCAAGAAACAGCCAGGTATGTATTAATCTTTAGGAATTGTGGCAAAATTAGTAGCTGGAAAGAAAGTAGCTGGAAAGAAATTTCCTTTCCAAAGATGAACCCAAAACCTAAATAATTTTTAAAAAGAGACAGTATTTATTTGCCTGTATTAGGATTGTTGTAGGGGCACCTGAGTGGCTCAGTCGGTTAAGCGTCCGACTTCAGCTCAGGTCACGATCTCGTGGTTTGTGAATTTGAGCCCTGTGTTGGGCTCTGTGCTGACAGCTCGGAGCCTGGAGCCTGCTTTGGATTCTGTGTCTCCTTCTCTCTTTGCCCCTCCTCTGCTCATGTTCTTTCTCCCTCTCAAAAATAAATAAACATTAAAAAAAAAAAAAAGGATTGTTGTAGAATCCAGTATTATGGGACCTGCTCAGCTAGCCTATTTAAGTTTTGATATCCATATCCTTGGACTAACTTGAAAATGAATAGCATAAGTTCAAAATTTCTGCCTGCATTAAATTAAAAATAAGAGTTTCTAAATATTTTTTATTCTTGTGTTAAGATCATAGGTAATCTTAGTTCAGGTGTTTCTTAACCTGATTATTAAAAAACAAAATAGGAGTAAAAAATAATTCATCTGGCAAATGTACTGTTTGTAGATAGTAGCCACTTTTAAAACCACATTTCTATTAAAATTGTTCTTAGATTTACAGCACCTGATATCTGGACCCAGCTGAGCTTTTATTTTACAGATCAAAATGCATAGATGAAAATACATTATAATATTAATGAAGCCGTTCAAGTTTAGCCTGAAGAGATTTAAAATTTCCTGTGATGGTTTGTACTGCTACTGACGAGCTCATAGACTGAAGCTCAACCAGATAACCACAGATAGCATCCAGGGACAGATTTGTAAATCTTCTCCTGTAAAAGAAAAGATACCTGATCAACTATCAATACATTCAGAAACATTTCCTCTCCCCTTTCTCACACGGGAGTTTGCTTTTTTTTCTCCCAAGAAACATTTCCTCCCATAAGACTTCTCTCCAACTTCTGCTAATTTTAGTACAGTCCCACAAAGAGCAAGGATTATAGGATTAACTAAATGATAAATAAATGAAAACAGACAAGAAATGCAGGAGATAGGTGAATTACCACATAGCCACCATTTTCCTTTGGAAGATTATTATAATGGGAAAGAAGCAATTAAGTATGACTCCTAAAATGAAATTATTTACATTTTTTTGGTCTTTTCAAACAAATATACCTTGAAATGACCAATAATATCACAAAGACATAACTGAACTACACTAAGTCACTAATTCAAAACAGAAGCAGTGTAGAAGTAATTCATAACTCATATCACTTTACCTATAGAAAGGATTTAGGACAAGGCTTGAAAAACGGTAAAAACTCTAACCTTTTATACATGCTAATTGGTATCATTCAACTAGTCAATCTCCACATCTTCCTTCATTCTCTCCAAGTTAGCTGCCCAGATACCTATTAGAAACATTTGAAACGGTTATAGTTACCTCTCACAATTTAAAACTTGGCTAGGATTCTCAACATATCTTGCCAATAGCACATGTATGCAATCCAAAAGGTGCAGTGGCTTCTTCATTCTGTTCCAGAATGGATCCTATAAAGAGAATATACATCATGAGTTATAAAGCAAACTGTGTCAACTGATTTTTCTTTTCTTTTTTGTCAACTGGTTTTTTAATCATTTATGTTTCTCTTCTTGATAGCTGTGACATCACTTTTACTTTACACCTATGCACACTTAGTCTGATACTGTAAATAAAAGACTAAACCAGTAAAGAATCTTTTTAATTAAAAAAAATGTTTTTCTCATTTTTTTATTTGAGGAGGGGGTGGGGAGAGAACAGAGAGAGAGAAAGAGAAAATCTCAACCAGGCTCTATACTCAGCACAGAGCCCGATGACCCTGGGATCATGACCTGAGCTGAAACGCTCGACTGACTGAGCCACCCAGGCGCCCGTGCTGAAACCAAGAGTTGGACACTCAACTGACTGAGCCCGTGAACCAGTGAAGAATCTTAATTCTAGTTCTAGTCTTACCAGTTACTAGCTATGTGACTTGAGCCCTTGTCAGATGTAGCAGAAAATGGGGATACTACTACTTGCTCATTTCCCATCGTAGGCTCATTGTGGGGCTTAAATGAGATATACAAGAGCCTTGTAAAGCACTCTATAAACGTTTTGATGGTGCTACCATAAAAGAATGATATATACGTCAACAAGATTTCATTTGGATCTTTTATCTTAGGATAAAAATTAGAAAATACATAGTCTGATAAGGCTCAATGTGGTAAGAAAGATTTTTATTTACATTGAGGTATAACCGACACCTATTTGTTTCAGGTGTACATTGTAACGATTCGCTATTTGTTTATACTGAGAAATGATCACCATAAATCTAGTTACCAGGCATCACCATCACAGTTAACAAAAGTTTTCTTTTCTGGTGGTGAGGAAGATGTTTGGTATATTTTAAATGAAGTTATAAGGAATAAATACACTGTTATTTTGTTTTGTTAAAGTAAATGGTAATTCTTTTTTTTTTTAAAGGTTACAATTTACTTAAAAAAAAAAATTTTTTTTTAATTTATTTTTGACAGACAGAGAGACAGAGCACAAGTGGGGAAGGGGCAAAAAGAGACGGAGACAACAGAATCCGAAGCAGGCTCCAGGCTCTGAGCCATCAGCACAGAGCCCGATGTGGGGTTCGAACTCCCGAACTGTGAGATCATGACCTGAGCCAAAGTGGGACGCTTAACCGAATGAGCCACCCAGACGCCCCATTAAATGGTAATTCTTTATGGGTTTAGCCTATTCCACCAAGAGTAAAGCAAATATAACTATATTTACTAATATTATCAAATATTTTATTTTTATAATATAAAGCAAAACAACTCATTATCGGTTTTAGAAATCTAAAGTATGATAATTTATGTTCAACAAATGAAGCAAATTTCTGATCGATTTTATCATATGAGATATAAATAAAAATGCTCTCCCTCTTTTATCCAGAAAATGTTCATTTACCTTAAATAAAATTATTTCGGGCTGACTGGTTGGGTCAGTCAGTTAAGCGTCCGATTTCAGCTCAGGTCATGATCTCCAAGTTTGTGAGTTTAAGCCCTGTGTTGGGCTCTGTGC
This sequence comes from Panthera onca, assembly GCF_046562875.1. Classification (NCBI taxonomy): domain Eukaryota; kingdom Metazoa; phylum Chordata; class Mammalia; order Carnivora; family Felidae; genus Panthera; species Panthera onca. The sequence goes on from NC_138339.1 coordinate 29,943,054, forward strand.
TGATAGCTCAGAGCCTGGAGCCTGCTTCAGATTCTGTGTCTCCCTCTCTCTCTGCCCCTCCCTTGCTTGCACTCTACTTCTCCCTCTCTCTTAAAGATAAACATTAAATATAATTTTTTAAATTAAAAAAATATTATTTCATTTTATTTCATATTTTCCTTACCCGTGACTTGAACAAGTGATCATATACTTCCAGTAGCCTAGGTAATGGCACTCCAATTTCATTCATTGTCTGTATTACAAAACCTACATCCCAGTTCAAAGTACAAACTTGCTGTTCTAAAAACTGCACAATAAAATCTGGAGAGGGAAAAAAATCAGAAATTAGAATTGTTAACTCCCTCCCCACCCTCAGCTTATTGAGCTATAACTGCCATATTACACTGTGTAAGTTTAAGGTATACAATGTGATGTGATACACATACATATTGTGAAATGTATACTCCAGTAAGGTTAGTTAACATGTCCTTCACCTCACATAATTACTATTTTGTTGTTGTTATAGAATTGGTAATTCCTGATACTAAAAAGTAGGCCTTATTCTCATTTTTTACTACTTGTCATGTCATAAGATTGTAACAATAACACTCACATTCATATTTATGATACTTAAAATCTGAGACTGACCAATGTGAACATCCATGGGCAAGAGGAATCACCGAAAAGGCTGCCACTGAACCTGCGTCTCCTCTAGTATTTACCATACAAAAATTTTGCATAGGTAATCAAAATTCAAAAGCCCTAAACTTCTAGTTTGAAGCCCTCAGAAGTTTGTCATTGAAAGATGGACCAAAAAAAAAAAAAAAAAAGGAAAGAAAGAAAGAAAAAAGGACTCTTCTACCCTAAACTTCGTTGGGCTCAAAAATTAAAAATCCAAGTCAGTGGGTGCCAGGGTGTCTTTGTCAGTTGGTTGTCTGACTCTTGGTCAGGTCACGGTCTCATGATTCACGAGTTCAAACCCTGCATTGGGCTCTGTGCTGACAGTGTGGAGGCTTCTTGGGATTCTGTCTCCCTCTCTCTTTGCACCTCCCTTGCTCACTCTCTCTCAAATAAATAAACATTAAAAAAAAGTAAAATAAAAATAGAAATCTAAGTCAAAGCAGAAATACCTCAAAAGAAATTATGTATAACGTGGCCTTTTTAAAATTATTAAAATTGTTAAGTTTTAATTTTGTCTTTATTTTCCTCATTAATGAAATACCATGGCAGTTTCAATCTATACTTACAAGAAAAATGGCATGACTATAATGGTTTTATTTCTTGACATCTTCAGGGAAGAGGTCCTAAATCAGAGATGGTCTATAAACAAGTCTCTATCCTCATTTAAAAAAAAAAAACAAAAAAGGGGCACCTGGGTGGCTGAGTCAGTTAAGCATCCGACTTCAGCTTAGGTCATGATCTCACAGTCTGTGAGTTCGAGTCCCGCGTCAGGCTCTGTGCTGACCACTCAGAGCCTGGAATGTGCTTCAGATTCTGTGTCTCCCTCTCTCTCTGCCCCTCCCCTGCTCATGCTCTCTCTCTGTCTCAAAAATAAATAAAAACATTAAAAAAACAAAAAACAAAACAAAACAAAACAAAAGCCCACAAAGAAAACAAACAAACAAACAAACAAAAAACAGGGGTGTCTGGGAGGCGGAGTCAGTTGGGCGGCTGACTTCGGCTCAGGTCATGATCTCACAGCTCATGAATTTGAGCCCCGTGTTGGGGTTTGTGCTGACAGCTTGGAGCCTGGAGCCTGCTTCGGAATCTGTGTCTCCCTCTCTCTCCGCCCCTCCCCTGCTCACACTCTGTCTCTCAATCTCTCTCTGTCAAAAATAAACATTAAAACAAACAAACAAACAAAAAACAATTTAGGGGTGTCTGGGTGGCTCAGTCAGTTGAGCGTTTGACTCTTGATATCAGCTCAGGTCATGATCCAGGATTGTGGGATCGAGCCAGACACTGGGCTCGGCACTGAGCATGAAGCCTACTTAAGATCCTCTCTCTCTCTCTCTGCCCCTCTCCTTGCTCGTGAGCACTCTCTCTCTAAAAACAAAAAACAAAAACAAAACCCAATTTAATGTTATGTTGTGAGCACTTTCCTGGTTCTCAACATTTTTCAAAAACACTAGGTGCTTAACATTCTACGTTATGGGTGTATTTGTTAATTTACAGTTGAAGAAAACATTATACATTGGCAAATGGCTAATAATTAAGAGTCACTACATAGATAACAATTATTGTCAGTATATTTGGATAAGAAAGGGGTTCAAAATTGCATTTTTAACACAACTATCTACTATTTTAAAGAAAAATATGTCCTCAGTATAATAGACTGCAGTTGAATTAATCACAGATTGCCCATGCAGAAAAACACCAGCCATTTTTCTTTTCTCCTTGAACTTGCATAGCGTTACCAACAATATAATCATAACAGTTTGTTAGCACTATTTCCAGATAGATATATAAACTTGGAAGGTCAAAGAAAGTTTCCTATCTATTTATCAACAAATTTCTGCTATCTTTGGAAGTCTTTCTGGAGAGGCAGAAATAAACTGCTGAGCTAAACAGCAACAAAGAAACAATTCGACTCTGAAGAAAATTGCATTTCCACTGCAATGAAGAAAACCATCAAAAGAAAGCAAAACACCTCTGATAGCACTTAAGGTTATTGCTTACCTAAAGGAAAGAAGCGAGGTGTGCCAGCATAAATTTTGCCAAGGAGCACAACCTTGAGACTAAGAGCATGCATTCTATCCGGGGAGCTCAACGTCACACTTTCATTCAATTCTGCAAGAAAAAGACACGCCATTAGAAACCTAAATTGTTTTTTAATGGGAAATGTTTAAATTGGCTATTTTATTCTGTTTCAAGGTACAAATGCCCTAGAAATGATTCTAATATAATGAGCAGATACTGGGGCGCCTGGGTGGCTCAGTCGGTTAAGCGGCCGACTTCGGCTCAGGTCATGATCTCACGGTCCGTGAGTTCGAGCCCCGCGTCGGGCTCTGTGCTGACAGCTCGGAGCCTGGAGCCTGTTTCAGATTCTGTGTCTCCCTCTCTCTGACCCTCCCCTGTTCATGCTCTGTCTTTCCCTGTCTCAAAAAATAAATAAAACGTTAAAAAAAAAAAAAAAAAAGAGCAGATACTGTGTTTCTGTTAGTGTTTGAAATACTCTTGTCTTACCAGGGCGTTCGTTACAGGATTCTGGGAAAGTGTCTCAGAATCCCTTATTAAGAAGTACAACCACAGAGGCTGCTGACTGGCTCAGTCAGTTGTGAGTCTGACTCTTGACTTCGGCTCACATCATGATCTTACAGTTCTTGAGTTTGAGCCCTGTGTCAGACTCTATGCTAGCTGTGTGGAGCCTGCTTGAGATTCTCTGTCTCCCTCTCTCTCTGCCCCACCCTAGCTTGCGTGCACCTCCCTCTCTCTCAAAATAAATCAACAAACATTAAAAAAAAAAAAGTACAACCACAAAAATGACACATCCTTTTCTCTGAGAGCCCTCTCCAGTATAAACTGAGGTCATTCTCTGGAGGACCACCCTTTGCCATGTCTACGTACCCTCCACTCACCCTCTACTCTAGATACAGGAGAGCCACTAGCAGCTTGCATTCCTCTACCAAGTCACTAAATAATGTATGCTAATATACCCATAAGTGAGCACTTACCTTTCTCTATGATATCTTGCCAAAGTGTCTGCACCAATATAGGGTCTGAATAACCAGCACAATGAATTATTGCAAGCTTACACTCTGCAAGTTTAAACGGGTCAGCAAATTCCCCATAAAGCTGTCAGAGAAAATGTCATCATTATACATGCAACCAGAGGTCAGCAGTCAGAAATTAACAGTGATGCACTCTTTTGACAATTAAAAGTAATCAAGGATTTTATTCAAAGTTCCTAATACATGATACAAAGACATGATGACATACAGCTGTCATAACCCCCGATTAAGAATGGTGAAGACACGGTAAATACATTTAAATAGATTTCAACATCTGTGCCTTTTTCCCCCCTTGGCTGGCAGGGAGATACTGCAATGATATTTCTTTTATAATTAGTGTTGTCTAAACTAGGGTTTCCAAAATCTTGGAAATACTGACAAATCTCAGAGTGTTTCACAGTATTTGGAGAAATGTTCAAGAATAATTGAAAAAGGAATTGCTCAGAAATACAGAGTGGGAGAGGCTTGAAGATACAAGGAAACATAAATTACTTTTCCAAGACAAGAAACAAGGCCATAAAATAGATGGCAGGAATTTTAACAAAGCCCCATGTGAGGCTGATAGATTTTTGGTAGAAAATGGCCTGCAAAGAGCAAGTAAACTCTTCCTAAGAGTAAGATACCACAGCAGTGATTTGTCAGCCCAGCAACATGCTCCCAAGAATGGCTTATCTTATTTTGTGGAGATAGATTAATCTTTCCCATGAAACACAGAGTAGAACACAAAAGAAACAAGGAATCTGTAGATATTAGGTGACTGCTAGAGTAATTCAACTAGCTTTTTTATTACCTTAGTTATGTCCATTAGCTCGGAATCCAGCTGAGAAATTGCATCCTGTACTGAAGAATGATGGGAATATTGCCTTTGTAGTGTCTCTTGTATCTGAAGTTGGATCCTAGCAACCTAGTTTGGATTAAAAAAAAGCAAGTCTTATGTTCTTTATGATAAATCAACAAGTACTTGAAGGAATGATTCCTAGTATCTGAGTTTAAGTTTGTTAAAGTAAAACTAACGTATACAAAACAGCATAGTGACTATAGTTAATAACACCATAGTGCATATTTGAAAGGTGTTGAATAGAACTTAAAAGCTCTTATCACAAGAAAAAAAATTGTAATTATGTATGATGATAAATGTTAACTAGACTTAATATGGTGATCATTTTGCAATATCTAAAAATACTGAATCATTACATTACACATCTGTAATATGTTAGATGTCAATTACACCTCAATAAGAAAAATGTGTAAATAAAGACCTAAGAGACCAGCAACTCTTCATCACAACATAAAAGATTTCAAAGGAAGTATACTGTGGCAGAGAGCCTATGCTACCTCTAACATTCGTTCTTCCCATGACTGTAGCCAGACAATACCTACATTATACTTCTCAACTCCTTTGCAGGGAGATACGGTATAAAATTAAGTTCTCTTCAAAGGAATGTGAGTGGAAGTAAAGTATGTCACTTCAGGGTTTAGGTCTTTAAGAGAGTGAATATGCGTCTTACATGTTTTTTGTTTTCTAACTCCCTTTGAGAGAAGAAAAAGATAAGACCATAGGAGACAATAAAGCTGTAAAATAGGGTCTTGAAATCAATCAAGTGGAAGAAAGCCAATGGCCAATCAGGAACACCCACTCTGTGGATATTTGTGAATGACGAATAAGCTTTTGTATTTGGACCATTATATACTTCTGGGTCTCTTAATTAGGGCAGTTTAACCTACTCTATTTCATATATCTACTCATTAGCTTCCAGAATAGATGGTAATTGTGATATAATGTCCTTGGTGTTGGAACAGTTGGAAAAAACCTTCAAAAATGCCACAGAGAAAAAATTTTAATTACAGTAATGTGCTGTGACCCAAGTGCTACAGACTTAAAATCTTTTAAAATATTTATATCTAAATATGAAAATAAACACATGTAGGCAGAAGAGACTAGAATAATGCTGACTGCTACTGACCTGTTATTGACTGGAAGGAAGAAGGAAAAATGGAATAAATGTGGCTACTGATCAATGCAGACAAAGCTTAAGTATCTTTAGCACTTACTTCCATTTTTTCTTCTAATTCATGAAGGAATTCACCATCTGCGGCTATTGATGAAATGGCAGTGGAACTTTTGGCACTAAGAATGGCTCGAGCAATGTACTCTAGTCGCTGCTGAAGTGAAATTTCTGTGCTGGGAGGAAAAACTCTTATTTTATTTATATGAATTCCTAAGGATCCAATATACAAATATATCAATTATGACACATTATTTTTTATACACCAAATGAACATAAAAGGCCATTTAAAACTTGAAAAAATTATTACAGGATTTCTAATAAAAGAGATCTACAATTTAAGGCAACAAATAAATACTTAAGTTTATAGCCAAAAAAGTTACATCCTATTTTAAAACTTTAATTCAGTATATTAAAACTTGGATTCTTCTAAAACTAAAATTAAGGAAAACATTCTCGATTACTCCTCACATTCTTCGCTTCTCTACCTGAATATGGCCAATCTACATGTGATCATCCACAAAACAACTAGATTGACCTCTTTTTTTTCTTTTTAATTTTTTTTTTTTTTTTAACATTTATTTTTGAGACAGAGAGAGACAGAGCATGAATGGGGGAGGGTCAGAGAGAGGGAGACACAGAATCCGAAGCAGGCTCCAGGCTCTGAGCTGTCAGCACAGAGCCCGACACGGGGCTCGAACTCACAGACTGCGAGATCATGACCTGAGCCGAAGTCGGCCGCTCAACCGACTGAGCCACCCAGGCGCCCCTAGATTGACCTCTTAAAAACAAACATCCGGTTATGTCACATGCCTTCACCCACTCCTTCAACCTCTGCTCCTTCTACTTGCTCCCTTGTTCACCATCTCCAAGCCAATGACTTTTTTTTGTACTCTAAACACGATAAACTTGAATCGAATAGATTGCCTCTGCAGAGACCATTGCTCCATGCCTGGACCCCTTCCTCTGTTCTTTAACAGCTGCCTATCCGTGTCACTTAAGAATCAATTTTTATGACAATTTGTGAGGCCTCCTCTGACCAATCTTAACTAGAGCAGCTCCTCACTCTCGTCCTCATCCGGCAATTTCTACCATACTATCCTATTTTTATTGTATTCACAGACCCTGAACTTGCATGCACGAAATCTACCCACTGGAATGGGAGCTCCCTGGGAATAAAAATGGTGTTTATGTTTCTCACTACTCCTTGAACATACATCACTGGTGCTCTGGCTGGCTGGCTGGCAGATGTCAGAAAGCCCCAAACATGTATCCATCTCCATGGTTACCATCTTTAGTCCTTTCCAATCCCCTAACTCTATCAGATGTGGTTCTTTGACATTATAAAGTGACTTGGCATTAAAAACAAACACGCTAATTCATTTGGTTGGTGGGAACCTCTCAAAGCAACCAGTATTAAATGTAACTTTTGATATCCCCATTACTTTCAATTTGAATCAGGAAAAAACTAGCTTTTCCTTTCAGAGATCTCAAACTGTCCTTCTGTATAACTATGGCTTCCATATTTTCTCCCTCCCTGCTCCCCCCTGCAAAAAGCAAAAGGGAAAAAGAATTAAGTCCTTTCTCCCTTCTATCTTTCAAAGTACAGGTGTAGAGGACAGTTACTTCGCACTCACCATCTCTTAATGTTGCACATAAAGGACTATTTTAGGAGTCTGTTTAGTACATTTAGAACCCATTTCTGAAGGAGCTTCCCTTTCTTTCCCCTCTCATCTCTAAAAAATACATACTTGAATTAAACATATTAAAAGTGGTAACATTTCTAAATTACTTAAAATAGAACATTCTATAACTACAAATTTATTTTTTGCAGACTATATATACAAAAAGTATAGTGATAAAAAGTAACATTATAGTTGGAAAGATATTTTATTGTGGAGAGAGATGGTAAGCTGAGAGGTAAATTGTGGATGGACAGGGTATCTCACATGAGGAAGAAATTCGGTTACATTGTATTATGTATAATGAAAATATGGATAACAAGTATTCTTCAAAGTCAGAGAATTTCTGAATACTTAATAACAATAAAATTATTGTTATAACAAGGAAAAAGGACAATAAATACTAATGGAAGAGCAATTAAGAACACATATATACATACTCACATTTCCTATTAGTCACATCTAGACTCTTTAAATTTATTTTACTTTATTGTATGTACATATATATGTATGTATTTTTTTTTTTTTTTTTTTTTAATGTAAGCTCTATGCCTATGGTGGGGCTTGAATTCACAATCCTGAGATCAAGAGTCACAAGCTCTACTGACTGAGCCAAACAGGCATCCCCATAAATGACCATTCTCATTAATTTGGTTTAATAACCGCTTTGCTTCAACAACATCCTCCTCCTAACTTAACTGATCTACGGTTTTTAGAAATAGCACTTGCATTATTTTAGCAAAGAAAATTCCAAATGAAAACACAGGGTCAAATTAATGATCTATCCAGATTGTATTAAATCGTATTTTGAGGGTTGTCTGGGTAGCTCACAGCTCAGTTGGTTGAGTGTCTGACTCTTGACTTCAGCTCAGGTCATGATCCCAGGGTTGTGGGATCGAGCCCCACAATGGGCTCTGTGCTCAGTGGGGAGCCTGCTTAAGATTCTCTCTCTCTCTTCCCCTCACTTGCTCTTTCTCTAAAAAAAAAAAAAAAATTGTTTTTTGATATGATAATCGAACTAGAAATGTCAATGCTTTCTTTAACGAGATTCTTAATAATCTTCAACATATATGCTCAAAACTTTTTCAGTAATTTAAAACAATGTGAGAGCAGAGGAAATAAGTCTAGAATTAGTAAAACATTTAAAATTGTAAAGCCTTTGAGAAGTTTTTGTCCTTTTAATTAAGAATACTAATTAACTGCTTTTAGTAGGAAAGAATCTAAAGACAAACTTTAAAGAAAAGTTTCAGGGGGTGCCTGGGTAGGTCAGTTGGTTAAGCGTCTGACTCTTGATTTCAGCTTGGGTCATGATCTCATGGTTCATGGTTCATGAGTTCGAGCCCCACATCAGGCTCTATGCAGATGGCACAGAGCCTGCTTGGGTTTCTCTGTCTCCCTCTCCCTCTGCCCCTCCCCCAACTCTCTCTCTTTCTCAAAATAAATAAGCATTAAAAAAAAAAAAAAAAAAAGGGGGCGCCTGGGTGGCGCAGTCGGTTAAGCGTCCGACTTCAGCCAGGTCACGATCTCGCGGTCCGTGAGTTCGAGCCCCGCGTCAGGCTCTGGGCTGATGGCTCGGAGCCTGGAGCCTGTTTCCGATTCTGTGTCTCCCTCTCTCTCTGCCCCTCCCCCCGTTCATGCTCTGTCTCTCTCTGTCCCAAAAATAAATAAAAAACGTTGAAAAAAAAAAAAAAAAAAAAAGGATTTAGAAGACAGTTTGGATAGAGAAGGTATTGGGTATTTGGTACCTTCTATACACTATGAAAAACAAAAAGAGAAAACTGTAAACTTTCAGTCCAAGTAAAAGCATTAAAATTCTACATGCATATAAGCTGAATGAGGTTTTCTTTCTTTCTTTTCTTTTGTTTTTTTGTTTTTTTTTAAGTAGACTCCATGTCCAACATGGGGCTAAAACTCACAACCCTGAGGTTGAGTTACAAGTTCTACCAACTGAGTCAGCCAGGTGCTATTTATTTTCTGAAATCTGGATGTAACTAGATCTAGGTTAGTTATCAATCATTCTTCACAGTGAGAATATTATACCATACCTATGCATGTCAGCCAATTTGGACAGTACACGAGCAGCATTACTAAAGCTTCTGTTCTTTTCATAATATCTCCACAGTAAATCCATATAACGAACTTTGTTTTGATCAACTTTGGCCATTCGGACTAGATGTGGCTCCAGAAATGGAGAAGCAATCTGCAAATCATACAGTTACTCAGAAACATTTTCTAACTATTTACTTGCTCTTTATGTAGTAACTATAACATTTTAAGACTACAGGTGTGCCGTGTTTCATGAATACATTAGCAAAATTATAATCCAACAGAGGACAGTTTTTCTCATTATATATGTTATGACTTTTGTTTTATCAGAGTTAAAGAGCTGCTATGATACTTAAATGAAGCTGATTAAAATAATTACAATCCAATTATAAATCTTAATAAACTTTGAAAACAGAGCTACAGATTCCTAGACTCTTAGCTCAAAGACATCCTTGCCATTATCAAATGTCATACATTTATTTTACAGACTGAAGAACACTGAGACTTAGGATAGTAAAAAGACATGTGTGAGGTCACATGCTGAATTAACACACAGGTAACACCAAGTTTAGGTCTCCTAATTCATAATCCAGTGATTTCCACCCCACTATATAAACAACCCATATCAGCCTTAAAATAATGAGAAAATTAGAGCAATAACTTATTTTGCCCACTAGGAAAAGATTATTACGTTACCTGGCTTTACTCTAACACCTAATGGTAGGTTCAAGATAAGAAAATGAATTTCCTGTAAATACATATATGCTTAATCCATTATGTTATGCTACTTGAAAATACAAATTAACAATATTAGAATAAAAGTATTTTTTACCTGCAATAGCTTATCTGCAAGATCAGCTTGTATTAGCCAATTATAAAGGGCGATACTAAAGAGCTCATCTTTGGATCGTTGAGACAGTTTAAGCATTTGTTCAAACTAAAATAAAAAAAAAAGTAAAAATTACCAGTTAAAGGCTGTTGCTGAACATCATGACCATCAACCTTATAAAATCCTGAAATCGAGAATCATTAAATGCTAAGTTCTCAGAGCTACTACCTCTCCCAAGAGGAGCTGTCACCACTACTAAACAATGTAATTTCAGAATAAACAATGAACATAACTAAACAATGTAATTTCAGAATAAAAATATGCTATGTCTCTTACATGATGTCCTGCTTCTTCATTACTCAGCATATTGGGGTCAGATGACAGTACTGGAGGCCCAGGTTTTTTGGGTACACTGGGAGACTGAGGAGCAGCCTTACTTTGATTTACCAGTTCTTGAAGCGTGTCTGTAATACACTTGTAACTGTTTAATCTGAAAAAGAATGGAAAAGGAGCAACTGCATTATTTAATGAGACAGCAAATGACTTATCTAATTTAAATACACAGAAGAATTTGAAGACTATTTTGGGAAACAGATGTATGTACACACATATATTTGGATAAAATGATACAAATTGTATACTTTTTCTAGGTTTTAGAAACATCTGGTTAACCAAAAAAGACTGAAGTCATAAAAATGAATGTATCAATAAAATCACATTTTAGATAGATTATATATTTTCTTTGTGGACACACATTTTTTAACAGTCATTACTAATTTGTGAACATTTAAAAATCATCCCTTAAAATAAAATACGCATCTTCACCCAGAACCAGAAATTAGGCAGGGGAAGAGATGGTTCCAAATAAGTTAGCTCATTCATTCATTATTTGTTTAAGAGCGTGAGCACACATGAGTTGGGGAGAGGGGCAGAGGGAGGCAGTGAGGGAGGGAGGTGGGGAGAGAGAGGGAGGGAAAGAGAGAGAGAGAGAGAAAGAGAAAGAGAGAGAGAGAGAGAGAGAGAGAGAGAGAAGAAAAGGAATCTCAGGCAGGCTCCACGCTCAGCTTGGAGCTCGATCCCACAACCCTGGGATCATGACCTGAGCCAAAACCAAGAGACTCAACTGACTGAGCCACCCAGGTGCCCCAAGTTATTTCACTTAAAATTGACATTAATAAAGTGTTATAGAAACTAGAGAGGCAAGTCCTTAAGAATATTCACCAGACTAAAACTTCTAAACTACGAATTATCCTAATTCAGTTTAAAAAAAACAAGACTTTTTTTTTTTTTTTAATGTTTATTTATTTTTGAGACAGAGAGACAGAGCATGAACGGGGGAGGGTCAGAGAGAGGGAGACACAAAATCTGAAACAGGCTCTAGGCTCTGAGCTGTGAGCACAGAGCCCGACGCGGGGCTCGAACTCACGGACCGCGAGATCATGACCTGAGCCGAAGTCGGCCGCTTAACCGACCGAGCCACCCAGGCGCCCCACAAGACATTTTTTTAAAAAAGTTTATTTATTTTTGAGAGTGAGAGCCCACATGCGTGCACATGGGGGAGGGGCAGAGAGAGAGAATCTCAAGCAGGCTCCACACTGTCAGCGCAGAGCCCAACTTGGGGCGTGAACCCACAAACTGTGAGATCATGACCTGAACCAAAGTCAGATGCTTAACCAACTGAGCCACCCAGGAGCCCCTAAAACAAGACATTTTTAAATGAAAGCAAAATCCAACTTTATGAGTGTACTTAAAATATTATTTCCTAATACAGTACTATCAATCAAACTTTACACCAAGAAAAGTCTGTAAGTCAACAATCTGCTAAGGTGATGAAACTTGCCTTTCTTGGAAAGCCTGCAGGCCCACAAGGTCTTCTTCTGGTTCTCCATGTTTATAGAAATGAAGTCCAAGACCCTGAGGATCTTTTTTTTCTGCAGCAGTAAGAGAGAGCTCCACCACACCCTCATAAAAACGGACTAATGAGAAAGGAAAAGGACCAAGTTAAGGGTTATTACTAGGCTGGATGTGTTTTCCCTTAGCTGGTTTATAAAAATACTGATCAAGGCTATTATTTCTCTACTGTACACTGGTCACCTGATGACAGTATCATATAAGATATGTCTGGTGAATCTACCAAAGAACAAGGTATCAATATGCCTAAAATGCAGCTATTAAATATATCTTCTTCATTGGAAAAACATTTTCATAGTTAGAATAAAAGGGAAGGTTTCAGTTCCTGGATGGAAAAAAAAAATCTCGGAGTTCAAAACAATATCTGTGCTAACAGTTATTACTTTTACATGTTAGATTTGATTTAAAGTAATTTTATTTTATTTTTAAAAGATTATTTACTTATTCTGAGAGAGAGAGAATGCCCTCACGTCACAGGGAAGGGACAGAGAGAGAGAGAGGGAGAGAGAGAACTCCTAGCAGGCTCCCTGCTGTCAGCATGGATTCCCAACTCGGGGCTCAGATCTCACTAAACGTGAGATCATGACCTGAGCTGAAATCAAGAGCTGGACATTTCACCAACTGAGCCACCCAGGTGCCCCTAAAATAATTTTAAAGCAAGCAGACAGGTACTATTTTAAAAATTAGTCAGAAGAATTTAAAGCATCCAAAAAATAAATGTAACCCAGGAAGCTATCTAATACAGACAGTAGTTTAACTGGACAAGGACTGAAACTCCAGTGTGGGAAAGTTACGTTTCAAGATATAAAAAGAGCACAATAGATTTTGCAGAGGCTAGTACAGTCATCAAATACTAAAACACAAGGCATGAATTTCCTGTGTGGTATCACTTGGGCAACTGAAGTTGAAGGAGGATTTGCTTTTGGGAAGAAGCTCTTCATCAGTAACTTGTTCCGTCATTTGTCCCCCGAGGAAGGAACAAGGTATGAACATTTTGTTTCTCACCTTGTCTATACTGAGCACAAACATTGGAAAGGTCCACTTGATTGCTGATTTTTTGATATTCCTTTAAGGATTCCCTTAACATTCTTTCCTTTTCAATCTTATTTTGAACTTGTCGGGAACGCTGCAGAAGTTCATTTGCCTAGAATTAGAGATGACAAGAACTTAAGATATAAAATTCAGCACACAGATGATGCTATCAACACAAGTTTTGATCTGTGTCTCAATACAAATCTCACGAAAAAATAAAAACTCTACAAACTTACTTCTTCTTAATTTTAGGCAGAAAAATTTTTGACCAAAAAATCCTAGCTATTCTTAATTCCTCTCACAAATATTTAAATCAAGATAGCTTTTGACTGGTAAATCTCTTGCCTAGTCAATACATTATTGGTCAGCAGGCAGTCCATTGTGATACTGATTTTTTAAATTATTTTCACCTGTAGGAAAGGATCAATAAAAATTGCCCAATTAACTCTAATTCATTACAGACTTAAAGTTTTAGTGATTTTTAATTTCTAAGGAGAAACATTACTTAACCATTTAAAAATATATGCTCTAGAAATGCTATCAAAATTCTTTATGAAAAACTTAAATATACAAGGATTTTAAGAAATGATATATTCCAATCCCTTATGCACAAAGACTCTGAGGCCAGGAGAGGTTAAGAGACCTACCCAAGGGACTTCATATGTTAAGTAAAAGACGGTTCCCGATTCCAGTTCTAGTGGGTTTTTCATACCATGAAACCTCCTGTAAGAAATACTAATATAGCTACTAAAGCATCATACCTTAGAGCAAACTGCGTCATCAGTGCTATACAGAAGGGGGCAGATGTCCTGTAAGTGTAAGCTAATGCCATCAACAGCAGCATTATCTCTGATGTAGCAGTTGATAAGAGAAGCAATTAATGCCCCAGTCAGTTCCTTGTCCCTGATGACCAGATCTTTAAATGTGGTAATTTTCAGTTGCTCCTGAAATTCCTAGAAGTATGAGAAAAATCCTTTTTTTCTATCACAGAGGAATATCCTTTTTCCACCCAGAATAAAATTTCCTTAATAATTAATAAATTAACCAAGACATTAATAGATTCTTTTTTTTTTTTTTTTTTTTTTTTTAACATTTATTCATTCTTGAGAGACAGAGCATGAGCAGGGGTGGAGCAGAGAGAGAGAGGAAGACAGAATCTGAAGCAGGCTCCAGGCTCCGAGCTGTCAGCAAAGAGCCCTACGCGGGGCTCTAACTCACGGACTGTGAGATCACGACCTGAGCCAAAGTCGGACGACCTGAGCCAAAGTCGGACGCTCAACAGACTGAGCCACCTAAGTGCCCCGACATTAATAGACTCTTTAATTAAAAAGAGAAGATATACTATACAGACCAACCCATTTTTGCAAATTTTCACAGAATCATACAGAGTTGAAGAACCCATGGTGTGACCAGTCCAAATATCTCAATTTACAAATGAGCAAAGTAAAACCTAAGCAGAACCAAAATTAGAGACAGGTCTCCCGATTTTAGTCATAACCAGGAAAGAATAATCACTTAGCTATATTAAAAAATCTTGGGCTTATGTTTATTTTTCCTTAATGTTAGAATTCTATTTAAAGCCTTCCAGCATGGGAGTTTGATCTCATTTTGAACAAATTTGCTTATTAAACCTAAGCTCTATAGTACTGTGATGATTTATGCTATAGTAAAATATTCTGTTTAATGTTTATTTATTTTTGAGAGTGAGAGACAGTGTGAGGGGGTGGGGCAGAAAGAGAGGGAGATACAGAACCCAAAGCAGGCTGTCCGCACAGAGCCCGACACAGGGCTCGAACTCACGGACCATGATATCATGACCTGAGCCAGAGTTGGACGCTTAACCGACTCAGCCACCCAAGCGCCCCTGTCAAATATTCTGTTGAATGCTTTACTACTATTTCTTTTTTCTAAAATTTCTGCTCAAATCCAATCTACGTTCCAATTTTTTGAACTAATATTTAATTTGCATTCCTTGAACATAAATCCATGATGTGAGGAAGGAAGCTTTGAAGATAGATCACGAAAAAGACATCGAGCCTTAAAATTTACCGACATTATGTTTACCACCCAATAAAACTAAAAATTAATCTACCTGGCATAGAAAAAAATGGCTTTCATAGTTAAACACATTTGCTTGAGTTTTTAAAAGGCAAAAAAAGTACAAAAAACAAACAAAACCATTAACAAAACTATGCACTGGACACTTCTGGGAAGAATGAGGGGAATTGCCTTTTAACTTTGAAAATTGGTACTCAAAAGTCAAGAATTAAACATTTCAGGATAACTAAATAGACTAGAGGATAAGGGAAAATTTTTTTAAAAAGGTTTATTTATTTTGTGTATGAGAGAGAGAGAGAGAGTGAGTGAGTGTGAGAGCATGTGAGCAGGGGAGGGGCAGAGAGAGAGAGAGAGAGAGAGAGAGAGAGAGAGAGAGAGAGAGAGAGAGAGAGAATCCCAAGCAGGCTCTGCTCAGGGCTTGATCTCATGAACTGTGAGCCTAAATCAAGAATCAAGAGTTTGATGTTTAGCCAACTGAGTCACCTAAGCGCCCCAAGGGATTTTTTTTGTTGTTATTTATTTTGAGAGGGAGGGAGAGCAAGCAAACGTGCAAGTGGGGCAGGGGTAGAGAGAGAGGGAGAGGGAGAATCCCAAGCAGGCTCCATGCTGCGGGGCTGGATCCCACAACTATGAGATCTTGACCTGAGCTAAAATCAAGAGCTGGATGCTTAAATGACTGAGCCACCTAGGAGCCCAGGAAAAAAAAAATTTTTTCATAGGAGTACAGTGATTAAGTATGGAAGAAATCACACATTGAGAAAATGATCACTTTATAATCCTAAATGAAATAATTGATTCAGATAATGATTCATCAAACGGTTGATGAAAGTTGGATGGGGAATTTTACACTGGCAGTACCTAAATCCAGTCATCAATCTTAGTATCACTAAAAGTGGGACAACAGTATCACCAAAAGGGTACAATTAAACCTTCTGTGTCTCCTAATAACTACAATCTGACACACTAACCATTTCATACGAAGTATTCTTTTCATCCTCAAATAAACTGACCTGAATTTAATCAAGGCTCTGTAGACTTAAGTTCCATTTTACAGAAAATACAGGAAACAGAGGGACAAGTTCACTCCAAGGAAGAAAAGATAACTTCAGAATGTTAAACATTCTTCGACCAATAACCTGATTCCTTCCTGGCAACAGCAAGGGAAAAAGAAAGGAAAATGGCTCTGGACTGACAGAGATTTAAGAGAAATAACAATCAAATTCAACAAGCGAACCAACTGTTTAGATTTTGATTTGAAAGACTCAATCTGTAAAAAGATATTTTTAAGACCGAGAACTTTGTTTTATCAAAAAACCATATATATATATATATATATATATATATATATATATATATATATTTTTTTTTTTTTTTTTTTTTTTTTTTTTTTTTAAGTAGGCTCCATGCCCAAGCGGGGGGGGGGGGGGGGGGGTGTTGAACTCATGACCCTGTGATTAAGACCTATGCTGAGATCAACAGTCAGATGTTTACCCAACTGACTGAGCCACCTAGGTGTCCCTATTGTTAATACTGCTAAATATGATAATAAAATTGTTATTCAAAGAAACGTCCACCTTTTATTTTTATTTTTTAGAGAGAAAGAGAACGTGAAAAGTGGAGGAATCCCAAGCAGGCTCCACTCTCTCAGCATGGAGCCCGACTTGGGGCATGATCCCATGAACTGTGAGATCATGACCTGAGCCGAAATGAAAAGTTGGATGTTTAACTGGCTGAGCCACCCAGGTGCCCTAAAGAAATGTCCCTTTAAAATTTTTATTTTATTAAAAAATTTATTTATTTATTATTTTTTTCAGGCAAACTGCCACATACAAATACAGTGCCTCATTTGGATGTCTGGAACCTTGGAAGCTTGACTCACCTACTTCTCCTACAAATGGACCTTGAGAGCTTGTTTGGAGATTTTAGTAGGGGAGCACAGCTATTCATATACCCTTGACCAAAGAATAGTCCTCCTCTATCAGGGAAGATCATCTTCTGAGCACACAGCTTTGAAAGGAAAGCACATGGAATGTTGAGGGAAGAATGGGACACTTGCTTAGCCAGTCAGATAGGCCAAGTCAACAGTGGTGATCAATGGGGCTGACAGATGTCACAGCCAGGTCGCTCTTGCATCCCACCATTTTTTAGAAATACATAGTAGGCATGCCTGTGTGGCTTGGTTGGTTGAGCGTCCAACTCTTGATTTCGGCTCAGGTCATGATCTCATGGTTCGTGGGATCGAGCCCTGTATCAGGCTCTGCACTGACAGTGATAAGACTGCTTGGAATGTTCTCTCTCTGTCCCTCCCCTGTGCTTGCACATTCCTCAAAATAAATAAGCATTAAAAAAAGGAACTACACAGTAAAGTATATAGACATGAAATGACATGATGACTAGGATCATCCTTAAAGTAATTCAGTAAAGAAAATAGAGAACAGACTAATGAGAGTTGATAAAATCTTGAAAATGCTGAATACAAGTAAAGCGTATATGGGGACTATAATGTAGTATTTATTCTTGTGTATGTTTAGAGATGTTCACAGATGTTCACATTTAGGGGTGCCTGGCTGGCTCAGAAGGTAGAGCATGTGACTCTTGATCTCAGGGTCATGAGTTCAAGCAGGTGTGCAGCCTACTTAAAAAAAAAAAAAAAAAATAGAAATGTTCACAATTAAAACATAGATAGGAATACATTCCCCCCAGTGGAATGCCTAACATTTATATAAATGCAAATTACCATTATACTTAAAAAGGATTCAAATGAGGACAGCAAAAGAAATATGAACCATTCATTTCTTACAATGGTAAACACCTTTCTTTAAACGGAATGTTTAGAGGAGCGTGGATGGCTCAGTCGGTTAAGGGTCTGACTTTAGCTCAGGTCAGGATCTCATGGTTCATGGGTTTGAGCTCCACATCGGGCTCTGTCCTGACAACTCAGAGTCTGGAGCCTACTTTGAATTCTCTGTCTCTCTCTCAAAAATAAACATTAAAAAGAAAATTAAAAAAAAAACAACAAAAAAAACGTTTAACTCATTGGACTCTTTGAAATTACATGCAAAAATTTTGTGTATGTGTATGCATTCTTTGAGGGTGGGGAGAGTTTTGATCAGACTGCCAAAAGGATCTGAAGTCCAAATAAAGGTTATAATCTATTTAAAAAGATATTTTTAGGGTGCCTGGGTGGCTCAGTTGATTAAGTGTCTGACTTCGGCTCAGGTCATGATCTCACGGTTCATGAGTTCAAGGCTCTGTGCTGACAGCTCAGGGCCTGGAGCCCGCTTCAGATTTTCTGTCTCCCCCCCTCTCTCCACCTCCCCCACTCATGCTCTGTCTCTCTCTCTCTCTCTCTCTCTCTCAAAAATAAATAAACATTAAAAAAAAAAAATCTTTGGTAAAGATTTCATTCACATACCAAGATAAAGTTCTCACGTATTGTAAAAACTTACAGTTTTGACCAAGTGGATCCCCCAAGTTTTCATGCTTTAGTGCAATCTTCCTATAACATACTGTCATCATAACCTAAATACTTCCGAAAATAACCCCCTCTCAAACCCAAGTGTAAGACTAAAGCTCACTCAAAAGAAAACAAATAAGCATAGTATTAACAGTATGATCTTAAGGGGAAAAAAAATCCTACCTTCTGAAGTTCTCCTACAATGACAGTGAACTGATGTTCACAAAGAAGTTTCCATAAAGCCAGAGCCTGGTATGATTTTCGAACCAACTGCTGGATTGCCTGAAGTGAAACCTTTTCACTCAGCTGAGCCTCTAATTACAAAACACAACTAATGAAGTTTTAAAAAATGACATAGTTCATTTTAAAGTAAGGCAACACTTTAACATCAATAAAAACAACTACAGTTAAAGGTGAAATCCTCATTGTTCTCCTCCCTCCCCTTATCATAGGTAACCATGATCATGACTTGAATTCATGATTTTACGTTGTCATTATGTATATGTGCTTCTGTGTGCATGTGTGTACACATAAACGACAAAAACACTGCAGTTTCTAAACAATTCACACTGATGCTTTTTCCATCCACTTGCATTTTCACAGGCTATCTATATTAAAAAACATAAATCTAGTATTACTAGATGTTCTATCATGTAAGTATACCACAGTTGGGTCCATCTTCCTCCTTAAGGATATTTATATTCCCATGCTTTGCTATTAAAACAATAGTGTAATAAACATCCTTAAGAAAGGTCTCTGGAAAGCACAGTCAGATTTTTCTAGGATTATGTTGTTTAAACCCTGGATTAAGATAAACTGGCAAAAAAACAATAAAGATAAATTGGCGATCCTGAAACCAATATTGCACTGTATGTTAACCAAAATTTTAAAAATAAATAACACACACACACACACACACACACACACACACACACAGAGTAAGACAAACTGGTGAGCCATGAAACCAGTCAGGCATGATAGCTTTTTTTCTCTTAAAAAGAAATAGGGGGGAAAAAAAAAAGGAAACAATAAAAAAGAAAAGAAATATTAGAGTATAAAACAGGTAGTTATTTCCTACAGTTTTGTTTCAGTTGTGTGTGTATGCTTTCAAACATCAGGGTCATAATGTAAAATTATTTCTCACTGTGGGGAAAAAAGTCTCATAAAGACTGCTTTATGATGTATCCTTAGAAGTGAAACTGCTGGCTTTGAATATATACATTTTCAGCTTTTATAGGATATGATCAAAATGATCTCCAAATAGTCATTTCAGTATACACTCCTAACAATTTGAATCCTCCCTTTTGTTTAAACCCTTACCAATGTTTGGTACTGTCAGGCTTAAGGCCTTAGTGAAATACCAACAGCAATGATGAAAAAAACATACAAAATAGTAAACAGAAAACAGATTTAGCAAGAACAAAAGTAAATGGCTGGGTCTCAATTAGCAAAGTTCTATCAGTCAGAATAAGTGGCTCAAACAATATAAAATTAAAAAAACTTTAAAAAAACTGCATGGCAGGCCAAATATAAATAATTATTTATAATTATTCCAATTTTTTTCTGGAATAATTGATGATTATAAGAAGTTTCCCATTCCCTTGTTCTTAGTTGTTACTATTTATAACAGACCAAAAAAAAGTTCAATTCACATTTTTAACTCTAGAAAAATGTGTTACTAATCAAGATGTGAAGAAACTGAAACACTTTGTGCACTACTAGTAGAAATGTAAAATGGTGCATGGAAAAGAGTATTGTGGTGCCTCAAAAGGTAAAAACAGAATACCATATGATCTGCCATGACCACGTTCATAGCAGAATTGTTCACAATGCCTCAGAGATGCAAGCAACCCAGTGTCCACCACCAACGGATGAATGGATCAACAAAGTGTGGTATAGGTATTCTCTGCTTTTTGAAAGTTCATGTTACATCACTGTGCTTCTATGAAAGACCTACATTACTACCTCATATCATTAACTGAAAGAAATTCAAAGAGGATTTTCGCTTTCATGGAAAAAAACCCCAAAACAGCATTCATTGTTGGTTTTGCAGTGAGCCATTACAGAAGCAGCATGCACCCCTCCAAGCACCCTCCCCAGAAACCACACGCAGCATCTCAGCGTTAAACCGCCATAGCTTTGAAATGTGTCTCTGGGCATCTGTGTTTTATTTCTAAATGTGTCCTAAGGTGGAGCGCCTGGCTGGCTCAGTCAGAAAAGCCTGATACTCTGGGGCACCAGGGTGGCTCAGTCGGTTAAGCCTCCGACTTCAGCTCAGGTTGTGATCTCGTGGTCCATGAGTTCGAGCCCCATGTAGGGCTCTGTGCTGACAGCTCAGAGCCTAGAGCCTGCTTTGGATTCTGTGTCTCCCATTCTTTTTGCCCCTCCCCTACTCATGCTCTGTCTCTCTGTCAAAAATAAACATTAAAAAAAGAAAAAAAGAAAAGAAAAGCCTGATACTCTTGATCTTGGGGTGGTGAGTTTGAGCCCCAAGATGGGTGTAGAGATTATTAAAATAAGTAAACTTAAAAAAAATGTGTCTTAACGAACAGAAAAGCCTAAGAAAGGTTATTTTTTGTGTCTGGGAATGCTCAAAAACTTTTCCATATCAATGAATGGTAATTGCTTCTTCACTTTATGCCGTTTAGCTTATGAAAGGTTTCCCAGGAACACTCCACTTTCAGGGAGCAGGGGAAACGTATATAGACATACAGTGAAATAACATTAAGTCTTAAAAAGAAAGGAAATTCTGACGCATGCTACAACACGGATGAACTCTGAAGACGTTAATTATGCTAGCTGAAATAAACCAGTTGCAAAGCTGATCGCTGTATAATTCCACTTATAGGAGGTATATAAGGTACTCAAATTCAGAGAGGAAAAACAAAAATGATGGCTGTTAGGGGCTGGGGCAGGAGAAACTGCTTCATGAGTACAGAGTTCTAGTACAGGAGGATGGAAAAAATTCTGGAGATGGATAGTGGTGACCTCTGCACAACAGTGTGAATGTACTGAATGCCAATGAACTGTATATTTAAAAATGGTTAAAATGGTAAATTTTATGTCTATTTTACAATTAAAAACTCATTAAACAAAGGTGTGTATAATGTTCTCTAGTAAAGGAAAGGAAAAAAAAATTAATGGGTTGAAAGTTATGGAAATACAAGAGATCCATATTGTCCCACTTTTCCCAACCATACTGATGTTATTTTAATAAAAAATATTTGGGTTACCAAAAAACTAAATCTTATTGAGAGATGTCCACTGTTTTCTATTCACTGAATAGAACTCTTTATTGGGGGCATGTTCAGTTAACTGATCAGAAGGAATAACTTACCATGAAACTTCCTCTGCAGCTCCTGCTGCATTTGCTGGGTATTTCCATTTTCAGGACGCATGAATCCTATTAGCCTCTGCTGCACTTTGGCAGTTGTACTAAAACAGAAATTCCAGAATTTGTGTTTTCAACAGCTTTACTGAGATAAAATTCAACCATTTAAAGTACACAATTTAGTTTTTCAAAATATACCCATAGGGTTGTGCAACTGTCACCACAGTCTAATTTTAGAATATTTTCACCCACTCCCTATTAGTAGTCAATCTCCATCTCTCCTACTCCTACCCTAAGTAATTGCTAATCTACTTTGTCTCTGTAAGATTGCCTGTTCTGGTTATTTCACACAAATGAACTAGAATACACTATAAATATTCTTTTCCTCTGTAGAATAGTGAAATAATCACTGACAAATCAATGATAATGATGTGAAACTGAAGCATTTTAATCTCTGAGATGCTTAAAGTTCCACTGAGAATAGATGGATAATAAATAATAGCTTCCTTTTATTGAACACTTGTTTTGCCTCCACCAATGATTTAATACTCCCAATTCTATAAGGTAAATATTATTAAGAATACCATTTTACATACTACCGAAAGCACTCTACATATTCAATGCAATCCCTATCAAAATAACACCAGCATTCTTCACAGAGCTAGAACAAACAATCCTAAAATTTGTATGGAATCAGTAAAGACCCCAAATTGCCAAAGCAATCTTGAAAAAGAAAACCAAAGCAGGAGACATCACAATCCCAGACTCCAAGCTGAATTACAAAGCTGTAATCATCAAGACAGTATGGTACTGGCACAAAAACAGACACTCAGATCAATGGAACAGAAAAGAGAACCCAGCAATGGATCCACAAACGTATGGCCAACTACTCTTTGACAAAGCAGGAAAGAATATCCAATGGAATAAAGACAGTCTCTTCAGCAAGTGGTGCTGGGAAAACTGGACAACGGCATGCAGAAGAATGAACCTGGACCACTTTCTTACACCATACACAAAAATAAACTCAAAATGGATGAAAGACCTCAATGTAAGACAGGAAGCCATCAAAATCCTCGAGGAGAAAGCAGGCAAAAACCTCTTTGATCTTGCCCGCAGCAACTTCTTACCCAACACATCTCCAGAGGCAAGGGAAACAAAGCAAAAATGAACTACTGGGACCTCATCAAAATAAAAAGCTTCTGTACAGCGAAGGAAACAATCAGCAAAACTAAAAGGCAACTGACTGAATGGGAGAAGATATTTGCAAACAACATATCAGACAAAGGGTTAGTATCCAAAATCTATAAAGAACTTCTCAAACTCCACACCCAAAAAACAAATAATCCAGCAAAGAAATGGGAAAAAGACATGAATTGACACTTTTCCAAAGAAGACATCCAGATGGCCAACAGACACATGAAAAAATGCTCAACATCACTCATCATCAGGGAAATACAAATCAAAACCACAATGAGATACCACCTCACACCTGTCAGAATGACTAACATTAACAATTCAGGCAACAACAGATGTTGGCAAGGATGCAGAGAAAGAGGATCTGTTTTGCACTGCTGGTGGGAATGCAAACTGGTGCAGCCACTCTGGAAAACTGTCTGGAGGTTCCTCAAAAAACTAAAAATAGAACTACCCTACGACCCAGCAATTGCACTACTAGGCATTTATCCAAGGGATACAGGTGTGCTGTTTCGAAGGGACACATGCAGTCCAATGTTTATAGCAGCACTAGCAACAATAGCCGAAGTACGGAAAGAGCCCGTGTGTGTGTGTGTGTGTGTGTGTGTGAAAAAACAGATGAAAAAACATCAAGACAAAAGCAAAAAGCAAAGAACCTACTGTAAGGTAATACTGGCACTGAGAGAAATGAGCAGATAAGAGCATTTGGGGCTCGTTTCGTGAAGAATCTGATACTTCAGCTCTTAATGTAACTTCAGGGGATGTGAAGAAAAGAATGATGAACTTTCAGGAGAAATTTTTGTTTGACAACTGATAGAGACAATAGATTTCATATTAAAAAAATTTTTGGAAAGCTAAAAAAAAGATTTTAACTTCAAAAGTATATGACTATTGAAACTATGGTAGGTATAATGTAGGATGAAGCAAATTATTATATCAATATTAATAGAAAATAAGATTTTTAGGGAAAAAGCAATACAAAAATAAAAGAAATGGAGCAAAACCCTGTAATTTTAAACCTTTCACAACAGTACAAACTCGCAATTTTATTAGAAAATACAGACAAAACAACATACAGCATGACTAGTAGCAAAGAACACCTCTAGCTATAATCCTTAACACCCTTTCCTACCAAAAGAAATCAGGGTTCCCTGGAGAAATGGCTGATTCCAGATAGAGGACAGGAATTGTACCAAATGAACCTAGAACATCTTGTCATATTAGGAAGCAAAGAAGTTACCAAAGAAAACTCAAAATACTGACAGAAAACTGTCAAAACTCAAGCAGACTGAAGAGGCAAAACATTGGGACATCTTGCATTACAAAAACAATCTGCAGTGAATGAAACACGCTAAATACATTTAAAACCACGTATTCATAACGGTTATTAATAAAAACCTTGACTGATGGCACCAGCCTAGATGGAGTAAGCCTGCTACAGCCTCTTTCACTGACTACAAAACCGAAAACCCTGGATGGAATACAAAGAGCAACTACTCACTCAGGACTCTGAAAAGTCAGTTAAGTGCAAACAGACTTAGCTGGGAAGTCAAAACTCAAATGACAAGCCATTCATACTGGGATTTTCCCGTACTCCTTTATTTTGGCTTTGTTCAAAAGTGAACTGAGTTTCAAAAGTGTATGGACAAAACAAAACAAAACAAAACAAAACAAAACAAAACTGTATGGGCAGTAAATCTCCCAGGGAACATGCAGCAATGTCTGGAGACATTCTAACTGTCACAACTGGGGAGGACTACTGGTATCTAGTAAACAGAGGCCAAGGATACTCATAAACATCCTATAATGCATAGGACAGTCCCCTCAATGAATAATTACCCAGTCCCCAGCATCTTCAGTCCCGAGGCTGAGAAACCCCGGAACAGATAAACTGGGAAAAGGGGGCTTGTGGTCCCAAAAGTTTGAAGCAAATCAGTTCTTTCTCTTGATGACTTGCCCCAAAGGTACCACCATTTCCACAATACTATGACATCAAAGGAGTGAAAAATGAAAGGAAACACTAGCTTTCTATCCCGAGGACCAGCAAAAGGAGTTCCTGGGGGCTAGAGAATTGTGGGAAATCAGAACAAAAAGGGGCTGGAAAGGAGATCCCCTAAGTCTGTGTATGATCAACACAATCTCTGGGCTCACCCCTGAAGCCATATATATATGGAACATACTCAAAGAAGCACAGCAAAGACTCGAAGAACTGAACTGAGATATAAACTACTGCACAAGTCCCAGAATAACTGAGAGGCTCATGCATGGGACAGACCTAAAGAGTATAGCAACAGCTTTGAAAACTAAGCTGATACTGAAATCAGTGCTCACAGAATCCAAGGCAGAACCTGTGGTCTGAAGTTAAGTACGCAGATTGCTTGCTGAAATAAACAAGACTGACATTCTCGAGGGGAATGATACATGCAACAACACGGATCAATCTCTGACTACAGAAAAGAAGCCAGAATCAATGTATATGACATATTAGAAAAGGCGAAGTAGAGGGGTAAAGAAGAGCTCATTTGTGGCCAGGCTTAGGGGTGAGAAAAGGGTATGAATACAAGAGAAAGCACAAGAGAACTTGGGGGCAGGATGGAACTGTTCTGTATTTTGGTTGTGGTGATAGTTACATGACACTACACATCCACCAAAACTCTTAAAACCTCACACGGAAAAAGGGTGGATTTTACTACATACCTTAAAGCCAAAACTGCTCATCTCTCAAGGCTGCTAGAAACCAATTCATTCTATTAATTTGGCAAATAAAGACAAAGAAGTAACCATTTATCCAGACTTTCCAAATAAAATGAATATCAGGGTAGCCAAATAACTGAAGGGAGGATTTAAAATAATTATTATGCAGGACATCAGTGCAGCAAGTGTGTCTCCTCTACCACACAGGGTGACTGGGCCGAGTTTAATCACATACCTTCTTCTATGTGAGGTAAACTGCTCACAAACAAGATGGTGGATTTGTTGCAGAGGACTGCAGTAGGGGTCTACTGTTGCTGGTTATACTGCTCCTTAGCAAAATCCAGGTTATCATAACAAACATGAGGAAGGGGGAGTAGGCAGATTAGATGGGATCAACATAGCAGGGTAATCCACTGGAATACCCTATTGCTAATATAGGTCCTTCTTTGAGTCCACTGGCAACTTTAAGCTCTAACTGGGAACCCTAAGATCCAACTGCTAAGGGTTGGAGAGAGCGTTGGCAAAAAGTAAACAAAATGAACATCACATCTCATCTGGTTGGCCCTAGCATCCAGGCTCAGATTTCCTCCGAAACCAAATGATAGTACATTAAACAATGCAGGGGGTTGACACTGCTACAGTCTCCCAACTCACTTAAAGAGAAACCTCAGCTTCACTAGTCTGGCATGCTGAGAGTTGAAATCTAGCACTTGACCTAATTTCAGCTTCCTACCATATTCTTATCATATTCTGGGGCAAAATTAGCCATGAAACTGTCACAAGAATTTTTCTCACACAATGATCTGCTACTGAACACTGACAACAACTGCTGAGTAGATCTATACTGGTTATCTATACTAGTCAGTATATACCTTAATTTCTAAATATAGCCAGAAAAATATCACCAGATACAATGTATTTATTAGCTGGGAAAAGACAGACTATGCTGGGCAGTTGAAACCAACAGCCCCCAACGAAATAACTAATGTAGAAAATATGAAAAACTTGAAAAACAAATCCATTGTATTCTTAGTGAAATTTGGGATTCACATTAGAAATGTTAATTGCCATGAAAAAGGGAAAATAAAAGAGCTCTCAGAGTTAAAAATATAATGGCCAGAAAAAAAATTTATCAGAGAAACTGAACAGATGCTATTTAAAATATAATAAGTGATTGATGGAGAGCCTGGGTGGCTCAGTCAGTTAAGCATTCGACTTCGGCTCAGGTCATGATCTCAGTTTGTGGGTTTGAGTCCCGCATCGGGCTCTGTGCTGATAGCTCATAGCCTGGAGCCCGCTTCGGATTCTGTATCTCCCTCTTTCTCTTCCCTTCCCCTGTTCATGCTCTGTCTCTCTCTCAAAAGTAAATATTAAAACAAAAAAAAATTAAGTAAATAAATAAAATGTAATTAACAATTGAGAACATCAATGCTAGGAATTCTGTACTTTACAGAATGACCACCATTACAACAAAAGGAATGAAGGAAATTATGGAAGAAAAGAGAAGAAACAGAGGCTAGAACTAGGAGAGTTGATGGGATTTTCCAAAGAGAAGGGAAATGATCAGATAGTACATTAAAAAATAATAAAAGAAAATTCACCAAGGCTTAAAAGTCTAGTTCTAAATGCTCATTAAGGAAGTTTAGTTCTCAACACTCAGTGAAGAAAAACATAGTAAAGATGTTATGGAAAACTGCTAAATCTTCAGTAATAGAAATAGCATAAAAATTTTCAAAGTTAACACAAACCATTTACAGAGAAAAGAGAATCAGAAAGGTAATGCACTTTTCCTCTGCAATATTAAAATTTAGGAAGAAAATGGAACAAACTATACACAAAGATCTGAAAGAAAATGACTACGACCTTACAATTCCATACCCATTAGGCAATAAAAAGGAGTCAAGTACAGATTTATGCTGCAACACAGACCTTGAACATGAACCTCAAAATATGCTAAGCAAAAGAATCTAGATTCTAAAGACCACAAGTTATATAATTCCATTTATATGACCTGTTAAAAATAGGCAAATTTACAGAGATAGGATAGATTAATAATTGGGACTAAGAGGAGGAAATGACTGCAAATGGACAGGAGAAATGTCTTTGGGTTGAAGGAAATGTTCTAAAAATGGACTGTGGTGATGGTTGCACAATTTTTTTTTTTTTTTTAATGTTTATTTTTGAGAGAGAGATAGAGTTTGAGCAGGACAGGAGCAGAGAGAGAGAGAGGGGGAGACACAGAATCTAAAGCAGGCTCCAGGCTCTTAGCTGTCAGCACAGAGCCCAACATGGGGCTCAAACTCACGAACTGTGAGATCATGACTGAGCCGAAGTTGGACACTCAACCGACTGAGCCACCCAGGTGCCCCGATTGCACAATTCTATATATTTACTAATAGTTGTTGAACCAAACATTTAAAATAAGTGAATTTTGTGGCATATAAATTACATCTTAAGAAGCTATTAAAAAATACTCAGTGAGACTAATGTTGCAGACATGAAGGATATTGGTTGAAATTAGGAAATTTGTTAATAAAGGAAAAAAATACAATCATCTCTGCAAAATGCAGACATCTGACAAACTCCAATACTCATTTTATATGAATATTCAATAAAACAGAAATGGATGAATACTTTCTTAGTATGATAAATTGTATCTGTGCAGGCATCTTCTTTAATGGGGAAACATTACAAGCTTTCCCACTAAGTCAGGAATAAGATCTGGATGCCCACTTTATCTCCACCACTGTTTAACACTGTGTTGGACACATTAACTTACACAGGCAAGAGAAAGCAACTACGGATAGACAGGAAAAAGGTAAAACTATCTCTATTTGCAGATGACAGGATTACATATTTAAAAAATCCAAAAAACTCAGCGAGAAAACTACTAACTAAAGAGAAATTAGTAAAGGTGCAGGGTATAAAATTAACAGACATTTGCAGTTATAACTGTAAAGTTCAATACACTAAGGAACTATTAAAAGAAGAACATAATGTGAAAAAACAAAACAAATAAACAACAACAACAAAAGCACCTTACAACTAAAATTCCAGATAATTTCCAGGAAGGATAGTGGTGGAGGGCAGGGGAAAAAAGAAAGATTAATAGCTTCTGTCCAATTATTAATGCTGACAGACGTGTATTTTTCAGAATTTAAAACTAACTACCAGAGAAAGAAAATCATATATAAAACTTCTAAGTCTGTGTTTGGGGTAGGGAGAGGTCTGATCAATACAGTAAAATAAGGGGATGGGAAAGGAAAGAAAAACAAACAGAAAACACAACAAAAAGCACAAATTAAGGATGTGAGAATAAGATCAAACATATAACGAATGCCAACTACAAGGGAAGAAGTTAAATTATCCTATTAAAAGATAAAGACTCTTAAACTAAGTTAACAGAAGAGGGAAGAAATCAATTTGTATGGAAGATATAATTTAGGGTGCCTGGGTGGCTCAGGTCATAATCTCATGGTTCATGAGCTCAAGCCCCAGATTGGGCTCTGTGCTGACAGTGCAGAGCCTGCTTTGGATCCTCTGTGCCCCGCCTCCCCCCCTGCCAGCCGGCTCTCCCCTGCTCGTGTTCCTGCACTCTTCCTCTCTCAAAAATGAATAAACATTAAAAAAAAAAAAAAAAAAGATATACGTTAAAGTGTTCCAAAGGTTAATATTAAAGAAAATTGGTATAATTTTCTCATGAGACAATACTGCATACCAACATTTTAAAAAGCCCTCATACCCAATTCTACTTGCCAAAAAATTCATCTGAAAATTACTAAACAAGTACACAAACACCTATAAATAATGGAAAAATACGAAGCCAATATAAAAATAATTTATTCCACTGATTTGGAATGTTCTAAAAGATACACTAAGTATATACAATGTTTCATAAAAGTATGCCTAGTTAGACTCTATTTGCAGATTTATCTATTTTTATCTATCTATCTATCTAGGGAGAAGACCTAAGGTTAGAACAGCAGGAGAAAATGTACAATGTTGAATATGATGTCACAGAACAGTCTCTCTGTCCCACTGAGTGACAGCTGCCACTGGCATAGTCCCAGGGCAAGGATGCAATCAAGGGTTTTCTTTCAGCACCAGCTACCAAATCCGGGCCCCACTGTCTGGGGGAGGACCTGTGAAAGTGCTATGTTTGCAACATAGTTTTAAAGAAATGCACAGTGAGACATTTTATGAGTATCAAGATATTTTATGTTATACTTCAGATCATAAATTTTCTGGGCAGTGAAATTTTTTACAACAAACCCATTTCTATAATTAAAAAAAAGCTCATCCTAAACATGTCCACACAAAAACTTTTACAGGTATGTTCACATCACCCTTATTCATAACAACCAAAAAGCTTCACAACCAAATGAGCATCACCTGATGAAATGAAAAATGAAACAAAGAGTACTGATACACACTAAAACATGTGAACCTTGAAAACAGAATAAAAGAACGAAGCCAGAAACAAAAGTCCACACATTTGCACTTATATAAAAGACCCAGAATATGGCAGACGCATAGAGACAGATCAGTGGTTGCCAGGGGCTGGAAGAGCTACGGACCGAGTGTGTCGGTCCATACGGGGAGAGCTATGGACCGAGTGTGTCTCACCAGATTCCCACCTGACGTCATTAGGATGTAGGCCTTCGGGGGTAATTAGGTTTAGATGGGGTCACAACAGTGAAGCCCCCACGATGACATTAGCACCCTTAGAAGAAGAGACCAGAGAACCTGTCACCTCGTTTTCTCTCTGCCATGTGAGGACACACAAAGAAAACAGTTATGTGTAAACCAGGAGGAGGGTCCTCACCAGAACCCAACCATGCTGGCACTGTGATCTCAGACTTGCAGCCCCCAGAACTGTGAGAAATAAATGATTGTTGTTTAAGCCATTCTATGGTACTACTGTTACTGCAGCCTAAGACAGGGAGTGATTGCTAATGGGTTAAGAGTTTCTTTCTGGGGTGATGAAAATGTTCTGGAATTAGATAGTGGTGATAATTGTATAACCTCATAAATATACTAAAAACCACTGAACTAAACATTTAAAAGAATGAATTTTATAACATGTGAACTATATCTTGGAGAAAAAAGGGAAAATGAGTAAATAAATCTTATTTATTCTTACTTTGGATTTCCTAATGGTCCTCCTGCAAATTGGGAGTTTCTGTCTAGAAATTCTTGCAAACCTTTTAGTTCTTGTAGCACTGACTCCAGCAGCTGGGAGGGAACGCTACTTTCAATCTGTAAGGAAAAAAAGTATTTTCCAAAGTTTTAAAACACTGAAAAAGTGTATATGTAAAACACATACTTTTATATCTGTAACTCAATGTAAACTTTCAATTTTGAAGTATCCTATCTTCAAAAACGTAATTATTTATCAATTTATGCTTCATGACCAGAATAAAGGGTTAGATACCACATCCCTCCTGTCCTGCTCTGATTTGATTTAGGTATAATTTACAGACAGTAAAATCAGTACACCTTAAACAAACATCTTGATAGCTTTTTACGTTTTTAATACAGTCACTGCCCAGACCACAATATATTTCTAATACCCAAAAAGTTCTCTAATGCTCCTTCCTGGTCATTAGTTATTCCATATCCCAGGTAACCACTTTTCTTATCACCACAGATTAGCTTTGCTTGTTCTTGAACTTCAGATAAATGAAATCATATACTATGTTAAGTAAATACATTCTTATTCTTAGAAACACGAACTTTTAAAAGAGTATCAGAATTGAAAAGATATTTGATATCTTTCCAATTTAAAAAGAAAAAGCTTAAAATAAATTGCATTTCTATTTTATGTTAAAAGAATTTTACTACCTGAATTTATGTTAATACAAAGTTTTAAAGAATCTTTTTTTAAAGCACTCTACAAAGTATACCAACACATGGAAATCAGTACTTGGTCTGTGGAGTTTTTGGGGGGGCATATAAGCAAAGCACTAAATAGTAGCTTTGAGTAATATTAAGTTATTAGGACTTATTCTGCTTAACCCTCACAACAACCTTAAGAGAAAGATGTCTTATTATTCTCATTTTCTAGTGAAGTATCAGACTGAAATATTAAGAAAGTTACTCATCATTTTATAAGTGACAGACCTGGGCAAGGAGTTTATTGGACATGTACACAAAAGAACGCCCACTGCATCTTTTTATAACATCAAGAAATGTGAAACAATCTACCCAATTAACAGCATAAACTGGTTACATCGCAACAAAGGAATACTATTATACGACACACTTACTGCGGTGATCTCTCTGCTGCCACTCTTGAATACTCTCTCCACAACTAAACTAGCATCCCAGATATTTCTGAAATAAAAACATGTTTTAACAATTATGCCATATAAACAAAACAATTACAATATGTACTAAATTCCTCTCTATGTATTTATTAAAGTACAGCAATGATTTCATTTAACATTTCATGAAGTTATCCAAAAGATGGAAAACAAGAAAATGTCTAAACCTGACATACCTAAGATATTTTACATAATACTGTCGAAGAAAAATCAAAACACGATGGGCAGTGAGTTATAAACAAGAAAGCTTATAATGCAAAAACAAACTTATAAAGGAGTGCTGCAGTGTTTCACATTTTTGAGCAAATGATTGAAATGAAAGCATACATCTCAAATCTAAGACAAATACACAGCAGACAGGACAATTAACTAGATATGACAGACTAATTGCAAAAATGTTGTAATTCTTTATCCCTCCTTATACCTATCCTTTATGAGTTCAATGTGCCTCTCATAACAAGGAATGTATTTCCCATTTTTCAATGGACTCTTTTTTAAAGTTTATTTTGAGACAGAGAGAGAGAGAGAGCGCACGCGCGCACAAGCAGGGGAGAGGTGGAGATAAAGGGAGACAGAGAATCCCAAGCAGGCTCTGTACCATCAGCGCAGAGCCTGATACAGAGCTTGAACTCACAAACCGTGAGATCATGACCTGACCTGAAATCAAGAGTTGGACGCTCAACCAAGTGAGCCACCCAGGTACCCCTGGATTCTATTTTCGAATCTAGGTTGGCCGGGAGACATTCCCCTGGTCCAGCGAATGAAGTGAAAGTGATGGTAAAGCCAAATCTAAACCCAGTTATCAAGAGGCTTTGCCAATTTCTACCCTTTTTCATGGGACCTTGCTACCACCAAGTAAAATAAACCCCGGCTAACCTGCTAGAGGATGAAACCATGTGAAGAACAACCCAGCTGTCCCAGCAGATGCCATTCTAGACCAGCATACAAACATGACCCTAAACATGTGCGAATCCAAGACTAGCAGAGCTCTCTTCAACCTCATGGCTGATTGCATATAAATGAGTGAGCCTAGCCAAGACCAGAACTGCCTAGCTGACTTGCAGACACATGTCACTGAGTTATGGAGTGGTTTGGAACACTACGTATTAATATGTACGTGTATACATATGCATATATGTAAACCACAGCAACAAATATAGGTGGTTATATGATAAAAAAGTTAAACAGTAGAATACAATCTTATTAATGAACAAATGAACTAAAACTGTAAGTAAAATTTAATAGAAATAAATGATGGCCCAAATTTAGAGTTAAAAATATTCACACAAAATGGGACAAGGTGAGCAATAGTTGGGTTATTCCATACAAAACTTACCCCATGATTCGAGAAAAGTAGATGCAAATACCATTGTGTTTTCCAGAGTACACGATCTCTGGTGCAGCCATACAAGTCATACTTGCGGCCTGAGTTGCTGGATTTCCTGAAGCACACACTGGTGTTGACATGGCAGGAGGGTGTACACCTTGTATGCACATAATAAAGACAGACGTTTAAATTTAACCTTAAACATTCAGAATTCTCAATAACCCAAGCCTGCGTGTCTAGACCCAAAGGTAAGAATATTTACAAAAATACTAGTATAAACAGATATTGAATTTGGTTTTCCCTGAAAAGAAGAGACTCAGACTTGGATGGATGCTCCCAGGTAGGCTTTCAAGTGTCAGCCTGCAGGATAAAAGGAAAGAAAGCTTGCAATCACTACTCCTTAAACTGGGAGTCAAACAGAGCTAATTATACAGATGACATGGCTAAATAAATCCTGGTACCCAAATAAGGAGCTTTCCAGGTACACTGCTAAAGGTGTTCCTATGCAAAGGCATTCATGGCCAAATGTCAATACTTGCTTGGATGTGATTCGTATTAAATAGGGCAAGTTAATCTTTAACTAAGTTTTTAGGATAATAACAGTGTTAGCTCTTCAAATAGTATAGCAATGTAAAATAAAGAACACAAGTACCTTGAGATGGTGTTCCCAGAAATGTTGGATTTGGGTATGAACTAGTACTAGGAATAGGAGAACCTGAAAAGAAGAATATAAAGATTTATAAAATAATTTCTCAATCCTTTAAATCTGATGAAATTAGAGAAGCTGTTTCTAAGCACGAGTGAGGAGTGGTACCATCTGTGACATATTCAAGATTTAGAGACTCCTCTTATTTCCCAGGAACTTTCTAACTATCTCCACTTTGGAAAACATTGAGGTGGGGGTTTACTCATTAAATCATTCACCTCCTTCCTTTTGAATGTCAAACGAGTTCTGTAAATACACTGGTTATGTATTATTTGTTCTCTAACATAAAGAACTCAATGTTACCATATCATCACTTTCAAGAGTTGGACATCTATATAATTATTCACCCAATAAAACAGTAGCAGTAAACAAGATATAATGAAAAGGTTTGTTCGTTAAAATATGCTATATGGAAACTACATAGTTTCTAAAGTTCAAACTATTAGAAATAGTCTCGGGGCACCTGGGTGGCTCAGTTGGTTGAGTGTCTGACTTTGGCTCAGGTCATGATCTTGCGGTTGGTGAGTTCGAGACCCCATCGGGCTCTCTGCTCTCAGGACAGAGCTCGCCTCTGCCTCCCTCTCTCTGTGCCCCTACCCCACTCTGTCTCTCTCAAAAATAAATAAAAACATTTAAAATTAAAAGAAAAAAAAAAAAAGAAATAGTGTCATTTTGGGGCACCTGGGTGGCTCAGTTGGTTAAGCGTCCAACTTTGGCTCAGGTTATGACCTCGCGATCCGTGAGTTCGAGCCCTGCATCGGGCTCTGTGCTGACAGCTCAGAGCCTGGAGCCTGCTTTGGATTCTGTGTCCCTTCCCCCATCTGTCTACCCTTCCCTCACTGGTGCTCTGTCTCTCAAAAATAAATAAATGTTGAAAAAAAAAAAAGAAATAGTCTCATTTCAATGTTTCATACTCACTAGCGTAGACAGGAGACCCTAAGATGGGACCCACGTTACTTGGAGCAGGGAGAGTGGTTGGAAATCTCATCTGTGCTTCACCACCATACCTGTTTTTGTGACAAAAAAGCTAATCTTATTCAGCGAAATTATCCACCTTAAAAGCTGGAATTGTTCCAAGTCTTGCTTAGCTCCCAAATAAATCCTTTAAACACTAGAGACTTTATGTATTGTGTTTATAATGCTTACATATAAGCATAGATTTATAATACTTAATAAATGTTGACTTGAATCTCTACCAGAAAGAATTATAAGGGACTCTAGCAATTTCTAAGAAGGGTCAGTACTATCCAGAATTTACTTAAGAGTATATGACACTGTAATTTTTATACAGATTATGGTTAGACAGCACTGGAAAAATTGTTTTAAACAAATAAGACTTCAAATTCTTATCTTTAGCTAAATATTTTCCAAATAAAAATATTTCTTTGATACCAAGTTTCCTTAAAGTGATTCAGAATCCCTCAATGCCAATGATACAAATAAAGCAGAGTCGGTAGAGTGTTACAGGAAATACAAAAGATATAGTAACTGGAGTAGAAAGAGGTGAAAAAAGAATATTAGACAGAAGTTACCTAGAGCAAGGGTAACAATTCATACATTGTGCTAATCTAGCAACTTCCATTAGTGTTATAATCTTTCCAGATTTCAACCTTTTGCAAAAGAATTTTAGTAACTTGCCTAAATACTTCCTCAACTGTTTGGCAAGCCCTTAAAAACCATCATGCTGGCCAATGCAACCACTTAAAAAAGTGGGCAAGAACAAAAGAAAACGGACATATACCTGAAGAAAGCCCGAGTAGCCCATGCAGATACTTCTCTGTCACAAGCAGCAGTGGAACAAGCAAGGATAAGGCAAGTTGCACAAGCCTGGTCTTCCTGTTAAAAAAAAATATATATATATTTTATTTTAAATGTTTATTTTGACAGAGAGAAAGCATGAGCAGGGGAGGAACAGAGAGGGAGAGAGAGAATCCCAAGCATGCTCTGTGCTGTCAGCAGAGTCCTATGTGGGGATCGATCTCATGAACTGAGGGATCATGACCTGAGCTGAAATCCAGATTTGGACATTCAACCGAATGTGCCACCCAGGCGCCCCAAACATAAACATTTACAAAGAAGTTTTGGTTATTGCTGTACCCTGTGTTTAAGTCTGTGCCTAGCACAGAGCAGGTGCTCAATATATATTTGCTAAGTGAATGAGATCAGGTGGTATGAAAAAGGAGAAAATTTATCATAGGCACTATCATTAAAGGGTCCTTTCTTTTTCTTTTTATCTAGATTCTATTTTAGTTTATTCCCCTAATTTTTTTTCCTCATGGTCTTTTTACCTTTTAGAAAATAACAACAGTAGCTAATATCTATTGAGTACCTGTCACGTGCCAGGTACTATTTTAAGAGGACAACATATATCAATCCCCACATCATATACTACTATAATGCATACTTTTTGGTATGTATGTATGTATGTATGTATTTAGAGCAAGAGAAAGGGAGAACACGTGCATGTGTGGGAAGGGCAGAGAGAGAGGGAGAATCCCAAGCAGACCCCACACTGTCAGTGCACAGCCCTATAAAGAGCTTCAGCTCACGAACTCTAAGATCATGACCTGAGCCGAAACCAAGAGTTGGAAGCTAGCCGACGGAGCCACCCAGGCGCCCCTATCGAATGCATGTTTTACACATGAAGAAACTGAAGCCCACAGGAATTCAAGTACTCTGCCCTTGTGGTGGAGCTGGTGATTTGAATCCAGTGTCTCTGTATTGAACTTTGATCTGATATTCTTGATCTTAAGCTTTCTGAGTTTTACCTTGTCAATTGTAGCTGTGGCTCTGAAATACTAACGGCCCCATCACTATTGCCCCTAATTTTTTCCTCAGGTCATTGGCAAAAAAAAAAAAAAAAAAGATTTGTTCATAAAAAATGCCTTGTGTTTTATCATATAAGTTAGAACATCAGTCTCTTACTAGTATACTTTAATAAGAACTTATCAATAACAAATGGAAATCTGAGTTTACTGCATAAGCTTTACCTATTAATACTGCTCCCAAATATTAGTATATACATAGTGACTAAAGAAAGGAAGGCTGCTAAGATTGCCTGTTAATTATAGTATTTTGATCCTAACTTACATAAAATTGAGCTTTGACTCCCATTGTTTCATTGTTTAAAATATATTTAAAAAAAAAATACAAATAATTACCTGATGTAATTTAAAGAACCTTTCAATTTCTTCTCCATCTCCACCCACGTTACTCACAAGTAGATGCCTCAGTTGATCTACAGGTCTAAGTTTATGAAACATAAGACTCCCCTAAGAAGTTAAAAAAAAAACCACATAAATACATAAATAATAGATTTATAGAGCATGGCTGGATCAACTGACCCTGGTATTTTACTTAATAAAATCAATAAAACAAAACCCTTCAAGAATACCAAGCAAACCAGTCAAAAGGAACATCTACATTTCAATTCCCAACCTATACTAGATCTATACGTCCATAAACAAAATTAAAGAAGAAAACACTGCTCTGTAAGACACATGACATGTTCATAGGGCATGTACTATCACCAGGCATAAAACACAGGTTTATAAAATGTCGTATCTACAGAGCCAGAGCCTTTTAAATTAATTTGGGATTTATTCTTTGGTGAAGGTCAGTGTTTTCTTATTAGATTTAGAAAGTTCTGATATAGGTTCAAGTAAACACTCGAATTTAGAATATGATAAAAGGTGTCCCTCAGAGCAGAGGATTAAAGTTAGATTATCCATTAATCATGTTGGCATAAGTATGTCCATTTAGAAAAAAATGCTGGATCCTTAATCATACACCAAGATACACTCCAAACAGATCAAAGATTTAAATGACAAAATAAAACTATACTAGTACTGAAATAAACTATAGGTGAACTTTTTATACACCCCAGAATGAGGAAGTTTTTGTTTTTGTTTTTTGCTAATTTCATAATTCCCAAAGATAACAGAAAATTTTGACTACTTATATGCTTTATCCCTAGGGGAAAAATGTCAATAAACAAAATGAGAAACTAGGAAAAATATGACACTAAAATTACAAAAAGTCTCCTTAATAAAGAGCTTCTATAAATCAAAAAGAAAAAGAAAATTCAATAAAATAGGAATAGATAGTTCATAGAAAAATAAACATTTAAAAAGACTGTCCATCTTACTCTTAATAAAATGATGTATTATAGTTGGGACAAGATGTAAGGAAATAGGCACTCAATATTCATCAATATTGAATATATGCATATATGTATGAATACAGGGGAATCTGGCAACATTTATCAAAATTAGAAATGCACATATTCTTTGACCCAGCAGATGCAGTGCTACAGCTTTATTCATACAAACAGAAAATGATACATGCACAAGACTGTAGCATTACAAATAGCAACAGATAATCCATTAATAGGGGCCTCATAAAATATGGCACATGCATATAAGAGAAAACCTTTCAAACATAAAATGAGAAAGTTCTTTATATGATTATACGGAAAGATCTCTAAAGTATATATCTGAAATATAAAAAGCAAGATATAAAACAGCGTATAGAATACACTACCATTATTTTATAGTTTGTACATCTGCACCTCTGGAAGGACACACAGATGCTGATGACATACATGGGTCTGTAGGGAAGGGACCTCAACTGCAAGGGAGGATTTACTCTGCGTACTCCCTGTTATGCCATTTGAATTTTGTTAATGCATTACTATTCAAAAAACAAATACCAAACAATGTTTTTTAATAAGTGAGAATTACAAAAAACTTGGGTTATTTTATTTTATGCCACTCAACACTGGTACTAAAAAATGCTGCTTCAGAAAAAGTATAACACTTTATAAACAAGTTTTTTGTTGCATTTTTGGTACTTAACAAATTATTCCTTAAGAATATCTTTAAGAATAAAACTTCCTGAAGCACTTAAGTAAATGACCCTATTAAGCAAATATTGCAGAATATCTTAACATTAAACACTGCTTCTTTTTTGACCCCACCTTAAGAGAACGTGTACATACCTGTGCTGAGAGGAGAACAAATTTCTTTGGAGGCAACATGTGCTGCTGTACCACAACTGGTGAGTCAGTTATGGGAATATGATCCTTATTTAAGGGTGTAATAATTTTATCTACTTTCAATTCATCTATTGCAGAGAGAGCCCATGAATGACCATCAACACGGGTTGTCATCTACACATAAGAAATAAACATTTTATACCTGTTATTAAAGTTACATAAAGCAAAACCTTGTAAAAAGGAAAAATATATAGGTCTAATCTCTAAGAAAATGCAGAATTTCATAAATTAATAACCCATGAATGTGAACATTCTCAAGTTTCTATTTAACGTTCTACTGTCTATTCCTCTAATAAGGCCATCTTCTATGACAATAATCTTTCATACTAGAAGGCAGAGGCAAAATTTTCTTATGATTAACTGTAAACAGGGGTGCCTGGGTGGCTCAGTCGGTTGTGTCCGACTCTTGATTTCAGCTCAGGTCATAATCTTGCAGTCATGGAGTGGAGCCCAGGGTCAGGCTCCACACTGGCAGCATGGTGCCTGCTTGGGATTCTCTCTTGCCTCTCTTTCAAAAATAAATACATAGGGCGCCTGGGTGGCTCAGTCGGTTAAGCCTCCGACTTCAGCTCCGGTCACGATCTCGCGGTCTGTGAGTTTGAGCCCCGCGTCGGGCTCTGGGCTGATGGCTCGGAGCCTGGAGCCTGCTTCTGATTCTGTGTCTCCCTCTCTTTCTGCCCCTCCCCCGTTCATGCTCTGTCTCTCTCTGTCTAAAAAATAAATAAATGTTAAAAAAAAATTTTTTTTTAATAAATAAATACATAAACTTCATTTAAAAAATAGATTAACTGTGAACAGTATTTACTAGGATTACAATTCTTTCAATAACCAAAAACTATATCCTACCATCTTTCCAGGATAGATTGGATAGGTTTAATACTTCCCTTCGTTGACATACAGATTTTTGTTCTCTTCTGAAGCTTTTGCTTTCTAAGCTACTTCTTTTTAAAGTGTTTTAATTTTCTAAAGTACTTTTATTATAAAAAATTTCAAACTTCTAAAAATGTTTAAAGCACAATAAATGTCTATATTCCCAATACCTGGATTCAATAACTGTTAGCATTTTGCCATATATAAATATATATATATATATATATATATATATTTTTAACTGAACCATTTGAAAATGATATATGTCAC
This sequence comes from Panthera onca, assembly GCF_046562875.1. NCBI lineage: Eukaryota > Metazoa > Chordata > Mammalia > Carnivora > Felidae > Panthera > Panthera onca. The sequence continues at coordinate 29,983,559 of NC_138339.1, forward strand.
TGCTATATACTTTTCCATGCATCTCCTAAAAATAAGGGTGTTTTCTTAGATAACCATGCTACTGTAACATTTAAGAATGTTAACAATAGCCTAATGCCCAGTCAATACAGAATTTCCCCATTGTTCTAATGTCTTATATAGCTGTTTTGGGGAGAGTATAATTTGGTTAAAGTCCATGCACTACATTTATATTTGGTAACTGTTTTTCTTTTTAAAAGTCCATATTTGGGAACAAGTATTATACAAATGAAAGGATATGATGCATAGTATTTGCTAAAAAAAATAACAGTTATCATTTTTAATCACTTATTGAGCGCTTCATATATGCCAGGCAGTATGCTGAGTGCTTTACACACATGAACTCATTTAATCCTACAACAAACCCACAAAGGCAGTATTCTTATACCTATTATAGACAAAGTAATTGAGGGCCACAGATACATTAAACACTTTGAGCCACAGCTTTAAGGAAATGGGAGCCAGAATTCAAACCTGCACTTTCTAACAATGTGCTTCCATCAGGATAAGGTTTGTATCTTAATGAGTTCTGAATCCTCACAGTCTACCACAGGATGAGACACATAGCCAGTGCTCAGTAAAGCTTAAATAATGGGAAAAAAAAAAAAAAAAAGAATGAGAAAAATGCTTTTTGCTTCCATACCCACCCTCTACCCCAGCTCCCTGGGCCATGTCAGAAACTTGGAAGAGCCCATTCAAACCATGCCCCCATCCCTGGGGATGCTTTCTTCTTCCTGTCATCTACATACCTTTCCTGCTCCTCATAACTAAAAGGGCTTAAGTTTGAGAATAACCAGGAAGCAGTTGGCAGCAGCTGGAACCAAAAATCCCTTTAAAGAGATGATTCCAAAAGGAGTATATTTATTTGGTTTGATCAGCATCCTCAGGGGCCAAGCAGCATGGGTTATGCGAGGGCATTAAGGATTAACAGATAGGGGTAAATAGGAGATACCAATGGGAAGGAGCATAGATGGCTCCCCTAGCCATACTCTTGGTGGCACTGGCGTCTCCTTAGCTCCTTCTATGCTGAGGGCTGAGACGAGCAGCCCAGGTGTGGGACTGGGCCAAGGCAGGCCGGGGCGGCAAACCTTACCTAGGAACTCCGTGTCGACATCATGGAATATGTGGTGATATCTGCTTTTAAAACACAACCATGTGTTTGTGTGTGTACATTTGTATATGCAGGGGAGAGATATGAAACAAGATGGGGAAAGGGTTGGTAATTCTTTAATTATGGGGGTTCGATTTATCATTCTATTTTTGTGCACACTTGAAAATTTCTACAATTAAACAAATTTTTGAATGCAGGCAGAACTATAAATTAAAGGCATCATTAAGATAAAATTCTAAGTCATAACTATAGTGGATGACCTCATAATTAAATAACTGAAAATCTATTTAAATGGGACAAAAGCCATTTCAGAAAAAACATGCATTTTGGGGTACATTATGAAAACCATTCTAAAAGGGCTCCAATGTCAAAACATATTTTTAATGATTAACCAACCTCAGAGGAAAAACAAAGAATTAACAGAATTCACTTATTTTCAATTTCTAATCATATATGAGTATTCAAGATAAATATCACAACATAAAGATTCTTACAATTTTACTCTTCAGTTAATATTATAAAATATATAAAAAGTTCCTTAAGATTCTCAGGATAACTTACCTGGGTTTCCATCATTGGCTTTTGGAAAGGAAATGTATCATGGTTAACACACCACAAAATGTCATTATCTTCATTTTCTGAGGCTGCCATCAGTAGAATACCTAAAGTTTAAAACACAAAATCTTATGGAATGCCAAATAATATGCATCCCTAATTACCTTAATTAGTAATATTAGTTACTAATATTAATACATATAACACATAATACATAACGTACATCACAGTAAGTAAATAAGTTACAAAATAAACGAAAATTAATCCCCTAAAAGGACATATAATTATTGGTAGGGTAGAATCATCAAGTGTTCCAGATCTTCTACTTCATTTCTTTTGGGTAAACACTTTTTTCACATCTTAAAATTTCTATTTTTTTCCCCTAAATATAATTTATTGTCAAGTTAGCTAACGTGTATATAGTGTATATAGTACAAGTATACACTTGTATACTATAAGTGTACTTGTACACTTATAGTATATAAGTGTATATAGTGTGCTCTTGGTTTCGGGAGTAGATTCCCATGATTCTATTATTTTTTAGTGTTTATATTTATTTTTGTGAGAGAGAGAGAGACAGAGAGAGACAGAGACAGACAGACTGGGGGAAGAGCAGAGAGAGAGAGGGAGACATAGAATCCGAAACAGGCTCCAGGCTGTGAGCTGTCAGCATACAGCCTGATGTGAGGCTTAAACCCATGAACCAGGAGATCATGACCTTAGCCAAGGTCGGATGCTCAACCAACTGAACCACCCAGGTGCCCCTTAAGTTTTCTATTTTAAAAATGTTTGCTTATTTATTTATTTTGAGAGAGAGCACAAGTGGGGGAGGGACAGGGAGAAAGAGGGCGAGAGAGAATCCCCAGCAGGCTCTAGGCTCAATGCAGAGCCTAATGTAGGGATTGATCTCATGACCGTGAGATCATGATCTGAGCTGATATAAAGAGTCAAATGCTCCTCACTCTTTGCAAATGACATGACACTCTATATGGAAAACCCAAAAGATTCCACCAAAAAACTGCTAGAGCTGATTCATGAATTCAGCAAAGTTGCAGGATATAAAATCAATGCACAGAAATCAGTTGTATTCCTATACACCAACAATGAAGCAACAGAAAGAGAAATCAAGGAATCGATGCCATTTACAATTCCACCCAAAACCATAAAATACCTAGGAATAAATCTAACCAAAGAGGTGAAAAATCTATAGAAAGCTTATGAAAGAAATGGAAGACACAAAAAAATGGAAAAATATTCCATGCTCCTGGATAGGAAGAACAAATATTGCTAAATGTCAATACTACCCAAAGCAATCTACATATTCAATGCAATCCCTATCAAAATAACACCAGCATTCTTCTCAGAGCTAGAACAAATAATTCTAAAATTTGTATGGAATCAGAGAAGACCCCCAAATAGCCAAAGCAATCTTGAAAAAGAAAACCAAAGCAGGAAGCATCACAATCCCAGACTTCAAGCTATACTACAAAGCTGTAATCATCAAGACATTATGGTACTGGCACAAAAACAGACACTCAAATCAATGGAACAGAAAAGAGAACCCAGGAATAATGGATCCACAAACGTATGGCCAACTAATCTTTGACAAAGCAGGAAAGAATATCCAATGGAATAAAAATAAAGACAGTCTCTTCAGCAAGTGGTGCTGGGAAAACTGGACAGCGACATGCAGAAAAATGAACCTGGACCACTTCCTTACACCACACACAAAAATAAACTCAAAATGGATGAAAGACCTCAATGTAAGACAGGAAGTCATCAAAATCCTTGAGGAGAAAGGCAAAAACCTCTTTGATCTTGGCCGCAGCAACTTCTTACCCAACACATCTCCAGAGGCAAGGGAAACAAAAGCAAAAATGAACTATTGGGACCTCAGCAAAGGAAGCAATCAGCAAAACTAAAAGGCAACCAACTGAATGGGAGAAGATATTTGCAAACGACATATCAGATAAAGGGTTAGTATCCAAAATCTATAAAGAACTTATCAAACTCCACACCCAAAAAACAAATAATCCAGTGAAGAAATGGGCAAAACACATGAATAGACACTTCTCCAAAGACATCCGGATGGCCAACAGACACATGAAAAAATGTTCAACATCACTCATCATCAAGGAAATACAAATCAAAATCACAATGAGATACCACCTCACACCTGTCAGAATGGCTAACATTAACAACTGAGGCAACAACAGATGTTAGCAAGGATGTGGAGAAAAAGGATCTCTTTTGCACTGCTGGTGGGAATGCAAACTGGTGCAGCCACTCTGGAAAACAGTATGGAGGTTCCTCAAAAAATTAAAAATAGAACTACCCTATGACCCAGCAACTGCACTACTAGGTATTTATTCAAGGGATACAGATATGCTGTTTTGAAGGGCCACATGCACCCCAATGTTTATAGCAGAACTGTCAACAATAGCCCAAGTAGGGAAAGAGTCCAAATGTCCATCAATGGATGAATGGATAAAGATGTGGTATATATATACAATGGAGTATTACTCAGCAATCAAAAAGAATGAAATCTTGCCATTTGCAACTACATGGATGGAACTAGAGGGTATTATGCTAAGTGAAATTAGTCAGAGAAAGACAAGTATCATATGACTTCACTCATATGAGGCCTTTAAGACACAGAACAGATGAACACAAGAAAAGGGAAGCAAAAATAATATAAAAACAGGGAGGGGGATAAAACATAAGAGACTCTTAAATATGGAGAACAAACAGAGGGTTGCTGGAGGGGTTGTGGGAGGGGGGATAGGCTAAATGGGTAAGGGGCATCAAGGAATCTACCCCTGAAAGCATTGTTGCACTATATGCTAACCTGGATGTAAATTAAAAATATAAAATTAAATAAAAATTAAAAAAAAAAAAGAGAGATGCTCAATCAACTGAACTACCTAGGTACCCCAACATCTTAAAATTTCTAAAGTTAGGATATAGTTTTTAATCAATGGGCTTATGAATTAATTATTAACTTTAAAAAAGCATATTTAGTACATAAAAATGTTGTCACTTTCAGTCAATGGTATCTAATATTCAATGAAATAGAATTTCATGTACTGGTTATCCCAAACACATCATGAATAAAAATGATGAAGCTAAACTAGTGGAATGGCAGAGATAAAAGAGACTATAAAAGCATCATCTTAGCAATACTAGTTGACATGACAGTTTGATTTTGAAATTTAGTCTGCTGTGTTCAATTCCAGCCCCTCCCGCTAACTTCTTTCCTTTATATTGACTTTAGTGACATCAGCCTTAAGTCCATTAAGGTTCTAGGTTTTAAAACCATAATTAAGGTAAAAAACTAAAACATTCTAAATTTTATTGGAAAATTTGTTATTTTCAAATGGCTCAAAAGACATTCTAATTTTAACAATTAAAAAAAAAACAACTTTAAATCTGATAGTATTTCAGAATTTACCTTTACTGTAAAGTGCTTTATGTACTTTTGAAGGTTTTTCCACTGTTGAAGATGCTGAGAATCCAGGAGGTAAGCGAACGTGAACCAGTGTCAATGTGTTAGGTCGTGCTAATGGCTGTCTGAATGGACAAGTGCTGAAATATAACCTTACACCTGATGATGGAGTAAAATTACACATCAGTAACAGAAAATGAAAATCCCGAGGTATATGTGTTATTGAAGCAATTCCACAGAGTAACACCAGACACCTGTTGAAGCCACACATCACTTTCCTGACTGATGCAAAGTCCTCATGTGTAATATGACCTGAAGTAGATTTCTAAGAAGCTGTCACTTGGAACTGACAGGTGAATCAACACATTTTAGTAGAAACAATCTGCAACTTTAAGCCAAGGGAGTCCTTGTTCCTATTCAGGCTCCGTCACTGAATATTAGCCACTTTACTTTTTAGGCCTAGCTTCACATCTATAAAATGAGGAGAAAGAACCAGGGAAAAATTTCTAATTTTCAAAATCTTTAACTTTATGCGTTATTAATATTGATTGATAATTAATACACAAGTAAAAATATATACCTAATAATAATTTTCCAAATCTGAAGATTATCAAGTTCTAACAGCAATAGCAGACATATAAATTAAACAACATACCTGCATGTGTGACTGCCAATAACTGACAATCCAGCGATTCAGAATTTTCAATCACTGCTATTTGAACAATTGGCTTAAAAACAGAACGATCTATGGTCCTACAAGAAAGGAAAAAAACTAAAGTTTATTTTTAAAATGGTCTACTAAATATATTAATATGCTAAAATAAGACTAACTTCTTAGAAAATTAATACAACAGCAGCAAGCGCCAGCAAAAACCCGTGAATATGAGTTTACATTAATATTGTTACAAGTAACCCTTTTCTGAAAGATCATAAAAGACTAATTCCATTGGGTAAATGGTTAATGAGGAACAAGGGGTTCTCAGAGCATCAAATTATCATTGTAAAGATTACCACTAATTAAAAAGAAGGAAAAATGAAACTTTATGACAGAGAGACCTGGTAAACAGCACCTTAGCCAAGTATTCCATAGTGCAAAAACTGGTAATAGGTACCTACTGATGTAACACTACAAGGAGTTCACATCATCTATGTAATACTGGCCAAAAAAAAAAATTGTCTGTTTTTTTAATCTAATGACAATGAAAAAGACAAATACAGAAAATGAGATATTCTACAAATAAGACTCCAGCACCCCACCAAATGTAGGGAAAAAGAAAGACAGTGAGACATCTGTTCTATGTCAATAAGACAAATGACCAATGTAATTCATGGGCTCTGACTGAATCTGGAGAAAAATGAAAAGAAAAACTGTTACGAGAGATTTCTGGGACTATTAAGTAATTTAATATGAACTGTATAATTACAAGATAGTATCACAAAATTATTAATTATTTTAGGTGTGGAATTGGTATTGTGCTTATATAAGAGAGTTGGGAAATGAAGGTTGAAGGATGTAAGGAGGAAAGTCATGTCAAGTCATGTCTGCAAGTTACTTTCAAGTAGTTCATAAGAAAGTCAGCAAATAAGGGAAAATGGTTAACAACTGTTAAATTTGGATAAAGGGTGTATCAGTTTTTACCATGCTGCTCTAGTTTTTCTGGGATTTGAAAACAATTCCAAAAAAAAAAAAAAAAAAAAACAAACGTCCGGAGCCGAAAAAGGAAAAACTTTGTTTTAGATGGTCTGCCTTGAGAATTTTTTTTGTCACTGAAAAGCAAAGAAAACATTGATTTTTTCACTAGGATATCTCAATGCAGCAATGACCCAAGCACACAGAAAACTGAAGCTGAAAATTTGAGGCCTTTGTTATAAGAAGAGAATTTTCGCACTTGAGCTAAATTAGTTGTGATATATGTAAATCATAGTGTATAGTGTCTGAAGACTTGGCTGTAGCCTTGATTCTAGTATTTATCGAGGAGTCACACTTGAGATAAATCATCACACTCATTAGTTTTAGTTTCCTCAAGAATACAATGTGGACAATACAACTGTAAAGTTCCTGTATTCCCAAAGGGCACTTGTGTCAATTATCAGACCAACTAATCTTATACAACGCAGGCCTGTTAAAAGGTTGGAGTGTTTACAAGTGGGGAACTTTGAGGCATGTAGTTTCTTAGTCATAACTCCTGTAATTGCCTGTACAGACAACCTAAACATGTCAAAGTGTACTTTACACTGTAAAACCAGTCTGCCTTGTTTCAAACCATCCAACTTCAGAATTAAGAGTCTTTCTCTAGCAGCTCAAACAGAGCCTCCAGTGTCATCTCCTTCAGCATTCCTGATCTTTTAGAGATATTTTGCAGAGAAAAGAATCTTAGTATGCTGTACACAAATAGCTTAACTATGCCTGTAAATGAAATGTCTGACAATAAATTACATATTACCTAGCAATGTTTCCAGCAGCAGAGACAATAGAATTCTGCGAAACTGAGGCAACTCTGCTCATTCCTTGTCCATCGTGGCCCAAATCATAAACCTGTGAATAAAAAATTGTACCCACTTAAACATAACTATAACCTATGTGTACTTTACAAAATAATCTTTTAAGTAATATTTTATTAAAGAGACTCCTCCTTTTCAGGGATCCTTTAATTGTGGCACTTCAAACAGATTTGGTAACATTCAGAGATTTAAAATTTCACAATAAAGGGACCCTGAGAAGTAGTTTTTTTTAAAGAATTTTTTTTAACGTTTATTCATTTTAGAGACACAGAGAGAGACAGAGCCTGAGCAGGGGAGAGGCAGAGAGAGAGGGGAGACACAGAATCGGAAGCAGGCTCCAGGCTCTGAGCTGTCAGCACAGAGCCTGACGTGGGGCTCGAACTCACAAACCATGAGATCATGACCTTAAGTCAGATGCTTAACTGACTGAGCCACCCAGGCATCCCAAGAAGTAGTTTTTTAAAAAAGCACATAGCCTATAGGAAAAGGCTAAGAGTAACTGAATCTCCTTCTTAAAAACAGGGATGTTCTTCCCCCCACTTAAATGGCGGTGTAATATTAATACTTACCTGTATTACTCCTTTCTCAGATCGTGTATATAAAATATTTCTAGAATTATCGATTGCAATTTGAAGAATAGGATCTATAAGACAAAAAAAACTCTACATTATTCTTATTTCTTCATCCAACATTTAATGACTGTTTACTATATGCTAGAAACACAGAAATAATTATACTCAGTGTGTTCAAGAAACTTCCAGTTTAGTTTAATGAATCACTGTGTGAAGGGAAAAAGTTTAAAACTTCAGTCACAATGTTTTTTGAATGTATTTATCTTATCTCACTAGTTTTTAATTATTTCACCTGCCTAAATCTCTAATTCTATTAAAAACTCAGATATATTCATTTACTCATATTCAATTTGTTCTAGACAGACAAAACATGTATTAGAGGTCTCTCTCTCTCTCTCTCACATATACACAGTATTGGTCTAAGTACATACAGCTATTTTAGACCCACGCTCTGTGATGCTACATTCATAGGAACTTGGGAATAAAACCAACACTGTCTATTTTTATAATCTCTTCTTCCTTTAAACACCTTATGAATATATACCAAATGTTATTTAATAAGACAAACTTTCGGGCGCCTGGGTGGCGCAGTCGGTTAAGCGTCCGACTTCAGCCAGGTCACGATCTCACGGTCTGTGAGTTCGAGTCCCGCGTCAGGCTCTGGGCTGATGGCTCGGAGCCTGGAGCCTATTTCCGATTCTGTGTCTCCCTCTCTCTCTGCCCCTCCCCCGTTCATGCTCTGTCTCTCTCTGTCCCAAAAATAAATAAAAAACGTTGAAAAAAAAAAAAAAAAATAAGACAAACTTTCAGTTAAGAATGAGAATTTCTGGGGGCACCTGGGTGGCTCAGTCAGTTTAGTGCCCAACTCTTGATCTGGGCTCAGGTCATAATGTCATGGTTTGTGAGTCTGAGCCCTAAGTCAGGCACAAGCGCAGAACCTGCTTGGGATTCTCTGTCTCTGTCTCTGCTCCCCGAGCCCCAAAATAAATAAGCATTAAAAAAAAAAAAAAAAAAAGAATTTCAGAAGAAAACTGTGAAGTCAACAATCTGTTAAAAAAAAAACCTGTTTGCCAAATTTATTGTTTTCTACTTACCATCTTCTGAGAATGTAAATTGTAGCAATGAAGGAACAAGGAAAGAAAGTGCACTCTTTGAGTGGTTTATTTTCCTACATCTTTGGCTAAACCAACCTGCTTCTGCCTTAAAAGGAAAAATTGAAAGAAGGAAGACCTGTAAATGTAGGTACACCCATCAAAGCAACTACCATATACCCATGTGTACAAAAATCCTCAAATGGTAATGAAATACCAACAACTGTCAATAGACATACTATTCAGAATATTGTTTAGTCCTTTAATTAAAAACAGAAAATGTAGTTAGCCATAATCATATCACTGCTCTCAATGAAATCAGCTTATTTCAAAACCTCACAGTGCTGTTAATACACCCATATTTTAGTTATCTTAAAAATTCTTTTATTTAAAAGCAGTAAAGCAAGGGCACATGGGTGGCTCGGTAGGTTAAGCATCCAACTTCGGTTCAGGTCATATCTCAGGGCTTGTGGGTTTGAGCCCTGCGTCGGGCTCTGTGCCGACAGCTCAGAGCCTGGAGCCTGCTTCAGATTCTGTGTTTCCCCCTCTCTCTGCCCCTCCCCACCCCTCTCAAAAATAAATATTTAAAAATAGGGGCACCTGGGTGGCTTAGTTGGTTAAGCATCTGACTTCAGCTCAGGTCATGATCTCGCAGTGTGTGAGTTTGAGACCCACATCAGGCTCTGGGCTGACAGCTCGGAGCCTGGAGACTGCTTTGTTTTTTTTTTTTTTTTTCTTTTTTCTTTTTTTTATTTTTTAATATATGAAATTTACTGTCAAATTGGTTTCCATACAACACCCAGTGCTCATCCCAAAAGGTGCCCTCCTCAATACCCATCACCCACCCTGCCCTCCCTCCCACCCCCCATCAACCCTCAATTTGTTCTCAGTTTTTAACAGTCTCTTATGCTTTGGCTCTCTCCCACTCTAACCTCTTTTTTTTTTTTTTTTTTTTTTTTTTTTCCTTCCCCTCCCCCATGGGTTTCTGTTATGTTTCTCAGGATCCACATAAGAGTGAAACCATATGGTATCTGTCTTTCTCTGTATGGCTTATTTCACTTAGCATCACACTCTCCAGTTCCATCCATGTTGCTACAAAAGGCCATATTTCATTTTTTCTCATTGCCACGTAGTATTCCATTGTGTATATAAACCACAATTTCTTTATCCATTCATCAGTTGATGGACATTTAGGCTCTTTCCATAATTTGGCTATTGTTGAGAGTGCCGCTATAAACATTAGGGTACAGGTGCCCCTATGCATCAGTACTCCTGTATCCCTTGGATAAATTCCTAGCAGTGCTATTGCTGGGTCATAGGGTAGGTCTATTTTTAATTTTCTGAGGAACCTCCACACTGCTTTCCAGAGCGGCTGCACCAATTTGCATTCCCACCAACAGTGCAAGAGGGTCTGGAGACTGCTTTGTATTCTGTGTCTCCCTCTCTCTCTGCCCCTCCCATGCTCATGCTCTCTCTCAAAAATAAATAAATGTTAAAAACAATTTTTTTTAAATTTTTTTAAATAAATAAAAAATAAAAGTAGTAAAGCAAATAAGTGCAGTTTATAAGAGCTCAAAGAACACAGGAGAGAGGTACCTGTATCATCTCTTCCCACTTCAGCTAAAAAGAAATTTTAACAGCAGCAGCCATCACAATCACAATCTACAGTGTGCTTCTCAATGACTGACTTTTGCCATGGGGGAGACAGAGGTCAAGCAGGGGAGGGCAGAGAAAGAGGGAGACACAGAATCCAAAGCAGGCTCCAGGCTCTGAGCTGCCCACACAGAGCCCAAAGCAGGGCTCAAACTCTTGAACCACGAGATCATGATCAAGCCGAAGTCGGACGCTCAACCAACTGAGCCATCCAGGTGCCCCTCCCTACTTTTTTGATAATGAACAAAGCTAAGAGAAAATGGGTAAGAGATACTATGTAATATAAAAAACACAGCTGACCAGGTTGTTGTCCTAGCTCTGCCACTAATTATGTGACTCTAAGAATGTTACTTTATCAGTTCCCTAACATTTACCTTATGAAAAAGGCAGTAATACAATAGGGATAAGACATAAAAGGGCATTTCAGAGTAGAGAAAACATACATGACCAAAAATACATGAAAAGATCCTCCCTCAACTCAACCAGAAAAAAAAAAAAAATTTCCCTCTAATCACATCGGCCAAAATTAGTAAATTTGATAATAGTAGCATTAGTGGGGGTTGGTGGTGGGGTACATTCACAGAAGCCTGCTAAGAGTCTAAAACTCTTAGAGGGCAATATGAAAACATGAAAATACAATTTTAAATGCATATACTCTATAACCCAACCATTAGAATTAAAAGTCTCTAAACAAAAAAGTATCTACACATATACAACGGAGGCCTGCAAAAGCATTATTTGTGAAGAGAGAAACTGAAAACCTAGAAGTCCATCAAGAAAGGATTTGCTAAGGGGCGCCTGGGTGGCTCAGTCAGTTAAGCATCTGACTCCTGATTTTGGCTCAGGTCATAATCTCACAGTTCATGAATTCGAGCCCAAATTCAGGCTGCACTGACATCACAGAGCCTGCTTGGGATTCTCTCTCTCTCCCTCCCTCCCTCTTTTTCAAAATAAATTTTAAAAAATTAAAAAAAAAAGAAGAAGAAAATTGTTAACAATTGTCTGCATTTACAGACAAATATGCAGTAATCACAAAGAAACAATTTAGTGAGAAGCCAATTAATGTAACAATAAGTAATAACCTAAGTAAAAGCATACATACAGAAAAGTACATTATGTAATTGTATACGCGTGCGTGTGTGTGTGTGTGTGTGTGTATATAGACATACTTACATAAATACATAGCTATACTTACAATTATCAGTGGATCATTTTCTAAAAAAATAATATTCAGAACTGATAATGCTATTTATTTCTAGAAGAGAGGAGTGGGTTTCATAGGCATGGTATAGTCAATGGAAGACTATGGTTTTAACTGTATGTATGAATACTTTCCCTAAGAATTTATTAGTATGCTTATATACTTAGAAAACAAAAGCAAAATCTATCCCTAAAAATGAAAAAAATCAAGAGAGACAAAAAAATGTTTATAAATGCTAGACTTACTTGGTATGCTACTTCATATAAACAGCCGTCCTTTCCAGCCAAGAAAATTCTGCCATTATCAGTGGAAGTTATTGTTAAAAGGTAAGTATTATCAGTGGGAAGAGAATATAAGGGATCTGGAAGCAACTGCATTCCACCACACATACTGTCATTAAGAACTCCAGAACCTATTTTTTTTTTAAAGAAAGAACACAGGAATCAGCTTATGAGCTTGTTTAAAGTTTGAGACAATCACTGCATTATCTTCAGAATTGTTATTTTTACTGAATTCTTATTGATCTATCCAAAAGCTTGTAGAACATAATTTTTTAATTATTATAAAAAGTCTGATACAATTTATTCAAGTTAAATAGAACCTATAATATGTACATACATAAAAAATTTATAACATATAATAAGTTTAATATATGTAACATTATACAACATCAAAAACTCTCCCAAATTATTAAATTTTACAAACAAGCCTAAGGATGTGATAGTAATAATCATTAATTTGAGTCACTGAAGTTCAACATTTCACCCAGATTGCCACAATGCAAAAGAAACCACTGAATGTACTAGTAATAAACCAAGGTCTTCTTACGTTAAAGGAAAGAATGTACATTTCGGTATTGTGTATGTTAAAATGGCTATTCAAAAAACTAGAAACGAAGAAATTGAAAGCACTGCTGGAAAAACTCGCTAGTGTCAACTGTTTCTCTTTTACTACCATTTTATATTGTACATTTAAGGAGTGTACGTTAATATGGTAAACATATTCAAAATACTTGTTTGGTGAAGCTCCTAACCTGAAAGGTACCATCCCTGTGGGGAAATATTATTTTGCTATGAGCAAATACTCTGGAAAGTTAACTTAGTCAAAAACATTAGCTTTTAATTATATTAAACTGGCTAACATGTTTATTTTAAAAATACCACATATGGATTGCTATACCTGTTTGTAAATTAGCATAGCTAAGTCCAAGAATCACTATATCCACAGGGGTTGCCAAAACCAGCAGGTGCCGTACATGAGGTTGAAAGATGCCTAAGATAGAGGAGACATGGGTTAGGGATTATTCCAAAAAACTCCACTTACACTATTTAAGCACTAATAGACCATGGTTTTACCATTACATCCACATCCACTATCTAAGCATTAATAGACTAATGGCTTTATCATTAAAATGAACTAGTGATTAAATAGTATACGAAGGGGACACCTGGCTGGCTCAGTGGGTAAAGGATGCGACTCTTGATCCTGAGGTCGTGAATTCAAGCCCCACGTTGGGTGTGGAGCCTACTTAAAAAAAACCCAAAAATCATTTAAATAGTATATGAAATGTCTGAACTCACTTTAATTTGATGTTAAAATATTACTACCTGTGATCATTTAAATAAGCAAATAGTAATACAAAAAAGAACCATATTAAAAAAGAAACACTTCAGGGGCACCTGGTTGGCTCACTCAGTTAGTTAAGCGATAGACTCTTGGTTTCAGCTCAGGTCTTGATCTCACGGTTCTATTTTTTTTTTAACGTTTATTTTTATTTTTGAGAGACAGAGCATGAGTGGGCAGGGGGAAGGGGCAGCAGAGAGAGAGGGAGACACAGAATCTGAAGCAGGCTCTAGGCTCAGAGCTGTCAGCACAGAACCTGACGTGGGGCTTGAACCCACAAACCGTGAGATCATAACCTGAGCTGAAGTCAGATGCTTAACTGAGTGAATGACCCAGGAACCCCATGATCTCATGGTTCTTGAGACTGAAGCCCACATCATGCCCCACACTAACAGCAAGGAGCCTGCTTGGGATTCTCTCTCTCCCTCTTTCTCTAACCTACCACTCCTCTCGTGCAAGCTCTCTCTCTCTCAAAAAAAAAAAAAAAAAAAAAAAAAAAAACTTAACAAAAATAAAAGAAGCACTTCAGTATTTAATGCCATTTAAAATCAGCATTATATGGTGCACCTGAGTGGCTCAGTCAGGTAAGGGTCTGACTCTTGATCTCAGCTCAAGTCATGATCTCACAGTTTCTGAGTTCAAGCCCCATGCTGGGCTATGCACTGAAAGTGCGGAGACTGCTTGGGATTCTCTCTCTCCCTCCTTCTCTGGCCTCCCCGCTCCCCGCTGCATGCATGCACATGTGCTCTCTCTCAAAATAAATTTTAAAAACTGTATTAAAAAAAACCTTTTAATTCCAAAATCAGAATGGCATAAAATAGTCTGTTTATTAAAATATAAAGCTTTCTATTTGTACACCCACATTCACAGCAGCATAATTCACAGCACCTAAAAAGTGGAAGCAATCCAAGTGTCCACCAACACATGAATGGATAAACAAAATGTGGTCTACATATACAATAAAATGGAATATGACCCAGTCTTTAAAAAGGAAATTCAGACACATACTGTAACAGGAATGAATCTTAAGATCATTATAAGTGAAATAAACCAGTCGCAAAGAAAAAATACCATATAATTCCACTTATGTCAGATGCCTATAGGCAAATTCATAGAAACAGATATGAGTTCATATATTAAATGAGTTTCCCAGATGAATTTATATATCAAAATCAGATAATTTATAGTTTCAGAGGGGACATTACCAAGTGAAAGCTTTTTTTAAAATTCATGTTAAGGTACTGTTTATTTTCTTTTTATGGTATTAACATTAAGAAATGCTTACAGGCACGAGATGACACGTCATGTTACAATGTCCAAAAACAGTGCCTTACTGATAGGAATAAAAGGAAATATACCTTATGTTACAATTATGGACATCTCTTCATGTATATACCTTTGGCCTGCTTAAGCGTATATAATGCCACAGAAAGTACAAAACTTTTACTTTCACTGATGAACACTGAGGGGTACAAAAGTCAGCTTTGTGTATCAAGCTTCCAGTCAGTTAAGCTGAAGGCACAGATCTTCTACCTAATGAACTCAAAATATACCTGATATTTCATGAAAAATTGACTTAAAAAGCCTAAACTTTATGAAAACTTATGTTTTCCTTAATAGAAGGCTTATCTCAAAGTATTTAGTCACCAGGCGATGACAAAGAAGTCATCTTTGATTACAGAAACTCTAGTGAAGTAGGAATTCTATGGATGATGGAGCTGGTTTACGACTTTGAGTAAAGAAAGGTAAGGAAAGTAGTATCTTGTCAAATGATGTCATCTTCTCTAAATCTCTCATCATTTATTCAAGTATTTTGCAACAGAAAATGGTAGAAATGGAAGCCATCTCCCTTCAGGGTGCAGCAAGGTTAAATGACTGACATTTCTTCCTTTTGTCAACCTTCACTTCTTACCTATAAAGTGCATTATCTTATTAGCACCTTTTAGAAATTAACATAAGTTGTTTAGGTCTGTGGACCAGTTCCAAATTTCACTACTTTTGAATGAAAAAGTTTTAAGGTTTTGAAAAAGTTTTGAAAGAAAAAGTGTAATACTTGTGCACAAATATAAGCACTTAAGATCCTTTGCTAACCCAACTGCTTTTGCTGCTTTGATGAAGAAACTCAACAGAACCATACATAACTCATTGCATTTTTACAAAGGCATGCTTTGGCACTGAAAACTTGGCCAATGGTACCTTCAACTTCTAAGGCAACTTCAATGACAGTATGAATTGGTACCTTTTCAAGAGATGCTGGTTCAGAAATGAAAATACAAAGCTCTTCTCTTCTACTGTAAACTCCACTGGCTTTCCAGAAGTAATTGACTAAGGGTGTTTGGGTGGCTCAGTCAGTTAAGCATCCAACTCTTGCTTTTGACTCAGGTCATGATCCCAGGGTTGTGGGAATGATTCCCATATTGGGCTCGCACAAAGCATGGAGCCTGCTTAATATTCTCTCTCTCCCTCCCTCTCCACCTGCCCCTCCCCTGTCACTTGCGCACTCTCTAAATAAATAGATAGACAGAACTGACTACATTTGAGGTAGGAGGTTTACTGTATTCAAAACACAAAGAAAGACCATTCCAAGAATAACTTCCAGGAAGGAGTTTACATATGATTTGACTTTGTTGGCAGTCCCACTGGGTCATACAGATGAGGTAAATTGACTCATAACCACTAATCACTCACAATCACTATAATGAATAATGTCCAAAAGCCATAAGCTCTTTCAGGTAAGTTACCTCCTAAGAAGAGGAGATTGAAACTAGACAACTATGTGAATCTTTCAATGCATGAGAAATGCTTCCCTGAACTCAAAAAATGACTAAACCTTGTCAATTTGTCTGTAGACAAAAACCTGCAAATGCTAAAAATCACTGAAGAATTCCTATGTTTTATTCAAACAATCATAAAATTGAAACATGTATTCATACTCTTCTTGCTTACACAGAATTCACCAATAAAGCAAACTCATGCCAAAAAGCCTGACTTAGAAAACAATGACTTTAGGGGCGCCTGGGTGGCTCAGTCGGTTAAGTGTCCGACTTCGGCTCAGGTCATGATCTCTCGGTCCATGAGTTCGAGCCCCGCGTCGGGCTCTGTGCTGACAGCTCAGAGCCTGGAGACTGTTTCAGATTCTGTGTCTCACTCTCTCTGACCCTCCCCTGTTCATGCTCTGTCTCTCCCTGTCTCAAAAATAAATGAAACATTAAAAAAATAAATAAATAAAAAATAAAAAAAGAAAACAATGACTTTAACTTCAAAAATATTTTATTTATTTATTTATTTATTTATTTATTTATTTATTTATTTATTTAGAGAGAGAGAGAGAAAGCATGTGTGCACGTGGGGGAGGGGGAGAGAGAGAGGGAGAGAATCCCAAGCAGGCTATGCACTGACAGCACAGAGCCTGACGAGGGGTTCAATCCCACAAACTGTGACATCATGACCTAAGCTGAAATCAAGAGTCGGATGCTTAACCAACTGAGTCACCCAGATGCCCCAAGAATAGTATTTTCTTGCAAAAGGCAAAGTAATATATGGACTTCGTCAGCTTTAACATTACATTCAAGAGTCAAAATTTTCAGTACTTACTGACAGAAAAGCCAGAATTGTTTCATTATCAAAGATAACACCTTTGTTGCCATATCAAAGACTATGCCATAATTTTAATTTTGCACTGAAGTTTACGTTTGAGTAGTACAAAATTTTAGTATTTACCGTAGATGGACAATTTATGTTTATTACAATAGAGGACAGGGACAGTCATTGACTGTTATTATGAATAAACTTTTAAATGAAGAGAGATGCATACCTCAGGATTGAGAATACTTTGAGGTTCTATGTTAAGGAAATAAGTTTATAATATAATCACATAAACTGTTTAAGACTACACGTCTGGGGCGCCTGGGTGGCGCAGTCGGTTAAGCGTCCGACTTCAGCCAGGTCACGATCTCGCGGTCTGTGAGTTCGAGCCCCGCGTCAGGCTCTGGGCTGATGGCTCGGAGCCTGGAGCCTGTTTCCGATTCTGTGTCTCCCTCTCTCTCTGCCCCTCCCCCGTTCATGCTCTGTCTCTCTCTGTCCCAAAAATAAATAAAAAACATTGAAAAAAAAAATTAAAAAAAAAAAAAAAAAAAAAAAAAGACTACACGTCTGTACCATGTGAATTATAACTTCTAAACAGTTGTGACCTCAAAATTTTATTCAGGCATTACAAACAATTTTGTCTACTATTTCCCATTGTAGTAAGATTTCTCATACATCAAAAAAAAAATCTATATTAAATTTAAATCAATCCATTATTTTGTCATTAGCTCTGATAAAAAATCTGTATA
Source organism: Panthera onca (assembly GCF_046562875.1). Lineage (NCBI taxonomy): Eukaryota > Metazoa > Chordata > Mammalia > Carnivora > Felidae > Panthera > Panthera onca. The sequence goes on from NC_138339.1 coordinate 30,001,664, forward strand.
ATGAAGTTGAAACTGTTAAATTAAACACCACTTCTCACTTCTTTAAGATTTATTCTGAGTTCTCTTTTCATTTCCATTGGACATCAAGACTAAAAAAAAAAAAAAAATGCAGAGATGGGGCCCCTGCGTGGCTCAGTCAGTTAAATGTTCAACTCTTGATTTCAGCTCAGGTCATTGTCTCATGGTGGTGAGATCAAGCCCCTTGTGGGGCTCTGTGCTGGGTGCAGAGCCTGCTAAGAGTCTCTCTCTCCCTCTCCTTCTGCCCCTCCTCTGAGTGTGCTCTGGCAATCAGTCTCTCTCTCACTCTCAAGAAGGAAAAAAAACCCACAAAAAGAAAACAAACCAAAAACGCAGAGACAAAAATGGTTTTTAACATTAAATTTACTAACTGATGAAAAATGTATAATGCAAAACTTTACGTAAATCATCAAAGAGTAACAAAAAATAAGCAAGATAAAATGCAGAAATTATAGTTTAACAATTTTATTAAAAAATTTTTTCTTTTAATTTTTTTTTTAATGTTTACTTATTTTTGAAAGAGAGACAGACAGAGCGTGAGCCAGGAGAGGGCAGAGAGAGGAGACACAGAATCCAACGCAGGCTCCAGGCTCTGAGCTGTTAGCACAGAGCCCGACACGGGGCTCAAACCCACAAACCACGAGATCATGATCTGAGCTAAAGTCGGACACTTAACCAATGGAGCTACCCAGGCGTGCCTAAAAAATTTTTTTTAAGTTTATTTAGTTATTTTGAGAGAGAGACAGACAGACAGACAGCAGGGGTGGGGCAGAGAGAGAGGGAGGGAAAATCTCAAGCAGACTCTGCATTACCAGCACGGAGCCAGATGCAGGGCTTAAACTCATGAACCATGAGATCATGACCCGAGCCAAAACCAAGAGTTGCATGCTCAACCAACTGAGCCACACAGGTACCTCCCCTGTCCCCACAAAATTTATTAAGGATGGGGCTTGAACTCATGACCCTGAAATCAAGAGTCACATGCTCTACCAACTGAGCCAGTTAGGTGCCCCAATTTAATAATTTTAAAGACAGACTCATTTCTACCATAAAGTGAGTAAACTATTAAATATTCCTAATCACTTTCTATGTTTCTACTTAGAATTCAGAATATTTGATAAAATTTTCAACTACTTAAAATGTGTTGTTACTCAGTTCTAAACCATTATATACAAACACTATCATTACATTTTTATTTCTTACCAGCTTTTGGTTTCACAAGCCCCACAGCAAGAATAGTCTCACTAAGTCCATCAAAATAGGCAAGGTCTCCTCTGTCAAACGGTAAAGAAAAACATGTTATACATACACAGAAAACAAAGTTTTATCCTAAAATATTCTTTAAGACTACAGGATGTAGTGAAAAATAAGCCAGCAAACAAAACTGTTTCAGTTCCAAGATTCAGGCACACAGGCCTGTCTAAAGCTAAGCATAAACCAGGCAAACAGAGACAGCTGCTCCCTATTCCAAACTTCTCCTCAGCCAGGTTGCAAATCTCAAGTAATAGCAGTTCTGTTGGGTTAAGACCCTCTCAGAAGAACAGACTCACAGGGAAAGCCTATGGCTGAGGGTGGACAGAAACACTGAGAAAAAGTCTCTAGGAACCCAACCTATATTCTAAGTACAAAGTAATTCTAAGGAATTTGAAACCTGTGGTCCACTGAGGGTAACCAGAGCAATAACAAAACCAAACTCAACTCAACTCTTGACTTGGAAAAAGTTAACTTTCCCCGAAATAAAGACCTACTTGATAGGCCCTAGCAAAAAAAGAGACATACCCATATCTAAGGATGGATAAACACTACTTACTGCAGTGTCCACTGTCCTACACATGGCATCTGGCTTAAAAATAAACACATGAGACACAAAAAAGCACAGGAAAAAAAAGCCTGTCAAGAAACAAAGAAATCAACAGAAATGGACTCAGCTAGGAGACAGATGTCTGAACTATAAGACAGGAAATTTAAAATAAATGATTATCATATAGGTATTAATGAAAAAAGGGGACAATATAAATAAGCAAATAAGGAATTTCAGCAGAGAGATGAAAATCACAAGAAATAAGTGAAAATGTTAGAAATAAAAAGCACAGCACAGAGAAAGAACATCTTGTAAGAACTTTTCAAGTAGACTTGACATACTTAACAAAAGAATCCATGAACTTGAATTTGGGTCAACAGAAATTGTCCCAATTGAAACAAACAAAAAGAATGGAGAAACAAAAACAGAACAAAGTATCCAAAATCTGTTTTGAATAACATCAAACAATCTAACGGAAGTGTAAAAATCTCAGAAGGAGAGGAAGAGAATGGGGCAGAACAAATATTTGAAGATAATCACTGAAAAATTTCCAAAAATGAAAGACATCAAACCAAAGATCCAAGAAACTCAGAGAACACCAAGTAGGATAAATATGCCCGGGGGGTGGGGGTGGGGGAGGGATATTCATATATATACATATACATATACACATATACACACATGATCCAGACCTTGAAGAAAATTTCTGGTTGTCCTGAAAAGAGCCAAGCAAACAGAAAGAAAACTCCTAAATGGCCACATATGTGGACCAGGTTTTCCCATTTCCCCATGCTGTGAAAACTGGCACAACCTCCAGAAACTAAGACCAATACTGGGGATGTTAGGTGTTTCAGAACAATGAATTGAACAAGATTACGTTCCTATTATCCATGTGGTATTAGGATTTATAATAAAAAGCTAATGGAATAATTGAAATGAAACCTAACATTTTTGCAGAATTGAATTTGTGAACTGAAGAGTTATATACCGAGGATTTGTGCCTTGATTTTTTTCAGTAAGCACACTGTTCAAGTAATTTTTCTTTAAATAAGTTCTAGTTTGAACACGGTAAGGTTGGAGTGTATATTCCATGAGGACAGGAGCTACACTTACCACATTCAATATTGTTCCTAGCACAAAAGAGTGTCTGATACATAATAAACTCAACATTTTATTACATGGATACATTACATGTTGATGGAAATACAGAAATTTTCATTAAAGAGAAACTCTTTTTAAGGAAATTATCCTTACATTTGTCTATAACATAATTTTTTTTGTTTGTTTTTCTAAATAGATCCACACCTAAATGAAGTTGTTTTATTCCTTAGTATCAAAACGACTATGTTACAATAATAAAAGCAACTAAAGTTCAGGGTATATGAAGAAAAATCACAACCATACATCACTGCTATTAGAACTATATAACAGTTCAACCATAAAAAATAGCTATGAAAAGTTCTAAATGAAAAAAAATCAGAGAACAAAAATATTTTTATTTAAGCTACAAGTTCTCATTTAGTATCACTTTAATTCAGTGATAGTGTGTGTGTGTGTGTGTGTGTGTGTGTGTGTGTGTGCGCGCGCATTCCTAACAGGTGCTTTAATTACCCAAGGGCAAGAGAAACAACTACAAGGGCCTTCCTCTGGTTATCCCACTAATCCCCTAAAGACATTATGAGAGAGAAATGGTAGTAAGCCAAAATTTATCTTCAAAAAGCCAGAGTGAGATTACCAGATCAATAAACTATTTTAGCACAAATGTCTTGAGCCGTCACTCAGATTACTATATACACTCAAATTACACATGGCCAACCTCATGGAATAAAACTGTTTAGTCACTTCAATGAATTAAGAGCCTCCCAATTCACAAAAATGCATCAAAAATACAGGTCTTTAAAGATGTCAAACCATCTCTCAAAAAACTACTAACAGATTATCTTATTGGAAGATAAGAGCTTGGAAACTAGACCCCTGCTACTCAGAGTGGTACTTAGACTGGCAGCATCACTGGGAGGTTGTTACAAATGCAGACTCTCGAGGCTTGCTCAGAACTACTATAACAGAATCCGCACTTTTAACCTCATTCTCAGGTGATCAGTATGCATACTGAGAAGCACTGACCCAGATGTTAGCTGAATGAAAAATAAACCAGGCAGCTTCTGATGAGTAGAATACTAGCTGCCATTAAGATAATCTAACTTCTAATCATGCTAAAGCAAACCAGCATTAAATACATACCCATCTTCATAGTTCCACATGAATATGTCACTGTCAATTGTGAGCCAAGCTCTGCTGATAGGAGGGAACACACCCATCATGCAGTTACACTGCATATCTGAAGTAGTGTGGATGTAAGGCAAAAAGATTTCAATCTTCTCTTTCTTAAGCTTGTTTTGAAAGATTTTGATTTAAAATTTATGATTAAAAAATCATGATCTGTCCACTTTTTAATAGAAAAAGCAATAAAGGGTGCCTGGGTAGCTCAGTCCATTAAGTGTCTGACTTCAGCTCAGGTCATGATCTCAGGGTTCATGAATTCGAGCCCCACATCAGGCTCTGTGCTGACAGCTCAGAGCCTGGAGCCTGCTTCGGATTCTGTGTCTCCTTCTCTCTCTGCCCCCCCCCCCCCCCCACTCATGCTCTGTCTCTCAAAAATGAATAAACATTAAAAAAAATTTTTAAAAAGAAGAAAAAGCAAATAAAATATCTTGATTTCTAATGAGTTTAAAGACATAGTGTATGACAGAAATAAACCTGCAATTTACAATTCCTAAATAATGCCATTTGACCACTTAAAATGTATTTTAAAGGACAAATATGTTTTTACCATTATTAAAGACGAATACTGATCATGAATAACACCATTAAATTTTGACATGAAAAAACTGTTCTACTGGACCACTTTCTCCCAACTGCATAAGAGCAAGAGTGATAAAAAAAAAAAAACATAAGGCATGCTAAAGTTAGGCCAGGTGACAATTTGCAAGCTTCTTATATATAGTGCAATTGAAAAATAGACAAAGAATTATATTGTGTAATCATAAAATGAGGAAAAAATTGTGAAATAAAATAATTTCTTAATTAAATGATAATTTTTTGCATGGTATTATCAGAAGATTAAAGAATATTAAGAAACTGGGGCGCCTGGGTGGCTTGGTCGGTTAAGCGTCTGACTTCGGCTCAGGTCATGATCTCATGGTCCGTGAGTTCGAGCCCCGCGTCGGGCTCTGTGCTGACCGCTCAGAGCCTGGAGCCTGTTTCAGATTCTGTGTCTGCCTCTTTCTCTGCCCCTCCCCTGTTCATGCTCTGTCTCTGTCTCAAAAATAAATAAATGTTTAAAAAAAATTAAAAAAAAAAAAGAATATTAAGAAACTAAGAAAAGACAGTATGGGATAAGAAGTGTTGTATATTTAATAACGTTATTTTACAAAGTCTCAGAGAAATACTGAAAAGTTTAGGAAGAATATTAGATTCTACTAGTTTTTCTACTTATAGCTATTTTCTTAATTTTCCATTTCCTTTATTTTTCTAAAGCAGACTGTCCTGAAATTTGAAACATTTTTCCTTTAGTTTAATATATTTTTAAAAGTCTCAGATTAAACTTTATTTTATTTAAAAAAAAATTTTTTTTAATGCTTTTATTTATTTTTGAGAGAGAGAGACAGAGCATGAACGGGGGAGGGTTAGAGAGAGAGGGAGACACAGAATCAGAAGCAGGCTCCAGGCTCTGAGCTGTCAGCACAGAGCCTGACGCAGGGCTTGAACTCACGGACCATGAGATCATGACCTGAACTGAAGTCGGACGCTTAACTGACTGAACCACCCAGGTGCCCCTCAGATTAAATTTTAGCATGTCATCTTTTTTTTTTTTAATTTTTTTTTTTTTTTTTAACGTTTATTTATTTTTGGGACAGAGAGACAGAGCATGAACGGGGGAGGGGCAGAGAGAGAGGAAGACTCAGAATCAGAAGCAGGCTCCAGGCTCTGAGCCTCAGCCCAGAGCCTGACGCGGGGCTTGAACTCACGGACCGCGAGATCGTGACCTGAGTTGAAGTCGGACGCTTAACCGACTGAGCCACCCAGGCGCCCCTAGCATATCATCTTAATGTCTATATTATGAGAGCTACAGATTGATACAGAAGCTTCCTAACAAATAACTATAAATCTTTTTTTTAATGTTTATTTAATTTTGAGAGAGAGAGAGAGAGAGAGAGAGAAAACACAGGAGTGGGGGAGTGGCAGACAGAGAGGAAGATACAAAGCAGGCTCCAGGCTCTGAGCTGTCAGCACAAAGCCCGATGCATGGCTTGAACCCACTATGAGATCATAACCTGAGCCAAAGTCGGCCCCCCAACCGACTGAGCTACCTAGGC